>NC_033798.1:50544997-50559035 GCF_001876935.1 Asparagus officinalis
ATAGGTTCAACTGTGGCCATGTTGACTATAAGATTTTTGAATACAACCCCTATGCTGACATCTGAATCCCACATTGAGGATGCTAATGATGAATCGACAGAGTGAATCTCTTCAGATTCTTCTCCAGAGTCGAAACATAGTTCTGATGAAGAGGAGATATAACCTAGCCCTCTTTGTGTTTTATTAAAATATTCATCGGGCTTTCCTTTGGGAACGAAAGGTTATGCAATCATTCTTTGTTCTTTACCAAAGTTCAAGCCTTCCTTGTGGGAGATGCCGTAACCCATGTTGGTCAATCCTTTCAAAGATAATATCTTTCTGATTATTATCTTCGGCCGGTACGATAAAGAAGGCTCACGTGGACTCGATCGTTTGTTTGTCCGTTACAAATGACGAGTGCACAAGCAAGTGTAAAGACGAGTTATTATACAACCCTAGAACTAGATTGCTAGACTCATCATTAATAGACTCTAAATTAAATGACAAGTAAACAAAGTTGAAATCTTTATTAAGGACAAACTCACTGGCTTCATCAGCATCAGCTACATCAAGGCCTTCATAACTGATTATGATGGGTTCAATATCATTCAAGATAAGACCCTTGTTGTACTCAGACTCACTGTCAGCCTTGTTTCCGCTCTTGGATTCGTTGCCGGACGGTTCCCCCTTCGACTCAAAATCTTGGTGGAGCAAGGAGTTGGTGAAATAGTTTTTGACACCTTTGAAGGGTAGCTTCTTAGCAAAGACCGTCTTCACTTAATTATAGTCATCCACATATTCATGCACAGATGTAGTGTGGATGGAACTATCCAGTTGTTATGGATCAATGGTCGACCCAATAGCATGTTATAGGAGGGTTCTGCATCGATCACGTAGCAGGTCACCTCCGTCTTCATGTCGTCCAGCCGGCATTTGAGACTAATCTTCCCTAATGGCTGGGTTACGGTAGCGTTAAAGCCAAAGATGGTGATAGTCGTTGTAGACAACTGCCTCTAAGGTACTTCCAAGTGCTTAATGAGCTTCAGGGGAACAATTCTTAATGCAGACCCTGGGTCCACTTAGATTCTGTGCACCTTGGAGGAACCAAAATATCACGTAAAGTATAGGAGTCGGTCATGAGTCGTACTCTTCATGAGCATATCATCAGTAGTAAAGGTTATGTAGGGGATCTACTATTTGGAAATTCAGCAGCACTAAGGACACTCCTTTTCTGCATCTTCTTCGGAACCTAGCAGAAAATGCGTGGCAAAAGCATCAGAGTTAGCTAGTGCCTCTCGTAGAGCTTTCTAGGTAGACTTGGACAAACACAAGAGCTCATACAAGGTGATTCTAGCCGGGATATTAGCTAGTTGTGTGAGCACGTCGAACCGAAAGGGTTGACTACTCGAACTAGGTTTGTCGGGATTCGGATGAACTACTGACGACATTCCTGCCATTGGCCTTGTCGGATTCTCCGTTGTTGGAGGATATTGCTTAGCAAAGTCCTTTCCTAACCTTGTGGCTAATGCGGCCCCTCATTGTCGGAATCAGTAAGGGCTGCCACCTCCAACTTGTCGTCATCTGGAATTACACAAACAACATTACAGAGTTTAGCCTTCCCTTTGGACTACTTTGAAGGCTTAAAAGTCCATTGATCGTTGTCGAGGAGATCGGGTGGACCCACATCACTTACCCTGACGGCAAGGTCTACGATACCAAACCCTTCTCATGCTGGTTGTGAGGATCGGTATTGATAATCTTCAACTCAGCTTTTAGGATAGATACAACACCTGTCGGCGCATGGACTTCAGGGAGATTCTCCTTCTTTAAGACTTCAGGGAGATTGTCCTTCTTTAGGATCAGGGTGGACCCACAACACTTTCTTCTACATCTTCTCCTTCTTTAAGACTCACGTGTCATAAAGAGCTTGGAGCTTGTCCTTGAGGACATAACACTTAGAGGTAGGATGATGAACCATCCTGTGGTATGCACAGTAATTTGGGTCATCCGTTTTGTTTAAGTCTTCAGGCTTCTTAACCTCTGACAGCTTTGTCTTGTTACTCATGAGGAGGGTGTCGAAGGTTGATAATCACATTTTATTACAACTTTATACCCTCATTATCTATTTTTAATAAATAAATATACCACTAATAATTGTTTTTATCTTTATTTACATGTTAATGAAGAATAAAGATGAAGATCACTTTTCTCAACAAAAACCCATGAATTAAATGAAGAATACAAGCAAGAGCCAAAAAGCCCAAGCCCATAATCAAGCCGAGTAGCCTGTAGAAGCTGGAAAAAAAAATCAAATATGAAAAAAATGTATTCAAGATAGTTGGCCGCAAAGAAACGGTGATATCTCTCAATTCGGAAGGCGGAATTTAACATATAATATATGAAAATCGTCCATCTCGATGAGATGAAGCCATCCGTGAAAGAAGAAATTTGATAGGATATTGATGCTAGAATCGATGCGTGCATCAATACGGGCATCGATGCTAGCATCGATACTAACAATTCTATTACGAATTACGGGCTGATTTTTGATGGTTTTGGATAAGATTTTAATCCAATGGCTCATATTCATTGATGTTTACTATAAATAGGGGTAGAGAGTGAGGGGTTAGGGGTGTGAAAAATTTTGTATCTCCATTTGGAGAGGATGATTACTCTTAATTGAGAAGACCTTCCAAATTTGTAACTTTTTGTTATAATTAATAAAATAATTTTTTTCACCACTTTAAATTTTTCTTCTCTTTGTTGGATGATGAAGATGGAGATGAAGATTAATTTGGAGGTTTGTTTTTCTTATTTTCTCTTTTATTTCTCTTTTATTGCTTATTAGTTTAGATTTATTTCTATGCTTATAGTTAGATTTTATTTTCTTGTTTAAATAGCCAAGAGGCTAGAACCCTCTTGCCTTAGATTTATTTCAAGCTTGTAGATTAGATTTATTTCATGCTTATAGTATAGATTTATTTTCTTTCATTTAACTCTTATAATTTATTTTATAGTTTAGATTTTATAATTTATTTTGTAGTTAGATTTTAATTTTTTGCACTATTCACCTTGAGGCTAGGACCCTCTTTGGTTTAGTTTTTTTTTGTTTTTTTTTTATTTTTTTTGATTCGTCTTTAGGCTAGAACCCTCCAGGGAATCACCCTTTTCTAAGAAGTGCATGTAATTCTAGATTACCCATATCTTTAATTGAATCCGCCATCTTTACTTTCTTGAATTTTATTTTTATTCTTGATTTTCCTTTTTGATTCTTGATTTTATTCATCTCTCCTTGTGAAAATCATTCATTCATTATCACATCCACTCTCACTTACATTTTGTGCCTATTTACACACTATCACCTTCACTATCTCTCCACAATCACATTCACTCATCACTCCTATTTGTTACGTACACAACATAAGAACCAATTTTAATTTTCTCCTACAAAACACCTTCTTCGTGGGATCGATAACTTTTTATACTATAACTGATTGATTGTGCACTTTCAATTTTTAGGTATATGTTTATGCCGCATCAAGTTTTTGGCGTCGTTACCAGGGAACGTGCTTAGGTAGGATTTTATTTAATTTTGTTATTTAATTTGTGTGTTTTTTGTGAAGGAACTGCTTGGAGCTTGAAGATCGCGGATTGGAGATCTAGAATTTGAAGATTTACTTTTGGGTAACTCTTTTTTCTAAAATTTTCACTTGCACCCTTTAGCTACTTTTTCACAATTAGAGACAATTAGGACTTATAAAAAATAATTTATTTTTATCGACCATAATAAAATCCAGCTTCCACTTTGACATTTACCAACAAGATAATAAATTCAGACAAATTTTCCCCTACTCATTTGTTTGATTGTTAACCCTAATTTAAAAAAAAAGATTTTTATTTTTACCATCCTTTTTACTTGCTTTTAATTCATAGGGTTGCATTGCATATAGTTAGTAGGAATTCACTAAAGTGATTTGAGCATCTTGATTTGGCACACACTTAAAAATATTTTTAAAGGAAAAAGCCCATAATCAAGATAAGGTGAGGGATTTCATCGCCCTTTCCTTAACCCAAAAATCTTTAATTCCTCACTATACCACCCAAACCTAATAAAACTCATTAGACATTGGCCCTAAGGATTCGAGCTCTATAAGGAACAAAGAATCCTTAAGTAAACCGGTTTAAGTTTTCTTGGATTAGTTGGTGTCTAAGGTAAGGTTTAGGGGTTGCGTAAAACGCTCCGTAAGGAACGAGGTACTTAATTGATCTCTAATCACCCTCTAGTACTATCCTTACCTGGCTGACTACCCGGGTAAAACTTTAATATTTTTACTTTAGGAGTTTTTGGTTAGGAACTAGTCTAGTTGACTTAGGCTAAACCGTAGAGTTAGAGTGATTAAAAAGTAATTTCTTTTGATTTGTTTTAGTTGGGATTTTCCTTTTTCTTCTCATAAAAAAACTAAAATTTTTTTTCTCCTTAAAAAAATTGTTTTGGGTGTATGCAAACGTGGATTAGGGATAATACACATCGATTAATTTGCTTTGAACCAATCATAGAAATAACGTATCCTAATCCACCCGTTCTTCAAGATACATGCTATCCCATTAGGAATGCAATCACCTCGTGCATTAGGCTCCCCGAAGCAAATGGAACTAACTTTGAGCTTCGACCGCACTACATCAACATGCTTCTAAAATTTCTAGGGAATGAAACTAAACATGTATATATTTTTATCTCAGAATTTGAGGAAGTATGTATGATGATTAAAATGAGAGAATTAACTGAAGATGCAGTCAAACTCAGATTTATTCCTTTTGCCCTCAAAGACAAAGCAAAAAATAGCTATACAGCTAACCCATAAATTTCATCACAACTTGGGAGGAATTTATCACCGTTTTTCTTAAGAAATTTTTCCTGATCCATAAAATGGTGAAGCTAAGAAATAGCATCATGAATTTTAAAATTATCCTGGGAAAACCTTTTTGGAAGTATTTTTACCGATTTAAAGATCTTCTCATCCAATGTCCTCATCGCGGCTTAGAAAAATGGCGATTGTGCCAAATATTTTATGAATGATTAGATTATTCTGCAAAAACTTCTGTTAAGTCAATGTGCTACGGGGATTTCATGAGGAAAAACGCTAATGAAGCTTGGGAGTTTTTAGAGAGTCTTTCTGAGAAAACCATGTAATGGGAACATTGTAATGATAGGGTTTCATTAGTTTCCCAACCTAAATCTAGTGATCTTTCCATAGAGTCGAACATTACCTCCGAAGCAAAGATGGCGACAATTCTGTGAAGGTTAGAAGCCTTAGAAATTAAGGAACGAGCTCTAGCTCAAATTAATTAAGCTTCTGTCCCAGGTTGTCATAACTGTCAGTCTCCTGCACACGTTTTAGAGGAATACCTTCTCCTAGGAAACACCCATTTATTAGAACAGATGAACGTTACATTCCAACGTCCAATGATAGATCCATTTTCTCCAACCTACAATCCAGGTTGGAGAAATCATCCTAATTTCGCATGGAATCAAGGAAGTCTCCAAGGGAATCAAAATTTTAATCACACTTCAAACCAACACTTTCCTAGGGGAAACACAGTTCCTTTTAATTCTCATTCACAATTTCAACAATCCAATCTGCCATATCAAAATCAGTTGTTCGCGATGAAAATTGCGTTCTTCGATTCCATTGCACTCTTGAGTATTAGTTTATCGATTACAAAAGATCTGGTCTTTTTATAAGATCTGGTTATAATAAAATCAAAAGAAAATGAAAATCACAACTTTCCTTTTATGTCGAACGAATCGCGAGATCCTGTTTTGCAGTCTCTCGCTTTTGTGGATTCTTTGCCTGCGCCGGGGTTAATCCGTGGACCACCGCGCGATCTTGATCCGGTCGGATCTACACGGTATAGCGGGTGTTATCTCACGAAGGAAATAACAACAGAGGGGATTATTTCGCCAAGGAAATAATAGCCCTAGTTATCGAAATCGACCAAGCGAAATCGAGACTCTTCTCGGGATCAAAGACCAAGCTTTGATCCGAAGGAAAACCGTGTAGATCTTAGATCTGATCTCTCTCGAACTCCTACCTTATTTAGCGTGGATAATCACCAAGAACCAGATCTGGAAGTCGAGTCTTCTAAGTTTGAAAATCCGAAGGTGAGTTCTCAATCCAGCAGCGTTTCGGCTCCAAAATTCCAACCCCTCAAAAATGAGCCATGCCCACTTTATTTATAGGCTTCTGAAAGCGGATCTGGGCTCAGATCTGGGCCCAGATCCGCGGCTCGGGAGGGGGGTGGCTCGGCCACCTTGGGTGGCTCGGCCACCGAGCCACCACAAGGTGGCTCGGTGAGCCACCAAGGTGGCTCGGTGAGC
This sequence comes from Asparagus officinalis, assembly GCF_001876935.1. Lineage (NCBI taxonomy): Eukaryota > Viridiplantae > Streptophyta > Magnoliopsida > Asparagales > Asparagaceae > Asparagus > Asparagus officinalis. The sequence goes on from NC_033798.1 coordinate 50,551,356, forward strand.
CACCACTTGGTGGTTCGGCCACCGAGCCACCTTGGTGGCTCGGTGAGCCACCTGAGCAGCTCGGTTTTGGCCGAGCTTTTTCCCGGGGTGTGCCGTGTCGTCCGTTTCTGCGATTTCACGGTTTATCCAAGCTTCGTTGTTAATCCGAACTCTGATTTGGTAGTCCGTATCCTGATTTGGTAATAAATCTGCTTCGGTGTTCGAGTTCGAATCCGTTCTACGATTGGATGACTCGTTGACTCACCGAACCGTCAGCTTGATTCCGCACGCGAGTGGATGTATTCCGTTGTTTGCGTGCGGTTCGTTAACCTCGTCGCCTCGTTAATCCGCTTTGTCGTATGTCACTTGGCTTCGGTATTGTTGTCCAACGATCGTGTTTAGATACGTCACCCGATGGTTCGTTGGTTTGTCGAATCACCGTGTCGAGCTGTGCTAAGGGACCCATAGGCAGTTTTATACACCTACAGATACCCGATCCAAAGTATTTCAGCCTCGTTCTTTTATAGAAGAGTCTGAAATACTTTGGATATGATTGTCCCAACCTTAAGTCGGTATAACGGGACCTTGGAATGGCTTCTGTTCTTGATTCCTTCAATCCTTAAGGCTATTTAGTGCTTTGTCGAATGTCTGTAAGGGTTCCGGTGCTGCATTTATTGTCTGACCGTTGTCGGAATTTTGAACTTGAAGTCAATTCCTGATTTTCTGATCTTTAGCTCGTGTTTGCAGGTTCAACAAAGAACTGACCATCGATTGTTGGCGTTGAGTCTTTATTTGCGACGCGTTGTCCGGCGTAGTGTTGTTGAGTTATCCTTAAGAATATTTTTAGAAAAATATTCTTCAGAAACTTCTCAACCAAAAATAGGGAATAGTTTATACTAGTATACGTTATTGGAGTATTTTTCGTGCCCGAATGAGCTGAACCAGCCTGATAATGACCCAAAAATGGCAGTAATTAGACTCAAAAAATCTTCTGACCCTTCCGAATGTGTGGGAGAGGAAAGAATAAACAAAGGACTAAACCCTCGGTCGATTTGAAGTCGTTTCGATGCTCGGTTCAGCTTCAATTTGAATTCTGGTTCAAATCTGGTTCAAACTGGTTCAACCTGGTTCAAGACTGGTTCAACCTGGTTCAAGGCTGGTTCAGGATTGGTTCAAGTCTGGTTCAGACTGGTTCATCCTGTTCTGGTCTGGTTCAGTCTAGTTTGGCCTGGTTCAGCCTGGTCTGGCCTAGTTCAGCTCCCTTTGAACTGATTTGGACTGGTTTGGTTTGGTTCAACCTGGTCCGGTCTGGTTCAAGGCTGGTTTACCTATAAAAAAGCTCTTTTTCTCTTCCTCTAGGGCCCCCCCCTTGTCCCTTTTTTTGATTTTCTCTTCCCTCGTGCATCTTTTCTCCTTCAAACCTTCATATTTGTCTTTGATCTACCCTTCCTCTTGATCTTAGACTGAAAAATTCCTCAAAATTTCCATATTTAAAGTTTCTCTCAGGCCCCTCGAGCACGTGGTTCGAGCCTCTTTCAAGATCTAATTTTTTTGTCAGATCCTCGAGCTTTTCCTCAGGTAAATCCTCCATAATTTTGGCATATTTCATGTTTAATTTAGTACATGAATTTGTGGGATTGTATATGAGGGTTAGGGTTTGTGATTTGACGCCTCGAGCTCATCTTTCAGGGGGTAGAATTTGGAGATCTAAGAGGTTTAACTATAAAAAAGAGGGGATAAAATTTTAGGGTTAGAGTTTATCACCCTAACTAAAAAAAATTTGTATCTGACCCCCTGATTTACTTTGCAGATCATCATGTCGCATGTCCCGAGAGGTCGCTCCCCTATTGCGTCGGCTGATGGCGTGCTTCCCTCGTATGCTGGTGAGCTCTTTTTGGCGTATTTGTAGATTTGGTGAGGCAATCGGGAAGAGCCTTGATTCTCCTTGGTGAGGATCGACGCTTTAAAGATGGGTTTTGCTTGGTCAAAACCATATCTCAAAATAAATAAAGGGGGCGTTTTGATGCTGCATTGTGCCTTATAAGGCAGGGATATGTTTTAGATATATCCTACCTTATAAGCGCATAATGTGGCCAAATCGTCTCACCCTTTATAAGGCAGTGACTCTATCTTATCCGTTCATGGGATGAGTTCAACTTCCTTTTATAACTGAGACTAACAAACACTTAATTGCTTGTTTTCAGTGGAATATCCCTCTAGAGCGTTCTCATCTCATGCAGTGGATGGACATCGTGACGAGTATTATTTAACCTCCGATGATTTTTCACCTATTCCACTTACTCTTCAGTTTGTTTCGGGCACGTCGACAGAGGTTGCCCAAGTGGTGAAGGAAGGTGGACATCGAGCTCTTCGACAGTTGATTACGGATGCGCCTTTCGTGAAGGATGCCAGTTCTGTTCAGCCTCTCAGGAAGACTGACTTTTTATTTGGAGACTCTGTCAGAGATCCGACTGCAATGTTTATTGACGCCGAGCAGTGGCTTTATAAAAATGGCTGTGGTTTCCTATATTTGTCGAAGATTCCTTGACACCGCTCGTTGATTGAGCTCAGGCGTCAGGCTGTGACACGGGAGATGTCATGGCGCTTGACGGAGGAGCATGAGAGTGTTCACTGTGGCTATATCACTCATCAGGCAGCTCCTGGTTCGAGCAGGAGTCATATCGTTGGATTGCATCCTGGAGTATTGGGGCTGGATGCACCGCCACGTAACGAATTTCTTGCTTCTGCTTCTACCTTGAAGAATCACCTCGCTGACTTAGGACGGGAGATGCCTATGGCGCGCAACAAATTCTATGGTTGGGTCCATTCTTTAGACAAGCTTTGGTGGGCTCGTATGACGAAGTATGTCTTAAGCCGATGGAGCGAGGAGTTGCACGCTTGTGGTCTATATGCAGCCATTCGTTCCACCATGTATGGCTTACCTGTTAGCGCGAAGAATTTCTTCGCTTTGTGCGAGCTCTATAACCCAGATTCGAACACTTTTCTGACCCGGCAAGGGGAGTTGGGCTTGGCTCTCCATGAGATGCACAGGATTTCTGGTTTGTCCATGGGTCAGATGCTATATCAGGAATACTTTCCCTCCAACCATGAATTAAGTCAGCTGAAGGATCGCATGCCCGACTGCTACGAGACTTTATGGGACCTCACATGTCACTATCATATTGCTTTGGCGCAGTCTGAGCCTTTAGCGAAGAGGACTAAGTCACATGTGAGTCTGAAGCAGTTTGCGTGTTATTTGTTCAAGAATCTAGAGAGCAATTCTGGCGAGGCTATTTGTGAACTGGCAATGCTTACTCCTTCAGAAGTTAATGGTCTGTTGAAGAAGATCGACGCTCACTATTAGCAGTTCCGAGAGTGGCTTTCCTGCAGGGACCAAGTTTAAATCGTTCTTATGGCATGCGACCGCATCGATTCAGCCGATGACCCTTCTTGCCGGTTACCTCGCTATCTGGTTAAAGAAATGCATGGTCCCGTATCAGTCCGGTGACATTATGCCATTGGAAGTGCTCTACCCAGCAGTTCAGCTTTCCTATAAGAAGGAACTTTCGCTTCTTCCGGTGATGGTAGCTAACATTCATCGAGAGCTTCGACAGATTTCTAGTACCTTTACACAGAAAGAAGATGCACCGTCGGCTAAGATTCCTCTTTCTAAGGTGGAGCTCCCATACATTTATTTGATGGCTTGGTTCGTCCTTCATCGTCCTGATATGATGTCGGTACCTAGCACCGTAGACCGCTCTGTTCCCCCACTACAGTTGTTTGAGAATGGCAGGTGGGAGGGGCGAGGATTCCCTCACATCAGAAAGCAGCTACAGGTCCATAAATGTTGGGCATTTTCCACTTGCTTTCCGTAGTTCTTCAGCCGATACGGCGAGTGTTTGATTGATGAGGAGAAGCCGAGGGAGTATCGAACTCATTTAGATATCGACTGCTTTAATTGGCTAGTGAACATTAGGCCGGGTTATCTGACCTTCCGGGTGAGGAATCAGTGTTTTATAGAGCCATATCTACCCTGCCGATTTGCCCGCCAGTTTGGTTATGATCAGCTTTATGTCGGGAATCCACGTCAGCAGCTTCGGACTCATGGAGGTTTGGTGGGCGGTCTCCGGGCATGGCTGTGGACCGTGACGGGCTGTACTGGTGCTAAGTTCAGTCTCCCGAGTGCTGAGCGGCAGTTGAATCTCACCTTCTTAAGCTGCAAGTGGCTGTTAGCAGCTAATAAAACTGTTCCCGTGAAGCCGATTGCAGAGCTAGTGGCCGAGGAAGCTTCTCAGGCTGATTCTCGTGTGATTTGGGAAAATGCTCGGTCACAGAGGACACGGAGCAAGACTCGTCGGATTGACGAAGAGGGAAAGAAGACCTTCCATTCTGCTGATGAGGCTTTAGGCGGAGATCTTGAAGATTACGAGGATTGCTCCAACCAAGGTTAGCTACCTATTCTTTCCTTCTGTCTTCTAGAATTATTAATCTTGACAGTTGTTTGATGTTTCAGAGACCGCAACTAACAAGGATGAAGAATTCCGTCCTTTTTCCCAGGTGAGACCTTCGATTGTTGTCCCCGCTGCTAGGCGGAAGAGATTAGCCCACAAGCCGCATGCAGATTCGCGAGCATCTGAGATGGATTTGTCTAGTGATGATCCCGCTAGCGACGGAGGTAACATCTACCCTATAGATCATCCTTTTGATCATTCAGAACTTTGACTCATGCTTTTCCATATCTATGTAGGAGAACGTGGGGATAGCGAGATGAGTCCTGATCCTGCTCCTCATGATTGTGTATTTTTTGGTGAACCTGACTCACCATACCAGGTAGAAAAGCCTGCAGAAGCTACCGACGTTAGGGAGACCATCAATGTAGGACCCGATTTAGCGAATCCAGGTACATCTACCATTGACAATGTACCCTTTAGATGGCACACAAAGGAGTTGAAAGATTCAGAATTCGTGCATTCCCTAATTGTCTCTATGCTTCTTGCTCTTTTAGACAAATTACAGGAGGCAAATGTGGACCTTTGGAATAGAGAGGCTAACACACCCATAAGAGGTTACTCATTTCCATTGGTCGTAATCTCTTTATTCTTCTTTTGCACTTATATTCTCTTGTGTCAGATTTCTCGACTGATGATTTTGACGAGGAAGGTTTGCTTGTGGACACTCCTATGCTCCACTTCATGTATGGCTCACCTCAGATTGATGACCAGATGCCTGAAGATATGTTTCCTGAGTCTACACTCCCTAAGAATCGCGAGGATGGTCCTTCTGAAGGTACGTGCCTCTTCTCAAGTTAATTATAGGACTAGCCATTTTTTTTGACTAGTGCAGCTATAATGTGATGCATCTGAGAATTACGTTTTGTGTTTGCCAGAAGCTTTTGTCGAGACTGATCCTGTTGAGCCGGCTGTGAGACCAACTACATCAGCTGATACATCCACAGCGGTTACACCTCCACAACCCCCAGTGACTCAAGGGGAAGGAGGTATAAATTAAGCAACTGAGAAATGTCATTTATTTCCTCATTAAGGCTTTTGACGGATTTCTCCTTTTTGTGTAGGGCTTTCTTCTCGGCATCATGTCCTTGTGAAGGAGTTGTTATCAGACAATGACCCTGAGAAGATCGTCATCTGCATAGAAGTCCTCTCCTTCTTCTCCTTCGTGAATGCTATGATTGGCAAACTCTTCCACGGCGGACTTTCCTTCACCAGTTTAAACCTTTCTTTGATTCTAGAATAAATTCAATAAGGGATGCAGGATACCCGGATCTGGCGAAGGCTATAGTAGATGACCTTGATTGTCTAGAGCACGAGCTTCAGATGTTTCGTGAGCTCCGGGATGCAGGTGCTTCTTCATTCATTGCTGCCCATTTGGATGCTCGCTTACAGACATGGCGCGATACTCGGATTTTTGCTGAGCTCGAGATTCAGGTGCAGTGGGACCGGGTAGACCGAGTTGAGTCTAACCTTGCTATTAGATCATCTTCACTCGACAAGCTTGATTTTTCCATTACCTCTTGTGAGACCAAGATAGACCAGCTCAGAAGAGAACTCCGTGAAGAAGAGGAGACTTTGAGTATTCTTCAGATGACGAAGGTACAGGATCAACAAGCCCACACTGCTTTATCTGATGAGTTGAAATCCCTGAAGCAGAAGCTGGTTGAGACAGAGGAGATTGCTTTGAAGACTTTAGCCACCACTGAAGAGTCCATCAGAGCTGAGTTGCAGGATGAGCTTAGGCAAGCTTATGATGAGAAGCTGTCTAAGTTTAGTCAGCAGATTTTTAGCCATGGGCTTGATGTATGATTTCATTTGCTGAATACTTTGACTTTTGATTCTCTTAGTGGAACTGGTTTTTATCTTTATCTTTATTATGATTCTTTATTCTGTTTGAAATGATTGACCATAATACTCATAGGATTTTTGGCAAACCCTCAGCCTTCAACGGGTTTGATAAGCCTTTACCGGCTACCGTTTGAGTCGGGCTAGCATGCGGATTGTCTAAATCCGTTCCGCATGTAACGTTGTGCTAAGAGAGTGAATTATCTGAGACTTAGTGCTATGATGTCGAATACATAGACTTTACCATTGTTACAGGAATAGGCTACCCGGCGACACGTGTTAGGTGTTGACTTTAGGATTTTCGGCTAACCCCCAGCCTTCAACGGGTTTGATAAGCCTTTACCGACTACCGTTTGAGTCAGGCTAGCATGCAGATTGTCTAAATCCGTTCCGCATGTAACGTTGTGCTAAGAGAGTGAATTCTCTGAGACTTTGTGCTATGACGTCGAATACATAGGCTTCGCCATTGTTATGGGAATAGGCTACCCAGCAACGTGTATTAGGCGTTGACTTTAGGATTTTTGGCTAACCCCCAGCCTTCAACGGATTTGATTAGCCTTTACCGATTACCGTTTGAGTCGGGCTAGCATGCGGATTGTCTAAATCCGTTCCGCATGTGACGTTGTGCTAACGGAATGAACTCCCTTAGACTCGCTGCTACGACTTCGAATACGTAGACTTCGCTATTATTATGGGAATAGGCTACCCGACAACGTGTATTAGACGCTGACTTATCCCTACTTAGGCTTCGGGATAGAATACCCCAGAATCGAACTCTGGTGTCTTTTTCTACGGAGAAAGACTAAACCGACGACGCGTGTTAGGCGTCGGCATATCCATTCTTAGGATTCAGGATTATAGGCGTATAAAACTGCCTATGGGTCCCTTAGCACAGCTCGGCACGGTGATTCGACAAACCAACGAACCTAGCACAGCTCGGCACGGTGATTCGACAAACCAACGAACCATCGGGTGACGTATCTAAACATGATCGTTGGACCATAATTCCGAAGCCAAGTGACACGTGACGAAGCGAATTAACGAGGCGACGAGGTTAACGAACTGTACGCAAACAACGGAATACATCCACTCACGTGCAGAATCAAGCTGACGGTTCGGTGAGTCAACGAGTCATCCAATCGTAGAACGGATTCGAACTCGAACACCGAAGCAGATTTATTGCCAAATCAGGATACGGACTATCAAATCAGAGTTCGGATTAACAACGAAGCTTGGATAAACCGCGAAACCACAGAAACGGATGACACGGCACACCCCGGGAAAAAGCTCGGCCAAAACCGAGCCGCTCAGGTGGCTCACCGAGCCACCAAGTGGTGGCTCGGTGGCC
>NC_033798.1:50559341-50642727 GCF_001876935.1 Asparagus officinalis
AGCCGCAGATCTGAGCCCAAATCCGCTTTCAGAAGCCTATAAATAAAGTGAGCATGGCTTATTTTTGAGAGGTTGGAATTTTGGAGACAAAACTCTGTTGGATTGAGAACTCACCATCGGATTTTCAACTTAGAAGACTCGGACTCTCAGATCTAGTTCTTGACGATCATCCACGCCAAATAAGGCAGGAGTTCGAGAGAGATCATATCTGAGATCTACACGGTTTTCCTCCGGATCAAAGCTTGGCCTTTGATCCCGAGAAGAGTCTCGATTTTGCTTGGTCGATTTCGATTACTAAAGGCTATTATTTCCTTGGCGAAATAATCCCCTCGGCTGTTATTTCCTTCGTGAAATAGCACCCGTCATATTGTGTAGATCCGACCGGATCAAGATCGCACGGTGGTCCACGGATTAACCCCGGCGCAGGCGAAGAACCCACACAAGCGAGAGACCGCAAAACAGGATCTCGCGATTCGTTCGACATAAAAGGAAAATTTTTATTTTTATTTTTCTTTGATTTTGTTATAACAGGATCTTATAAAAAGACCGGATCTTTTGTAATCGAAAAACTATTACTTAAGAAAGCAATGACATCAATGAAAGCAATTTTCACTGCGAACAATCTGGCGACCACAGTGGGAGCCACCGATCTCGCTGCCGAGAACGTTGCGTCGTAGCCGCGGATATCAATCCCGGTCGAGGAGGAGGTCGAGTATGAATTCGACCAACAAAAGTTCGAGGAGTATCTGTCATCCTCGTCCGGATCCACCTCCCCCCGCAAGTCTAAGAAGTTCTCCTCCAGGAGAAAAGTTCGTTAGTACGAAGAAGTACAGAATGCCAACGAAGCTCTCACCCCAACTGATGCCAAAGTCACATCGGGTGAAGCTCCACCGACCTCCAACTAGGTCAAATATGTTCCTGCTAATTTCTCTGCCGTTGAGTGCGTTGTGACTCTCTCAAAGAAAGCCCGCCAGAGGTGACGTCAACACCTGGCGCGGCAACTCGCTAAGGAAATGGAGTCCACTGACGGAATCCGCTATCACGCGGATCTGAAGAGCAGAAAAGTCAAACAGCCTCAACAACCAATGAATGGCAGCTCCTCCAAGCCCCCAACGAATGAATAGATCCGTGTCAAACGGAATCGTTCGACACTTGAGGAGCAGAGCGTATTCACAAGCACCGCGCACTGTCAGCGCAAGCACGGGCTCAAGTCCAGGAAGCCCGCAGAAAACTACAGAAGGAAGAGGCCAAAAAGCCGCCACCAACCCGCCAAGTCTGGAGGCCGAAGTCTGAAGCGGCGATTCAGGCTAAAGAGCAACCTTCGCAGCCTTCAGCAAAAATTCAACCTCCGGCGAACCACTCTAAATCGCCAAAAATTCCCATAGCTAGTCCGAGAGATCCTGCAGAATCATCCTGAACAAAGAAGTCAGTTTTGGAGCGCCTCGGTCCACTTCCTGATGGACGATGCAAAGCTCCAGTTCAAGAATGTTTGGGTCCGATAAAGAAGCCCCGAACGACTCAACATGCTGAGAGTCGCCGCCACCCTCAACATGATAAAGAGATCAGGACAACTAGATGCACCAATTTGCGCGTTGAAGTCCAGGAGCCCGCTGAGAACTCACGCTCACAAAGGCATGTTTCGAGGCGCGTGACTCTTGAAAGCCCAAAGAAGGCAGTTCGCCCTCAGAAGAAAACATTATTGTCTGATGACGATAGCGTTATACCTGAGAAGTCGTGCCAACACACGATAGGTTACTCCGACCTTCAAGCTGACGAGTTGTATTATCGTGTTGGGGGTACGAGTAAAACCAGGAAAAGGAGTCCTCGAGAATTAAAGACTCAATGCCCCTGTTCCAAACTCATTCGGTCAGTATTGTCGGAGTGCAACTGCACCAATACAGTCCCTGAGAGAATTTCAGTCTTTGAAAGGCTCAGTACTGAAACGCTAAAACCAAGGCCTAGGCGTTTCCGACGAAGAAGAACGATGGTTGAAGACGGAGAATTTCCGAGGGTCACCATTAATATGACCAGCAAAGGGACATCGGCACGGGATAATCTCGAGTCGATTCTAAAAGCACCCCGGCGTATAATCCGTCTACAGTCTGGAACCATCAAACGAGCGACTTATGGTAGGATTCGGACAAGGTTACCTTCAGAAGATGAAGAATTTGATGCCGGCTCCGCGGTCACATCAGATAATACAGTATCCAGCGAGGGATAACCCCGCGAGGCACTTATGATAAGTGCGGAACAAGTGGCCAAGATGCTTGAAGAAGCCATGGCTAAACAACAGGAGAGCTTCAGGTTCGAAATGAAGATGGCCATGCAGAATATGAGAGAAATACATGACCAACAAATCCAAGCACTGACGAACCAGCAAGGCGAACCAAGTCGTCATAACCAGGTTCATCACGAAGATGAGGACACGAATGCGAATGAAGTTCATAATGCCAATAATCCTCCCATCAATGCAGGGGGTGGTAACGAGAATGCTAGTGAAAACACAGGTGAAAGCTTGAAGATCAAAAACCTCGAGAGCAAAATCAATACGTTGATTTCCGCTCAAGAGATGAAGAAGACGGGCATTCCTTGTCCATACCCAAGAGAATGGGAATCAATCCCGTATCCGGCGAAGTTCAATCTAATTAACTTCACGCCGTTTAATGGGATGGGTTCACCCACTCAGCATTTGATTTACTTCAAATCACACCTGGGGGTTATCTCTGGTAATGAGCCTCTGATGGTACGGTCCTTCGTTGGCACTCTTCGTGGAGCCGCCTTCGACTGGTATCGCCGCCTCAAGCCCGGAAGCGTGAATAGCTGGGACGATATGGAGACTAAATTCCATGCTAACTTTTTCGACGACGACACCGAGATATCCATCGGGTCGTTGCTCGACGAGAAACAAAAAGACAGGGAATTGGTTGATACATTCGTCAAAAGGTTCCGAAACAAGGCGATGAACTGTCGGGACTCGATCACTGAGGAGTTCATTCTCCAGACTTGCCACAACAACCTTGCATTGGACATGTTGGAAGCAATGGGGACAGCACCGTCCAAAACATGGAAGGATTTGAAGGTCCGAGGAGAACAAGCCGAGTGATTCCTCAGAAGGAAGAAGGCGGAAAGAGGCCAACAGGCGACGAATGCTCCGCAACAGAATTTTGTCCCACGAGGGAAAGGTAAGACACATGCTAATGCAGTTGATGCTAATCAAACTTTCCAATTGCAACCTCAGTAACAGCCGCAGCAACAAGCACCACAACAATCTCGGTCACAATGGCAACAACGGCCTCAGAAGCAGAAATCTTCGGAGTTAAGATTTCCTAAAGTGTACTCCTTCAAAGATGACGAAGTTCCCGACATCTTTAAGTACCTGTTGGAGAAAACAAAATCCACGAAGTTCCCGGCATCTTTAAGTACCTGTGGGAGAATAACAAAATCCAGCTGCCGTCGATCGTGGATCAAGAAGGGGCTAGCAAAGTGACGGATCCGAAGTATTACGCATACCATAGAGCGGTCCATCACCCTACCAAGTCGTGCTACCATCTTAAGGATAAGATCTAGGCGTTAATTGATGTAGGCATCATAACCCCGAAGCCGTCCAAGAATGTTGGAGCAAATGCGGCTTCAATCAGCTTTGGATCGGTGCCCACAGCATGGTTTAAACCAGAGCGCATCACCAAAGTAGGAATGAAGATGGTGAACGACGACCCACATGGATAGCGCCAAAAAGGACTCGTGCCACACACAGCCCCAAATGGCGAAATCCTCTGGGTCCATCCTGATATTATTGAAGACGAACAGTGGACGACTTCCTCGACCAAAAAGGGTAAAGGCAAGTCCTGCAATGCTACCTCTGCAATCTTCGAAGAGGATGGTAATGAAGCTCCTACCTTCCCGCTCTCCGAAGAAGAACAAGAAGTTTTTGCCACTAGAAGCTGAAATGAGTATCACTTCAACTATCCATCACCTAGTGATCAGTTAGCTGAGCAGGGGGTGACTAAGCAAGAACCAGCCAAAACTCTCACGGAGCTGGGTGTGATTACGACTCCTAAACTGGTTGAAGAAGCTCGATGACAACCGGTTAATCAACAGAAAGAAAAGAGGCCCCAGGAGGTGCAGAATCCGAAGCAGTCTCGTTTCAATCGCCCGATTGGAAGAGATAATCCGGAAAGCTTGAACACTCCGCACGTCTTCGATATTATGGCTCAACTGGCTAACATTCCAACGCGGATAACATTGTATGAGTTGCTACGGTTGTCCAAAGAAACAAGGGAAGCCTTGCAAGAAGCCTTGGCAAATTCAGAAGTGTTCCTTACTCGGATCAAGCCGGCACCTGAAGAACCAGAACTGTCAATTCAGCACTGCAATATAGCGACTAAAAACTTTCCCTGTATTACCTTCACCAAAGAGGATATGCAGACGAAGAATTCGAACCATGATCGATCCCTATATTTCATTGGGTACATTGGCTCCAGCAAAGTCAACCGAATCCAAGTGGATCCGGGTTCTACTGTGAGTATTATGCCGCTTCGCTTCATGCATTTTCCAGTTAGTAAGTTGCCATCCACAGGCACTGTTATCTATGGATTCAACACTAGAGGGTCAAGACCCTTGGGTAAGATCCGGGTAAAGTGTCAAATGGGAGATTTGAAGACAGAAGTCACATGTTATGTGATCGATGCCGAGACTTCATATAACTTACTATTGGGTCGGCCTTGGATCCATAGTAACGTTATAATCCCCTCCACTCTCCATCAGTGTTTGAAATATGTCGACACTGATAATAAGGTTAGGACGGTGGTCGCGGATAAGCAACCATTCAAAGGGTATGAGAATTATTTCACTGATTCTCTCCTTTATGGTAACGAATCCGATACTGAATCATCGGCCCATGGTACGGACAGCGGAGAAGAAGCTGATACCGAAGCCGGATTTGATTACAATGGAGGTTTTGTTTTAAACGACATTGTACCCTTTGTAACCAACCTTGACGATGAACAATCGTCAGAGGGCAGTTGTAACTGGCAACTTACCAATAATGAAATAAATAATGATTTATAGTACTCCCTGTCTCTTGATGATGTGATAAAAGATTTGTATGATAATCCCGATTTATATATCCCGCTTCGATCGTCCTATATAACAAAGAAACACCTCCAGCATTCTTTCGGAACAACCCTGGTCATTCCTACCAAAATAGGAGGTGAAAGAGAAGTGATTTATGGTAAAGGAGAGGGTTTTCCATTTCTAGATCATTTCTTAAGGAAAGATGAGAATGATGACAAACCTGGTCAGCATCTATCTAAGTATAGTCCGGAAGCGCGCAAGCTCATGGAAAAGCAGGGGTATGATTTCACACTCGAAGAAGGTCTATACTTTGATCGAGGTCCTCGTATTCCACCCAAAGCGACATATGTACCAAAAGGGAAACCGGACGATTATTATAAATACAGACGAGGGTTAGGGTATGAATCTTCTTCAGAAGACGAATGTTGCTGGTTAATCAATGACCAATCATCTGAACAATACAAAGATGGATATCTGTCAGATTCCTCGGAATGGGATTCCGATACAAGTCTGGGGGAAGCGTTCAAAGCCCTAATGGCGAACATGGCTACAGCTGATCCGTCCACAATGGAGAACGACGATCAGATGCCAACATAGGAAGATCCATGGGTTCATCACCTGAACATGCAGTATGGTGATAGGTTCGAACAGAGGGAACCCCCCCACTGAAGATAAAATAGTCCAAGTTAACATGGGTGACGAGGCTAACCCAAAGCCTATATTCATTAGCGATAGTCTTCCCTCAAATGAGAAGGAGGAATTATTTGCTCTCATCAGGGAATATATTAACGTCTTCGCTTGGAACTATGAAGACATGCCAGGGCTGGACCCCAATGTGGCGATGCACCGCCTCGATATCAAGTCGGATGCTAAACCTGTCAAACAACATCAAAGATGGTTTCGTCCGCACCAAGATCTTGAAGACGATGTTCGATCTCATGCGGAGTCATCAATTGAAGATGAACCCCACTAAATCCTTCCTTGGAATGTCCAGCGGAAAATTCCTTGGATTCGTCGTCACCACTAAAGGTATATATATCGATCCCGATAAGGTGAAGGCGATACATGAACTGCAACCCTCTAGAAATCTAAGAGAGCTCAGAGGGTTGCAAGGGCGGTTAGCTTACATCCGGCGGTTCATCTCAAATCTTTCTGGGAAGTGCCAACCATTCTCTAAACTAAACAAGAAAGGGGTGTCATTTATCTGGGATGACGCCTGCCAAAAAGCATTCGAAGATATCAAAACATATCTGACGAATACTCCTGTTCTCGTTGCACCAAAATCAGGTAGACCATTCTTGAATTATCTCAATGCGATGAACCACTCGATAAGTGCTTTACTAGCACAAGACGATGATAATGGTCACGAACAGGCAGTCTATTACCTAAGTCGGACCTTGGTAGGCGCTGAGTCTCAATATCCGATGATTGAGAAAGAATGCCTCGCATTGGTATTCGCAATGCAAAAGATGCGGCATTATTTGGTCGGACAGACGATTTACGTCATTTCTAATGTTAATCGAGTACGAGTATTTATGACACAACCGGCCTCTATGAATTGGCGGTTAGCGAAGTGGGCCCTTCTTTTGTCCCAATATGATTTGCACTTCAAATAGCAGAAGTCGATCAAAGGACAAGCGATTTGTGATCTTTTGGCGGCAAAACCGACAACGGATACGGCAGAAGTATATGATGACTTGCCGGATGAAACCCACGAGGATAACACTACGTCACACTAACAAGTATGGCAATTATATTTCGATGGTGCTTCGAGGGCAGTTAATAGGACAATAACCCTCGGATGTTCTACAGTCTCCTCTGGAGTAGGAGTTGTCTTAATTTCCCCGGGGAAGCATGTGATGCCTCAGGCTTATTCACTGACTAGTCCGTGTTCCAATAACGTAGCCGAGTACAACGCGCTTCTCATTGGACTCGGTTTCGCCAAGGAGCTGGGGGTCGAATATCTCGAAGCTTTTGGGGATTCTCAATTGATAGTCAATCAAGTCCGCGGAGAGTATGAAGTCAGGAACCAAGACCTAATCCCGTACCACCAGGAGGCCATCAAAATGGCAGATTCTTTTGAAGAATTCTTTATTGAATACATCCATCGTCTCCAGAACGCTTATGCGGATGCACTGGCAACACTAGCGGTATCACTTGCGCAGCCTCCCGAAACTGAACTATTAGTCACAGTAAGGACGTATCAGCTCTGCATACCCATATACGATACAGATATTGAAGAGGAAGATGATAGAAACATAAGCGCCAAGGAGGTGAATTCAACTCAAATTGGGTCTGAGTCCCGAGATTGGCGTTTTCCTATCATTGACCATGTCTAATATGGTATTTTGCCAGAGGATGTAAAAGAAAGAGAATCAATTCGCCGAAGAGCACCAAGATTCTTCAATAATACCGAGACCCATACATTATACCGTAGAGGGTACGATGGTTTGTTACTCTGATGTCTTTCGAACAAAGAAGCAGAAGAAGTTCTTAAGGAAGCACACGAAGGAGAATGTGGTGCGCATCAGCCCGGTCCCAAACTGTATGATCGTATCAGAAGAATGAGATATTTTTGGCCAACAATGGTTCGTGACGCAATCGAATATGCCTGAGAGTGTCATGCTTGTCAAATACATGCAAATTATTTGCACCAACCACCAGAGCGTTTACACACGTCAACCACGTCTTGGCCATTCGAGACATGGGGGATGGACATTGTTGGTCCTATTTTCCCCCCTTCAGTCAAAGGTGATCGATTCATTCTCGCAATCACGGATTACTTTTCAAAGTGGGCTGAAGCAATTACGCTTAGAGAAGTGAAGACGAACAACGTCATCAATTTTATCAAACATCATGTTATATACCGACACGGCGTGCCATGACGGATCATTCATGACAACGGTCCACAGTTCATAAGCAACGCCTTCGTCAGGTTTGTGACAAGTTCAAAATTCAAGATGTTTCGTCAACAGCTTATTATCCCGCTGCGAATGGATTAGCTGAGGCGTTTAACAAGACGATCATTAAGATCCCGTCAAAGCTCGTGAAGACCAATAAACGAGACTAGGATGATAAACTCGGTGAAGCACTCTGGGCTTATCGCACCACCATACGCACACCTATAGGGGCCACTCCATATTCGTTGGTATACGGATGTGAAGCTGTGCTACCATTAGAAATCCAAATCCCATCACTTCGGATTGCTCCCGCAACCGAGATGACGACAGAAGAACAACATCAAAAATGTCTCGAAGAACTCAAAAGGTTGGATGAAAAGTGCTTGGAAGCTCAACAACACATCGAGTTTTATCAAGCCAGAATATCCAGGCCTTTTAACAAAAGAGTCCGACAAAGAAGCTTCAAGGAAGGAGATCTGGTCCTCGCTGCTCGCCGACCGATAATCCTCAACTCCAAGAAGAAAGGTAAATTTGAACCCAAATAGGAAGGACCATTTGTGATAGACACAGTCTACTCAAACGGTGCATATTGCCTGATTACTCAAGAGGGCGCCAGGAAATTAATGCTAATAAACGGGAAGTTCCTGAAAAAGTACTATCCATAGTACGTTCAGGATAACCCATTTACTGGGAAGTTCCTTGAAGAATATTACACTTAATATTCTAGAGGATAACCCAAAATCATTTTCACCACCAAAATCCCTCACTGATCAATTTCAATTGACAGTGAGTCCACCAAAAGTGTCTTTCTGGCCCTCTTGACTCTTTCCATGAACAAGAGGTCCACTTCAGTTCAGAGTCCCCTTTCGATAAACGAAAGAACTCCCTTCTTTTTCTCTTTGGTTAAGCCTTCTCATGGTTATAACCAAAGTTGAAATTTCACTTCGATATATGAGAAACTCATCTTCAGATTAGATAACCAGTCCTATAAAAGGTAAGTGTATCTAGATTTTCCAGATTCTCGGAGTGCAGATCCCACTTCTAGTTTCTTTTGCGCTGGAAATAGAATATAAAACTCTTCCTTTCCAGAATCAAGGAATAGAATATAAAATTCTGCATTCCTTGTATTCAGGTTCGCCTTCACCATAAAAGAAGACCGGGAAATAGAATATAAAATTCTTCCTTTCCCGCACCAACCTTTTCCAAGAATTTATCAATCTAGGATTCATCCTAGGAAGTTTATCCCGAATCCTAAGCAGGGATAAGTCTACGCCTAACACGCGCTGCCGGTTTAGTCTTTTTCCGTAGAAAAAGACACCAGAGTTCGGTTCTGGGGTATTCTATCCTGAAACCTAAGCAGGGATAAGTCTGCGCTTAACCCGCGCTGCCGGTTAGTTCTTAACCGTTAAAAAGAACACCCGCCCACATATTCAACATTGTGGCAGGTTGTTATTAATAACACCAAAATCCAGGCCTTACACGCATGGGGAATTTCATCCTGAATCCTAAGAAAGGATATGCCGACGCCTAACACGCGTCGCCGGTTTAGTCTTTCTCTGTAGAAAAAGACACCAGAGTTTGATTCTGGGGTATTATATCCCGAAGCCTATGTAGGGATAAGTCAGCGTCTAATACACGTTGCTGGGTAGCCTATTCCCATAACAATGGTGAAGTCTACGTATTCGAAGTCGTAGTAGCGAGTCTCAGAGAATTCACTCTCTTAGCACAATGTTACATGCGGAACGGATTTAGACAATCCGCATGCTAGCCCGACTCAAACGGTAATCGGTAAAGGCTTATCAAACCCGTTGAAGGCTGAGGGTTAGCCAAAAATCCTAAAGTCAACACCTAACTTGTGTCGCCGGGTAGCCTACTCCCGTAACAATGGTAAAGTCTAGGTATTAGACATCATAGCACAAAGTCTCAGAGAATTCACTCTCTTAGCATAATGTTACATGCGGAACGGATTTAGACAATCCGCGTGCTAGCCCGACTCAAACGGTAGTCGGTAAAGGCTTATCAAACCCGTTGATGGCTGAGGATTTGCCAAAAATTCTATAAATGTAAGTCATTGACGCATCATCTTCATTAGTTGGTCTCGCGACTTGAGCATCCAACAATTTCAAGATAAGATCCATACATGCAGATGAATCAACTTTCATAGTTGGTCCTGGAACTCCGATATTTAGGACCGCCATGCTCCAATACCTCAAGAGCTTAAACTGTGCATACTCCAACAAATGTTAAGCGATCTGAAACCCTAGGTCAACGCCGGTCAACGCGTAACCCTAAGTCAACGCCAGTCAACGCGTTGCGATCAAAAAGTCAACGTACGACGTTCGAAACCCTAGGGTCAACGCCGGTCAACGCGTAATCCTAGGTCAACGCCGGTCAACGTATTGCGATCAAAAAGTCAACATACGACGTTCAAAACCCTATGGTCAACGCCTATCAACGCGTAACCCTAGGTCAACGCTAGTCAACGCGTTGCGATCAAAAAGTCAACGTACGACGTTCAAAACCCTAAGGTCAACGCCTATCAACGCGTAACCCTAGGTTAACGCCAGTCAACGCGTTGCGAGCAAAAAGTCAACACGAGTCAATATATCATGACGGAGATAGTCAGCTCAAAGTCAACTCGATGTCACGAGCCAAATTCAACTCATAAGTTTTAGATTTGAGACTTCGACGACGGCCAGACGATAAACGTGGCGCCGGAAGGATTTTAGCTATTCCAATAGACTGAAAATCGAAGGAGTCAAGAATTGAAGCTAACTGCAGGTCCTTTACACTAACCAGTCCTGAACCAGGCCAAACCAGACTGAACCAGACCAGACCAGGATGAACCAGTCTGAACTAGACTTGAACCAGTCCTGAACCAGCCTTGAATCAGGTTGAACCAGTCTTGAACCAGGTTGAACCAGTTTGAACCAGATTTGAACCAGAATTCAAATTGAAGATGAACCGAGCATCGAAACGACTTCAAATCGACCGAGGGCCGGTTTAGCTCATTATCAGGCCGGTTCAGCTCATTCGAGCACGAAAAATACTCCAATAAGGTATACGAGTATAAACTATTCCCTATTTTTGGTTGAGAAGTTTCTGGAGAATATTTTTCTAAAAATATTCTTAAGGATAACTCAACAACACTACGCCGGACAACGCGTCGCACTACGCCGGACAACGCGTTGCAGATAAAGACTCGACGCCAACAATCGATGGTCAGCTAAATCAGGAACCGACTTTCAAGTTCAAAATTCCGACAACGGTCAGACAATAAATGTAGCACCGGAACCCTTACAGACATTCGACAAAGAACCGAATAGCCTGAAGGATTGCAGGAATCAAGAACAGAAGCCATTCCAAGGTCCCGTAACACCGACTGAAGGTTGGGACAATCATATCCAAAGTATTCCAGACTCTTCTATAAAAGAACGAGGCTGAAATACTTTGGAGGGGGTATCTGTAGGCGTATAAAACTGCCTATGGGTCCCTTAGCACAGCTCGGCACGGTGATTCGACAAACCAACGAACCATCGAGTGACGTATCTAAACACGATCGTTGGACCATAATACCGAGGCCAAGTGATACGCGACGAAGCGGATTAACGAGGTGACGAGGTTAACGAACCGCACGCAAACAACAGAATACATCCACTCGCGTGCGGAATCAAGCTGACGGTTCGGTGAGTCAACGAGTCATCCAATCGTAGAACGGATTCAAACTCGAACACCTAAGCGGATTTATTGCCAAATCAGGATACAGACTACCAAATCAGAGTTCGGATTAACAACGAAGCTTGGATAAACCGTGAAACCGCAGAAACGAACGACACGGCACACCCCGGGAAAAAGCTCGGCCAAAACCGAGCTGCTCAGGTGGCTCACCGAGCCACCAAGGTGGCTCGGTGGCCGAACCACCAAGTGGTGGCTCACCGAGCCACTTGTGGTGGCATCGGCACCACTGAGCACCATCCTGGTGGCGTCGTTGCCGGCCACCTCTAGGATGGCTCGGGCGGCCACCGAGGTGGCGTCGGCACCACCGAGCCACCAAGCTCTGGTGCGCTCCGCTTCTCTGGTTGGGGCCGAGGCCACCTCTAGTGGCTCGAGTTGGCCCAAGGCCACCTCTAGGTGGCCAAGCCACCTAATAGGTGGGCCTCGGGGCTGTCTTACCGAGGTGGCTCGGCACCACGAGCCACCTTTTGGTGGCTCGGCCATGGCCGAGCCACCCAGGGGTGGCTCGGTGGCCGAGCCACACTCAGATCTGGGCCCAGATCTGGGCCCAGATCCGCTTTCAGAGGCTATAAATAGAGGAGTAAGAGCTCATTTTCAAGGGGTTGGAATTTTGGGAGCCGAAACTCTGCTGGATTGAGAACTCACCCTCGGATTTTCAACTTAGAAGACTCGGACTCTCAGATCTGGTTCTTAACGATCATCCACGCCAAATAAGGCAGGAGTTCGAGAGAGATCAGATCTGAGATCTACACAGTTTTCCTCCGGATCAAAGCTTGGCCTTTGATCCCAAGAAGAGTCTCGATTTCACTTGGTCGATTTCGATTACTAAAGGCTATTATTTCCTTGGTGAAATAATCCCCTCGGCTGTTATTTCCTTCGTGAAATAGCACCCGTCACATCGTGTAGATCCGACGGGATCAAGATCGCACGGTGGTCCACGAATTAACCCCGGCGCAGGCGAAGAACCCACACAAGCGAGAGACCGCAAAACAGGATCTCGCGATTCGTTCGACATAAAAGAAAAGTTATAATTTTTATTTTTCTTTGGTTTTGGTTGTAACTGAATCTTATAAAAAGACCGGATATTTTGTAATCGAAAAACTATTACTTGAGAAAGCAATGACATCAATAAAAGTAACTTTCACCCCGAACAATCTGGCGACCACAGTGGGAGCCACCGATCTCGCTGTCGAGATCATTGCGTCGCAGCCGCGGATCTCAATCCCGGTCGAGGAGGAGGTCGAGTATGAATTCGACCAACAAAAGTTCGAGGAGTATCTGTCATCCTCGTCCGGATCCACCTCCCCCCGCAAGTACAAGAAGTTCTCCTCCAGGAGAAAAGTTCGTTGGTATGAAGAAGTACAGAATGCCAACGAAGCTCTCACCCCAACTGATGCCAAAGTTCGTTGGTACGAAGAAGTACAGAATGCCACCGAAATTCTAGTGACGGCTCGCCTTCAAACGAGCCTAGTGAGGTTCGCCTGCATGATGGCCTTTGCCAGAAATGCGAAGTTCGCCTGATTTTTGTAGTTCGGCAGATTTAGGAACTTTGCCAGTGGAGGGAAACCCGCCTGAGTAGGTGGGTTCGCCTAATTGATGCAGCTCGTCAAAATTAGGAATGTGGCCAGTAAAACGAAACCCGCCTAAATAGTAATTCAGGCCTGAATAGAAATTCAGGCTGTCATAGGAAACGAGGGCATATGCCTTGTGGCGAGCGAGGGCTTGTCATCACCATTGCTTTGCTCTCTTTGATAGAGGAGTGTTCATGTTGACAGCGAAGGTGCGGTCTATGGCAACATGAACCGTTGTCTCATCAAGAACAGGGGTTTGTGTGTATTGTTTAACAACCCATCGAGCAGTTCCTAGCTTGCATTCTTAGCATTTTGATCAGCCTCAATTTGCTTGGGGAAGGTAGAACCCCAATGTTTGCTCGGGTAGAGTTTTTAGGTGTGGTGGCCTTAGCCGCTTGGGGCTGGGCCACATGCACAACTTTATGACATTTACGAGATGCTTTGCCACCAGAAGAAGCTGAGGATAAGTACTCCTCGTATTTAGCTAGGTCGAACTCAATTACGAGGGACTGAATAGTCATGCCCGCCGCAATTTTGTCGAATTGTGCTACCACCATTTCGTTGGAAGTAATGGTTTCTCCCACTATGGTCGCCATCTTCTTTTTGTTATAAAATTGTTCTCAAAGATTTGTATTAATTGAAATCGGATTATAAATCAAAAATTACTTTTACACAGAAGCGAAGAGAGTTGATTTGATCTCTTCTTGTTTAACGTGGGTTCTTTGGTAGTGATAGGATGCCTTCCTCAAATGCTTATGTCGAGATTGCTTCCCTTAGACGATTTGATCAATATTGTGAATGAACTTTAGCGCGTGGTAGAAGTCCTATTAATTGAGTTCAGATATCCGAGCTTGGAATCAAGACCGAATGCTCAAAATAGGCAAAGTTTGGTTCTTCTTATCACCTAAAAGACCGAATGCCAAAGAGATTTTGATCTCAAAAGGCCAAAATGCAAGAGTTTGCAAAGAGCCGAGAATTAGATCTCAATATTGAGATTAATCAAAGATCACGAGAGCCAAATTCCAAGATCTCCGATCTCAAAATATTCAGCCCCCCTCCCTGTAGCGGAATGTGGCTATTTATAGAGACGATCAGTTGTAACCGACACCTTGGATTATGGGAAGTGGGCATAACAACTCCTACAATTCAAGTAAGTGGTTTTAACCACTCAGGCGAGCTAGTGGGTGAGTTAAATGCTCAGGTGAGCTTGCAGGTGAGCTAGGCGAACATGTGAGGTTGTCAGGTGAACCTCAGAAGCATTCAGGTGAGCTTAGACCTTGTTAGCAAGCTTGGTTAGTGCATACGAACCTCCTGTAGACGATCTTAGTTCATGCGGGTGAACTAAGCATTCAGGCAAGCTAATTTGCAAGCTGGAGAACTGAACGTTCAAGCGAGCTCAGTTTTTCTTGGTGAAGTCCACTGCGTAGGCGAACTTCACTTCGCCTGTGAAGTTAAGCGTTCAGGCGAGCTTGACTTAGCTTGTTTGATGCAGGCGAACAAGCCAAATGGGTTTTGTTCTTGCAATCTTGAGCATGCAGGCAAAGTCTTGCAGGAGAACTTCCCAATTTTGGGATAAAGGTAATTTTTATTGCCTACACTTGCAATCAAAACTTGACACAAACAAAACCATGTCAATGACTTGAGAACGGTATTTGAAATCATGAGGAAACATCAAATCAGGATGAATCCAATTGAGTCTTTCTTCGGGATATCATTATAGAATTTCCTGGGATTTATTGTAATACTCAAAGGAATACATGTCAATCCCAAAAAAAGTGTAAGCTATCAGAGAGATTTACCTCTAAGAAATCTTAAAGAACTCAGAGGTTTATAAGGACAATTAGCCTATATCCACAAGTTTATCACTAATTTATTCGAAAAATGTCAACTATTTCAATGTCTGATGAAGAAAGGTGTCTCGTTCATTTAGGACGATACTTGTCAAGAAGCTTTCAATGAGACCAAGGGTTATCTCATAAAGCCAACCATTCAAGTTGCACCAGTATCAGGTAAACCGTTCTTGATCTATGTTAGAGCAATAGATCACTCTCATAGAGTACATCTCCCCTAGAAAAATAATAATAGCCATGAGCAAGCTATTTACTACCTCAGTCAATTCATGATTGGCGCTGAGCATCACTATAAGCCAGTTGGAAAGGAATGTCTAGCATTGGCCTTCACAATTCAAAAGATGCGATACTGCCTCATTGGTGAATCTATACGCATCATTTCACGAGTCAATGCTCTATAGACACTTATGACGAAACTCAGATCACTAAATTCCAAGTTAGCCATATGAGCAATATTTCTTTCACAATATGACATGACATTCATGATACAAAAAATAGTAAAGCAAAACAATAGCTAACTTTTTCGCAGACCACCCCATCCCCGAATCTTCTAAACTCTGTGAAGCCATTTCAGATGAAGTATTCAAGTCAAATGCTACCTTAGGCTACCAACTATGGCAACTTTACTTTGACGATGCGTCAAGATGTAACCATAGAGAAAAATTATTGTAGGAGTGAGGGTAGTGTTGTGTTTATCGATCCCCATGTACATGTCCTTCCTTAGGCCTACTCATTGACAAAGCTATGCTCCAATAATGTGGCAGAGTATAATGCCCTTGTAATCTGTTTGGAGCTTTCTCAAGACATGGGTATCAAATACCTTAAACCCTACGGAGATTCTAAGTTAATCGTTAACTAGATCAAAGGAAAATATAAGGTTCGCGACAATGACCTTATGCCCTACCAAAAAGTAGCAATGAAGGTTGCTCATTCATTTGATGGCTTCTACAGCAGTTATGTAGCCGACCTCAAAAACACCCATGCGGATAGTTTAGCATCCCTTGCAACCACTCTTACCTTGCTGCCCAAATCTACTAGGTATATCATAACAGATGTCCATCAACTATGCTCCCCAAAGCAAATTCTGAAAGCTAACAAAGTACATATCATGCCAACTTACTTTGAGACTAATGATTAGTGTTTTTCGATCATTGATTATGTATTACATAGAATATTACCTGATAATCCGAAGCAAGTAATCTCTATTTAAAGAAGGGCTTCATGCTTCTTCTATGACTCTGCCAGCAGACTTTGTATTGTCGATCATTTGATGAAATGATACTCCGATGCTTATCACCACCTAAAGCTTAAGAAGAACTAAAGGAAGCCATGACGGTACATGTGGATCTCATCAACTAGGTCCCAAACTTTAAGACCAACTTCATAGTCTAGGCTATTACCAGCCGATAATAATAGCAGATGCATTGGCTTATGCTAAATGATGTTATGCATGTCAAGTCCATGCCAATTTTCTACACTACCCTCTGGAAGAATTGCATTCGACTGTCACCTCGTGGCTATTCAAAACATGTGGATATGGACATCGTCGAGCCAATCAGTCTACTATCTGCTAAAGGCCATTGATTCGTTCTGGCCATTACTAATTACTTCTCCGAATAGGCTGATGTTGTTCTACTAAGAGAAGTCAAGATAGATCATGTGATCAAATTCTTAAAACAACACATGATTTACCGATTTAGCATCCTTAGAAGGATCATCCATAGCAACAGTTTTGAAAAAGAAAATCTTAAAATCTTAAAATTCGTTCTGGTCTTCTTATAAGATCCGGTTATAACAAAATCAAAGAAAAAGAAAATCTTAAAAGATTACAACTTTCCTTTTCTGGAACAAATCATAAGATCCTGTTTTGCGGTCTCTTGCTTGTGTTGGTTCTTTGCCTGCGCCGGGGTTAATTCGTGGACCACCGCGTGATCTTGATCCGGTCAGATCTACACGGTATGATGGGTGTTATTTCACGAAGGAAATAACAGCCGAGTGGATTATTTCACCAAGGAAATAATAGCCCTAAGTAATCGAAATCGACCAAGCGAAATCGATACTCTTCTTGGGATCAAAAAACTAAGTTTTGATCCGGAGGATGACCGTGTAGATCTCAGATCTGATCTCTCTTGAACTCATGCCTTATTTGGCATGGATGATCGACAAGAAACAGATATGAAAAGTCTGATTCTTCAAAGCTCCAAAGCTCCAACCTTTTTTAGTCTTGAGCCTTTAATCCAGCAGAGTTTCCCCTCAAAAGTTCACCTCTCTTTAGCCTTCAACCTCTCAAGAGTCCAACCCCTCAAAAATAATCCCTACCTCTCTATTTATAGGCATCTCAATCCAGATCTGGGCTCAGATCTGGGCCCAAATCTGGGTGGCTCGGCCACCGAGCCACCAAGAGGTGGCTCAGTGAGCCACCTAGGTGGCTCGGCCATGGCCGAGCCACCAAGAGGTGGCTCGGTGAGCCACCTAGGTGGCTTGGCTTTAACCGAGCCACCTAGGTGGCTCGGCTTTAACCGAGCCACCTAGGTGGCTCGGCTTTGGCCGAGCCACCTAGGAGTGGCTCGGTTTTGGCCGAGACCTCCAGGTGTTTGTTTCTTCGCCCGTTTTCTGGTTTTGCGGTTTATCTGAACTTCATTGTTGATCTGGACTCTGATTTGGCAATCCGGGTCCTGATTTGGCAGTAAATCCGCTTTGGTGTTCAAGTTCGAGTCCGCTCCTTATCTTATTTGATGTGGTGGACTCTACGGTTGGATGACTCGTTGATTCATCGACCCGTTAGCTTGATTGGGCACGCGATTGGATGTATTCTGTTGTTTGCGTGCGGTTCGTTAACCTCATCGTCTCGTTAATCCACTTCGTCGCGTCTCACTTGGCTTCAGTGTTGTGGTCTAATGATCATGCTTGGTTATATCGCCCGATGGTTCGTTGGTTTCAAACTAATCTGGCCCGAAATAGGAAGCCTACTCAAACTGGGAAAATAGTCTTCGATATTTTAGCTATAACTCTTTCATCGGACTTCAGAATGAGGTGATTTAAGATGTGTTGAAAAGCTATTGAAGAGAACTACAACATTTCTCTTTTGAGTTTTTCCATATTCTAATTGAATTGGTGAGTAATGAATATATACTCTTAATTGATTATTTTTCCAAATTCGAATTGCATTGGTGTATAATGCATATATACTCTTAATTGGTCTCAAATTAATTACTACTATTCTCATTCATCATTAAATAATATTTATCATAATATAACTCATTTAATACTATTTACCCTAGTATTTTTCAAAAAACAAATTACAGGGTTTTACAGATTGGGACTAAACTTGTGTTGTTCCGAAGATCACCATGAATGGGTTCGAAACTTATTCATGTTGCCCAATGAGGTCCCCTAGGAACACCTCTTCCTCTTGATATTGCACGATGAGGAGACATTGATGTTTGGTCTTTTAGGTTTTAAGAAAGCTAGGGTTTTTTTAGAAAGTAGGACTTTTGAAAATCAAAATGAAAAAGAAAGGAGATAAACAGTTCTATTTATAGACTAACCCTAAACTTTGCTGAAGATTTTTACCCTTAATTTTATCAAAAATCTCATCCCGAGCTTTGCTAAAGATTCTCTCCTTGAACTTATTGGAGAATCTAGCTTTGAAAGAACTCCACCACTATTTCAGGTGCAGAAATTGAGAATTCAAATTTTAAATCCTTATGATGAGCCTCGCATAACAAAAATGCTAAGCTCTGCCTAACCGACTTTCTGAGCTTCGCCCAGACTGACTATTTCTCAAGATAGTGAAGTAAACTTTGCCCCCATTTAGTTGGGCATTAAAGCGAACATTGCCAAAATAAGATAGTGAATTTTACTAAGTCTTTAAATTGAGAAAATTTGTGCTCAATTTTTTTTAATACCCTCCTTGGTGAACTTCAATTTGATTCTCGCTGACACAAGGAAAGTCTCACTTCCAACACAACAAAAGTAAAATTCATACAGGTCAAACACACAAAAATGACATTTTTAGACAAATGTTTATTTTTATTGATTGAAGACTCTACTATATAAAGGCATTATTCAGACTATCTAATTACAGGGATGATTGGTATTTGTTGCCATTTGATACTAATCTATACTCCTAACTATGGGTAATGTGACGGCTGAAGAACATACACGAGCTGCACTAGCTATAGCCCTATTCCTCTAATCTCACAAAACTTGGGGAGGTATGTTTTTCTCCATGCAAAAAAAAAAACAAAAAAACATCTCTTACTTACTCCTTCCTAGACTCTGTACCAGGAGAGGAGAAAGAGCTATTGAGCAAGCCTGTTGTTCCAAACTGGAACATGTCAATAAGAAAAAGCACTACTTGAAACTAAAATATTATGTCTAAGACAGCCATACAACATCTAATTATGTTTTAGGTTTATATTTGTGAAAACTAATTACTATTGGAGTCTTCACTTGTGGAGCTCTAAGGATTCTTCTTCAACCGTCATCTCAATTATTGAACGGTCTGTTGGATATCTTGACCCCAAGATATAATTTTGATGATAACAATTTATTTACTATGTGTATTATATGAGCACTAATATATCAATGCAAATAACAAAATACAAACATCTGATATGCTCAAGATATATGAACTAAGTGCAGGAATGAGTTCAAAGCAATAAGAAAAGCAAAGGAGAATAAGTGCGTGACAGCAGGAGTGGTCCTATCATCCTATCAGAGAGGATCGATGGGAGAAATTTGGAGGAGACTATCAGAGTTAATAGTTAACTTAATAGTTTTACAAGATCCATTGATTGTTATAAGAAAATATCAGAACACTCGGAATGGATTAGGTCGTTTAGGGATGTATGAGTGTGACGACTAATCGATATAGTAGTCATCGCGTGGTAGGTCGCTACCCATCAATTGCTCTAATAAGATACTAGAATGCTTGGAAATGGATCAAATCGTTCAGGGACGTACGAGTGTGACGATTGATCGAACAACGTTATTTGCGGGAATGACGGTGTCGACTATCAGAGGTAATCGTTAACATGATAGGAATTGTCATGATCGGAATGACTTTGAGGACCTACCATCGTATTAAAGAGGATTGGTAAGTTGATTTGTCAGGTGTAGTGTTAACATGACTATGAGAGTTTGTTATTATTTGAGAAACTCTATGGGCTTACCATCCTATTAAAGAGGATTGGTAGGCTGATTTGTCAGAGGTGTGATGTTAACATGATAGTGAGAGTGGTCCTATCATCCTATCAGAGAGGATTGACGGGGGAAATTTGGACAAGACTATCAGAGATAATAGTTAACTTTATAGTTTTACAAGATCCATCGTCCAGTTGAATGAGACTGATGGAGAAATGACTATCAGAGATGGCAGTTAACTTGATAGTTCAAGTGAGCCCGTTGTCCTGATGAAAAGGATCAATGGGGGAATTTGAAGGAGATTTTGGGTAGTATATGGTTTCTCAGAGAAACCAAGACCACCCCCACTCCAGCGAGAATCTAGGTTGAAGGGTAAAGACACCTTAGTTGACCTCGCGGGAGTTTGAAGGATGAAATCCTTTGTTGTCACATTGCCCATTCGAGTAGACCGTCTCTACTACGAATGGGTATGAAGTTATCGTCGGATGTAGGTCCTCCGGTAATTGACGAATTTAAGCGTCACCAATCATCTTCAGCTAGTAGTAGCCAAGTCTTCGTAGTCGGCCCCATAGTTTGGATCCGAGTTGGCAAACTCGGCAAATGCCATCAAGGGTTTCTTGTACTTCGAAGCATTGCCCCTTTATTGTGAAGAGGGTTTGGATGAGGAGGTGGTTTCCACTACCAAGATGTCTTGGTCATCACCCCCTTGAAATTCATATGTCTCTTCAGTATCCATACGCTTGAGCATGCTCTCGACTTGTTCTTCTTAGCGGATTAAGTCTTTCCACGAGTGAGCTATGACAGCACCCATGTTGGACAGAATGTTGATAGAGAGATTGTTCCAGCACTTCTCAATAAGAGTGGCCTCAGAAACTTGATCACGTGTATGCAGCGATTGGTTCCTGAACCTCTTGACAAAGTTACTTAAAGACTTTGTCTTCTTCTGCTTTGCAGCTAGCAGGGTGGCCACAGATACTTCTTTGTCATCATCGAAGAATCAGGCCATGAAGAGCCATTCCATGTTCGTCCGGTAAGTAATGGATCCAGGCTCCAATCTCCAGAACCATTCGAAAGCGACCCTCTTGAGGGTACCAATGAACAATCAAGTCATGATGGGATCATTCCCTACTATGTGTCCAGTTTGCGCCTGGAAGTAGTAAATGTGCTGGATAGGAGAACTCTTGCTATCGAACTACAGGAGGTCTAGTGGCTAAAACTTTGCTGGGTAGGAGACTATATCCCATTTGATTGGATATGGTCTGACAACCCCCAGCTTGTTCATGTGCTTCTGGAGCTTCAAGGTGTTGAGTTGATTTAGAAACTCGTCGAGCCTTTTGTCTCTTGGATTATTACCCAAAGATGATGTTCCTCCAGATGACTCAGATGAGGAGTGAGAAGGAGTAGGCATCCGCTCTTTGTGCTTCGAGGATTAATGTGAAGCCTGTAAAGTCCTCTCTTTCTTCTTCTTCTTCTAGCTTAGAAGTTGTTCCAACATCTCCTTCGGAGAATCGATGGTTGCTTGTTGCTTGTTGCTCGTCGAGTCTCCTGGATATCTCATCAGGGGTATTGGTCATGTGCACTTTCGCGCCTTCACCCTGAATAGAGCGTGAAGCCTGTAATGTTGCTACTACCAAGCAACCATCATCGTCAGAGATGGGTGCTAGGCACATGTAGTCAAACGGAATGGCTACCCCTATTTGGGTGCGAG
Source organism: Asparagus officinalis (assembly GCF_001876935.1). Classification (NCBI taxonomy): domain Eukaryota; kingdom Viridiplantae; phylum Streptophyta; class Magnoliopsida; order Asparagales; family Asparagaceae; genus Asparagus; species Asparagus officinalis. The sequence continues at coordinate 50,581,327 of NC_033798.1, forward strand.
TGCATTGGTGGATACCTTCACACTTAATGGCCTTGGACTTCCCTGTCACATTGACAGTTGCGACGAGGAGCTCCACATCATCGGAAGTCTTGTAGGGCGTGAATCTGTAAGTCAAGCATCCTCTGAGATCCCCTGTAGGTTGATAGTGACAACCCCCAACGTCGGAAGGATGAGACGTGAAGTCGCATGAAGGAGGCTCAAGGGAGCCGACATGAGGACACTTGGGAAATTCCTTATGTGTCGGATCCAACTGACCGCACTAAGATAGGTGAAGTCTAGAATGTGGGTGAGCTCTAGCCAACTACAGGCGAGATCGAGCATTTGGGTGACCTTCAGCCGACTGCTAGCGAGGTCTAGAAGTTAGGCAAGCTCTAGCCGAATGCGGTTAAGCTTGAGCCTCGGTCGACTGTTGGAGAGGTCTGCAATTTGGACGACCTTGGTGCAGTGAACCAGTCTGGCAAGCTGCTGCTTCGCCTTTCTGACGATAGTTGGCCTGCGGACAAAGCTGGGCCATCAGGCGAGCTTGGTGAAATCCGCCTATTTGAGCTTGCAGGCAAACTTGGGCTATCGGACGAGCTTGTTGAAGTTCGCTAATTTTATGAAGTCCGCCTGAACTATAGAGTTCATCATACTTAAGAAGCTCGCCAGATTTGGGCACCTCACCTAAAGAGCGGAGCCCGCCTGAGTAGGTGAGCTCGCCTGATTTTAGCGGTTCACCAAAATTGAGAACTTTGCTCATGGAGCGAAGCTCATGGGGCTCACCTGAACGGCTAGGCTCACCGAAAACACTAAATTCACCAATTTTGGAAACTTTGCTAATGGAGCAAAGCCAGCCTGAGTAGGTGGGCTCTCCTGATCGATTCAGTTCGCCATAATTGGGAACCTTGTGTTTTGGCTTAGATCTATTCAGACCTAAATAGTAAATCAGGCCATCATCGGAGACGAGGGCTTGAGTCTTTTGGCAGGTGAGAGCTTGCCGTCGTTATTGCTTGGCTCTTTTGGAGAGGGGAGCGTTCATGTTGACGGCAAAGGTGGGGTCCGCACCGACATGAACCGTCATCTCTTCTTGCATAAAGGCCTACGAGGATCATTCGACGACCCCTCACGCAGCCCTTGAACTTGCATCCTTTGCCTTCGGCTCGGTCATGATAGGCTTCAGGGATAGAACCCCCTATGTTTGCTCGGGCGGAGCTCTCCGGTACGGTTGCCTCGGCCACTTGGGGCTATGCCACATGCGCAACTCTATAGCACTTTTGAGACGTATTGTCGCTAGAAGAAGATGAAGATAAGTACTCCTCGAACTCGATCATGAGGGACTCAACAATTGTCCCCGCCGTAATTTTGTCAAACTGCGCCACCACTTCAGTTGAAGAAACAGTTTCTCCCATTGTTGTCTCCATCTTCTGTACGTGTAAAATTTGATTTCCTAAAATAAGGATCTTATTTTTATTAATAAGAATAGCTTATTACAAACTAATGAATCAAAGTTATAACAGAAGTGGAGGGAATGCTCTCCTTGTTTAACATGGGGTCTTTGGTAGCGATAGGATGCCTCCCTAGGTGCTCGCATCGAGTTTGCTTCCCTTGGATGATCTGATCGACGTTGCGGTTGGAGCTTCAGTATGCAGTAGAAGCTCGGTTGGATGAGTTCGACGGTCGAGCAATTGCTTGATTACTCGGAGCCTAAGTATGCCGAGATCTTAATGTTCGGTCCTCTTCAGCTGAGGATTCGAACGAGATCACGAACAAGCTGATTGCTAATTAGTTTGCCAAGAGCCAGGCTCAGTTCTCTTAGAGCTTAGGAGATCTAATTACCGAGTTGCCAAATAGGTTCGGTCTTGACCAAGAGTTCAAAACCAAGTCAGCTTAAAAGATCAAGTCCCAAAGAAGGCCAAGATATAAGAGTTTGAAGATGCCAATCTCTTCACAAAAGAAGAATGTCAGCCTCTGGTCTAAGACCTCTTTCATGTAGCCAAACATGGCTTATAAATAGCTAAGGAGAGTCAAGCCCACTCCCTTTAATCATGTGGAGTAGGTGCCCACTCCCTTAAATTGTGGGATGTGACCATTCCCATGCTGGGTATGGTCATGAGGATAACTAATCCCTTAAATCAAGGGATTTGACTACTCCCATACTTTAAGTGGGTGGCTAACAGGCTAGGCGAGTTGGCAACACTACAGACGGGTTGGCGACCCTGCAGGCGAGCTTGCCTTATGCAGGTGAACTTCGAACTGTCAGGCGAGTTTGCCTTATAAAGGAGAACTTCAAGCCTTCTGGCGAGCTTGGTCTTCAAGCGAGCCTGGATCATGCAAACGAGCTTCACACTATCAGGTGAGCTCTACAGGTGAGGCTGTACAGGCGAGCTTCAAACTGTCAGGCGAGCTATGCAGGTGAGGCTGTGCAGGCGAGCTTGTGTAGGCGAGCTTGCCTTATGCAGGCGAACTTCAAGCCTTCAGGCGAGCTTGGCCTTCAGGCAAGCCTGGATCATGCAGGCGAGCTTCAAGCTATCAGACAAGCTCTACACGTGAGGCTGTGCAGGCGAGCTTGCCTTATGTAGGCAAACATAAGGCCTTCAGGTGAGTTTGGCCTTAAGGTGAGTCGGGATCATGCAGGCAAGCCTGGATCATACAGGTAAGCTTCAACCTGTTAGGCGAGCTCTGCAGGTGAGGCTGTGCAGGCGAGCTTGCCTTATGCAGGCGAGCTTCAAGCCTTCAGGTGAGCTAAGCTCCTTTGTAAGGAATCTTGCTCTTCAGGCAGCTCCAGAACATGCCATGAAGAAAAGGTCATAATTTGTAAACCGTAAGTCGGAATTGGACAAGTTATATATGAAAATTGACTATCTCAATGAGATGGAACTGACCAAATCCACCCTTTTAGGGTTCAGTTTGTTCCTGTCTGTTTCGCCAAATTCCTTCCGATTTGAGAGATATCAGCATTTTCCCCTTTTTTGCTATTTCGGGCGAGGTTTTAGCAGTTTTGTTCTGAACTTCTCTGATAGGGATTAAAGGTAATTTTTATTGCCTACTGAATCTCCTGACGGACTAACTTCACCTGCTAGCAGACCTTTGCCAGAATGGTAAAGCGATAGTTCGCCAAACAGGTGAACCTCTCTCGCAAGCTCAAGTAGGCGAACCTCACCATACTGGCGAACTTTTCCTGAATGAACGGCAGTCTAGACCTCATCGACAAACTTGAGTTCACCAAATAGGAGAACCTCACCAAATAGGCAAGCCTCACCAGACTAGGTAGTCTTGCTTGTCAAGTCAATCGCGCCTTTTTCCAGCACTTAATTATTTTTCTGAGTGCTCTTATGAGCCCTTTCGTTCGCATAAGCACTCAACTTATCCTTCTAATACTAGGAGTTGTCATCAACCTATAGGGGATTTTAGAGAGCGCTTGATTCGTAAATGCACTATTCACGAGGCAACTCCTCGGTGTCACTACGAGAGGCTCATCACAATAGTACTCGCTAAGTGTAGGTGTATTGAATTATCAAGACCATAGGTGTTCGAGAGACTCTCTGAGTGACCAGTACAAACAAGACTTCCTCACCGAAGATGCAACCCTATGAGGAAACAAGCTCTTGATGACTTGGATCTTCCAGCTACAACTGTCAACATGACAAGGAAGTCCAAGGCGTTGAATTTTCACTGGGACTAAAAAGCCTCTCCACTGAGTCTGATGGTGTCTACTGTCTACCACCACACACGGACTAAAAAGGAGGTTTCCATACTGCTTGATTACAGGTGATTTTCCTCCATTTCTAATGATGAGGATGACTATTGCTCGGCAGTAGTAACATCTCAGGCCTCAAGCTAAATGCAAGGTAGGTGCGCAAAGGTGCACATGGCTGAAATACCTGATGATATAGCCAGAAAGCTAGAAGAGCACCAAGCTGCAATTGTCATGTAGAAGTCAACAATTAATGCCATGAAGGAGATGCTCGAGAAACTTCTGAATGAAAAGAAGAAGAAGAAGAAGAAGAGAACATCGCGGGCTCCCCCGAAGTCCTCAACCAAGAGCAAAGAGCAGGAACTTACTCCTCAAACAACAGAAGGAGAAGAAAACCTTGAATCGTCCTCTGATTCATCATCTGAATCTTCAGAAAAGGCATCACATTCTGGAAACAACCCCTGAGATAAAAGACTTGACGAGTTCCAAAGCCAACTCAACATCTTGAAGCTCCAGAAGAATATGAACGAGCTGGGGGTCGTCAGGCCATACCCTGCCGAATGGGACTACGTCCCTTACCCTCCAAAATTTATGCACTCAACCTCCTACAGTTTGATGGAATAGTTTCTCCTACGCAACATATTTACTACTTCCAGGTGCAAACTGGACATATAGTGGGAAACGATCCCATTATGACTCGATTTTTTATTAGTACCCTCAAGGGGGTCGCTTTTGAATAGTTTCACAGATTGGAGTCTGGATCTATCACTTGCTGAAAGGACATGAAAAGGCTCTTCATGGCTAGATTCTTTGATGATTACACAGAAGTATCCATGGCCGCCCAGCTAGTAGAAAATCAGAAGAAGACAAAGTCTGCAAAAAACTTTGTCAAGAGATTCAGGAACTGATCGTTGCATTCCTGTGATTAGGTTTCGGAGGCCACTCTCATCGAGATGTACCGGAACAATCTCTCCATCGACATACTATCCAATATGAGCGTTGTTGAAGCTCGCTCATGGAAAGACTTAATCCTCCAAGGAGAACAAGTTGAAAGCAAGCTCAAGCGTACAGTGTTGGGTCCTTTTGTTTTGATGATTATTTACAAATAATTTACGTCTAATGTTATTTGTCTAGTGTTTGTGTTTTCTTATTTATTATAGACAAACAATATGTTAGAGGATGGATGAAATCGATTATTCACGATCATATCTAATGATGGTTAGCGGAATTATGAGTGAAGCAATACAATTCAAGTTCAAGATCCAAGTTCAAGCTTCATCTGCACAGTTTATCAAGTGGAGCTATATTGAAGACCTTCTATCTTGGGTAAATTAGTTTAGGTTTATATTATGTGTGTTGGTACTTTAAGCTTAATTATATACACACACATTTTATTGGTTTCTTTGTATATATATATAGTTATATATATATATATATATACACAAGTTTTGGTTTTATGGTTTTCTAGTTTAAATATGAAACAAATACTTATTTATATACATACGTACATGTTTCATAGTTATCATATTTGGTTTTGATAAACAATGTGTTTTGCCACATATACATAAAAATGAACAACACATATACATATATATATTTTTCATGATTATATGTGAAAAAAGTGTATTCTAGTTTAGATACTTAACAATTATAATATACATCTTCTATTAAGTCTATAAAATCAGTTTATGAAGTTTCAAAACATGGTGTAGTCAAAATGTCAAAACAAGTATGTTTTCATTTTTATGTTTTGGACTATTTTGTAAAATGAAAAGATTTCTCATTTGGGAGGTGATTTTTAAAATAAGTTTTTGTAACATGTGTATTATCATGTCTACAATCATTTTCTAAAGTTTTATTATTTTTGGAATTTGTTTGCTATTTTTAAAGGCAGTTTAAAAACCAGATTTACTGTTTAATCAGGCTGATACAGTGCTATCAGTCGACTGATGAATGCGTTCAGTCGACTGAAGAAATTACTTGGAATAACAAAAAGTTTCTGTTTTGTTTTAGTCGACTGATCAGTCGACTGGTGAGGTTATTAGTCGACTGATAAGGTCCGTCAGTCGACTGATGAGGTGGAAAATGCCTCTAACGGTCAGCTCATCAGTCGACTGATGAAAGTCGTCAGTCGACTGATAAAAGTCGTCAGTCGACTGATGCTGTAACGGCTAGTTTTTTCCAACCTGTTCTAATTTTGGGTTTTTGGTCGTTTTGCTTTACTTTTCTTATGTTTTGGGGTCTCTATAAATACCCCTACCTTAGACTAAAAACTATCCAAGAGAATTGTTTAAACAAGTTTAAAGGGTGTTTTGTGTTTGTTTAAAAGAGTGTTTATAAGTTTAGTTTTGTAAAGAAATTTTTACAAGGGCTTGAGGAGATCATTAATTGTGTTTGGGCATTCAACTCATCTCCCTCTCTCTCTCTTGTTATCTATAGAAAAGTTTTTCTAAACTCAATCTAGCTTTACATTTATATTGTTTAATTATTATTTTATTAAGCTAGTGTTTATATTAAGTTTAGTTGATTTTATTTTTACTCTTTGCTTACACATACAACATTGAGCTTCTAGTATTTTCATACATAGTATAATTTGGGTTGTGGAGAGTATATCATTGAGTGTGAGCTTACATTGTATTCTCATCTATTGTAGAGAACAATTTATTTGTTGTATTGAGCTTAATTGTGAGGTCACATTGTATTGCACAAATACACTAAGAGGAGTGTAGAGGTGAGAGACGTGGTCGGTCCCAAGAGGAGTGGGGTAGGTGGTAATGCCTAGAGGTAGGTTGTAATTCCTAACACTTGAGGAAGACACATGAGAGGACAATACTAGAGGTGGGATTTTTGTAGTTACATTGCGAGATTGTGAACGTTGACCGATGAGCGTTAAAAACTAATATTGTGTGGTGTAAATGTTATTCGGTTGAGCGTTGAAAACGTGGTGTGATAGTGGATTTCTCCCTGGGAGTGGGGAGCGCAGACGTAAGACGGAAGGTCCAAACTCCATGATCATTTCTTGTGTGTTTGAGTTTGGCTTGTGTGCTTATATCTTGTTTATCTCTATCGCCATTCTCATTTTTCTAATTCTTCCACTATATCGTTTGTATTTGTTTATCTTGTTTCACCCTTGTTTATATTGATTATCCTTGCATATATATCTTATGCATATCTAATTTGTTAGGATATTTATTAATTAGTTTTATTTGGCATTAAATCGGTTTAGATTAGCTTAAACCTATTCACCCCCCTCTAGGGTTCTTTCCTAGTGTCATTAGGGTGCTTTCATACAGATGCGAAGAGCCACATGAATTTTGAGGAGGTGATGACCAAGATAACTTCACCCCTCTGACCTATGTAAAGGGGAAAGATGCTTTGGCAGTAGAAACCACTTCCTCCCCTAAATCTTCTTCGAAATAGAAGAGAAATTATTCGGATAACTGCTTCCAGCAGAAGTACGACTTCAACGATGAGCAAGTCGTGCCAGTCCTCAGGTTCTTGATCAAGGCGAGGAAGATTAAACTCCCAGAATCAATACGACCTGAGGGAGACATCGAGAACAGATGATCGCAACTATTGTGTGTACCACAGGATGGTTTGTCATCCCACCTCTAAATGCTACATCCTGAAGGATAGGATCCAAGCTCTATTGAATGCAAGTGTCTTTACCCTTCAATCCTGATTATCGCTATAGTGGAGGTAGTCTCGGTTTCTCCACAAAACCATGTATTACCTCGATCTTTCTCTCTAACGGAGTCATGACAACTCGAAGCTCATCATCAATCAGCTCCATAAAATAATATCACGTTAACGATTACCTCTGATAGTTGATTTCCTCCAAATTCTCACACCAATCCTCTTTAATAGGATGGCAGATACACAAAAAACTATCACGTTAATGATTACCTCTGATAGTCACTTCCTCTAAATTCCCCTGTTAATCCTCTTTAACAGGATGGTAGGTCCACAAAATACTATCACGTTAATGATTACCTCTGATAGTCAATCCCTTTTTAGAATACTTTGTCATGTAGTGTTCTATCATGCGATGAACACCTACTTAGCATTCGATCAAGATAGTGATCTACCATGCGATAATTCACTATCTAATCCCTTTTGAACGTTCTATCTCCTTGGAACAGTCGAAGTATAGTGGCCTACCACGCGATGTGCCGCTATTCCAATCACAGTCGTTATACTCCTATGTCACCGAACGATTTAATTTCCTCCAAATTTGCCCACCAATCCTCTTCAATAGGATGGCGAAACCATAAAATACTATCATGTTAATAATTTTCTCTGATAGTCAAATCTTGGCTCCCTATTAAAAATACTTCGTCAAGTAGTATTCTACCATGCGATTAACCCTTACTTGTCACTCGATCAAGATGGTAGTCTACCATGCAATGATTTACTATCTGATTCCTTCCGAACATTCTACCTCATTATAGTGATCAAAGATAGTGGCCTACCATGCGATGTGTCGCTATTCCGATCATAGTCATTACACTCCCATATCACTGAACAACTTGATCATTTCCACACCATCATTCTTACAAATGATGTTGTTCATTGATATTGGTCGACCATGTGATGTGCCTCTATCCCGATCACAGTCGTTACACTCTCATGTCACTGAACGACTTGATCATTTCCACACTGTTATTCTTGCAAATGATGTTGTTCATTGATATTAGCCTACTATGCGATGTGCCTCTATCCCGATCATAGTCGTTATACTCCTATGTTACTGAACGACTTGATCATTTCCACACCGTCATTCCTGCAAATGATGTTGTTCATTGATATTGGCCTACCATGTGATGTGCCTCTATCCCGATCACAGTCGTCATACTCCCATGTTACTGAACGACTTGATCATTCCCACACTATCATTCCTGTAAATGACGTTATCCATTGATAGTGGCCTATAATATGATGTGCCGCTACTCTAATCATAGTCATTATACTTTCATGTCATTCAACGACTTGATTGCTTTCGCACCGTCATCCCTGCAAATGACATTATTCACTGATATTGGCCTACCAAGCGATGAGCCCCTATCTTTCCCCTTGTTTCCAAAAAGTGACCTACCAAGCGATGAGCCACTATACATCAATGATATCACCACACCCCCAGCAAGTCTACCAGGCGATGAGCCTCGCTTTCAAAACACCAAGTTGAGTTGTTATAATGAACGGCACAACCAAACTCGATTACAACTTAACCGTTGTAATCATGTTAAAACACTTAATCCAACACCTCGAATGGCTAAGGATAGAGGAGAAATCTTAGCATTGAGCCTAAGGGAAACTCCTCTACGACTTACCATTCTAAGGGTAAAAGCATGGTTAGTCCAACTCAAATGGTAGTTGGTAAAGATAAATCAAGTCTGTTGATAGCTGAGGGTTTGTTAAAAATCCTAAGTGGAGATTATGAGCTGTGTTTGAAGAGTTCAACTTTGCCAGAATGGCCAAGTTTGCTGGAAGGCTCTCTGTCTCATATGAATGGTGATCATTTTGTAGGTCTTAATATTCAAAGTATTTCAAACCACATGCAACCCAATTCGCGTCTGAAAACTTTGAAGGGGGTTTTGTAGGCAAATCAAATTTCCTTTATCCCTAACAGAAAAATTCAGAAGTTCCCTAACAAGAACATTACCAAAAAAAGTAAAAACAGACAAAAATGCTGATATCTCTAAAACCGAAGGGAATTTGGCAAACCAGATGGTGGAAAACTAAACTTTGGTCAATTTGGTTAGCTACGTCTCGCCGAGATAGATGATTTCATATATAATTTATCTAATTCTGACTTACACTTTGAAAGTTATGACTCGTTCTTCGCAGCAAGTTATGTTCCTCGGCGCCTGAACTTCACCTGCAAGATTAGGATTCGCCTGAACCAAGCCATGTCTACTTGTTCGCCTGAACATTCAAGGCATGTCCGCCAGATACTGTGACTTCACCAAAATCAAATAAGCAAGGCCAAGTTTGCCTAAATACTTGACTCTACGGACAAGGCCAAGTTCGCCTAAACATTGAGCTTCGCCTGAACGAAGTTAAGCTCGCCTGAACGCTTAACTTTTGAAGCTTGCCTGCATGAGCCAAGCTTGCCTGAATGCTTGAAGCATGTCTGAATTGATTGAAGCTCACCTGATAACTTCAGCTACGAGGTTCGCCTGCATACTCCAACCTCGCCTACATGAGCCAAGCTCACCTGAATGCTTGAAGCTTGCCTGAACGCTTGAAGCTTGCTTGAATTGATTGAAACTCGCCTGATAGCTTCACCTAGAAGGTTCACCATACTCTAACCTCGCCTACATGTGCCAAGTTCACCTGCCTATTCCAAGCTTGCCTGCATGTGCCAAGCTCACCTGCATCTTCCAAGCTCACATGCATGTGCCAAGCTCGCCTACAAGCTCGCCTGAATTGTCAAGCTCGCCTGCACAGCTTGACCAAGTCAGTCACTAAAGCATGAATTGTGGAAGTGGTTATGCCCACTTTCCATGTTTTGAAGGGGTGGCTACTGTCCATTCTCCTCTATAAATAGCCATTGATGGCTACAAGAAAAGGGGGCTAAAAAGAGAGAAAAGGCACGGAGGCAAGGAGACGAACCTAGCATCTTGTACTATGCGACGATGCTTATTAGAAATCTTGTTCGAATCCTCAGGAGAGGAGGACCGAACTTTGAGATCTCGGCATACTTGGCCTACAAGCAATCAAGCACTTGTTCGGCCTTCGAACTCATCTAACCAAACTTCCACCACGTGCTGAAGTTTGTCTGTAACCTCGTTCGAATCGTCTAAGGGAAGTAAACTCGACACGAGCATTAAGGGAAGCATCATATTGCCCCAAAGAACCGATATTAAACAAAGGGAGATCGAATCAATTCTCTTTGTTTCTATGTAAAAGTGATTTCAATTTGTAATAAACAATTCAATTAATACAAATTTTGAGATCTCATTTTACGACAAACATCACCCCAACCACTACCCCCCCCCCCCCCTCTAGGGTACTTTTATTTGGTATCAGAAATTGGTGCTCTTTGATTTGAGACTTAACCGCCTAGATTCAAAGATCCTCACTTTGATTTATTACTAATCTAGTTTTGTGATATTTAATAATGCTTGCATAATATATCATAAATATGCATGGTGCACCTAGCTTTGGTTATGCCATTAATATTGCTCCAAAACTCGATAATTTTCCTTATGCTCAATGGTGTGTTAGGTTTAAACTTTTTATTAGATCTAAACATTTTGATTTATCGGAAATAATCGATGATGCTTATATTGTACCCACTTTGGAGAAATTCAAGTTGAGTAAAAATGATAAAAAGATGTTTACTGTTTCCGTCAAAATTTGTCTTTTCCATTGTTTTCAAACCTGTTATACCGTTTATTGATTACAAGTTCAAACTGAAAGAAAAGTTGATCTTTTTATAAGATCTTCTTACAATGAAAAATAAAGATTACAACTTTATCAAACAAAACGCAGCAGTAGTTTATCTCCCGCTGCTTTGCGTGGGATCTTTGCCTATACCGGGGATGCGTTAGTTCGTGGACCACCGCAGATCAAACCCGATAGACAATATAATTACGCTCTTGTTTCACAAAGGAAACGATTGCGGAAGTGACAATCACGACCAAGCGAGATTGTGGCTCTTCTAGAGATTAAAACCAAGTTTAATCCGGAGGAAAGAAGGGGAAAGAATCACAAACCTTTCGAAGGGCTTTCTTTATGAAAGTGTTCGCCAAGATCTGATGACTCTCCTCTGAAATTCGTGGTTAGCTGGACAATTTGACAGCACCTTGCCTTCTCAATTTCAGCTCCCCTTGAAAGAAGACCCTAGGCTTCTATTTATAGGATTTTGGAGATGTCCTTTTGAATAAGAATTTGTGTTTAAACGTCATCTGCAGTTTATAACTATTTAAACGCGTTTAGGGATAACCTCAAAATAGTTGGGGAGGTTCTGAGATGAAAGAACCCTTAAAAATCATCGAAATCCGTGTTTTGGGAGGTTTGGTACTCAAGAAGTGTCCTGTGTTAGACCCTAGATGGGGGTGATTAGGGTCTTATACTAATCTAATCCGATTTAAATGCCAATTAAAATTAATTAATACGTTATCCTAACAAGTATGAAATGCAACAAGATATGTAAGCTAGGATAAGTAATATGAGCAAATGAATATATCCTATCAAAGAGATATTACAAGTATATGAGCAAGGATATATAAACAACACAAGGGTAAATAATCTAAATAAGATAGTGGATGAAATAGATAATGAGCTAATGACAATGGCGATATAAGATATGAACATAAATATGAAAGAACGCCAAAGGGAGTTTGGACCTTCCGTCCTACGTCTCCGCTCCCCACTCCCGGGGAGAAATCCACTAACACAATCCGGTTTGGAAGCCGGAACTTCTTCTACACACTCGGTTTTCTAGCTAACCGAAAACTCTACAACTCACACTCTACACCCACTAAGTGTTGGACCTAGCTATGTCTCCCTTAAGTGCTCGGTTACAACCTCTCTCTAGGCACGTCAACCGACGCCACTCCTCTTGGGACGATCCCCGACTCTCACCACACACTCCTCTCGGTGTACAAGTGTATTACAAAGTGAATCTCACAATTAGGCTCAAAATACAACAACATTGTTCTCTACAATAGATGAGAACTCAATGTAGGCTCACTCTCTAAGTCACACAATCCCACAACCTAATTATACAATGTATGCAAATACAATAAGCTCAATGGTTATGTGTGTACAAAGAGATAAATAAAATCAACTAAACTCAATATAAACACTAGCTTAATAAAATGATAATCAAACAATAAAATGTAAAGCTAGATTGAGTTTAAAAAACTTCTCCAATAAATGACAAGAGTGAGAGAGAGATGATTTGAAGCCCAAACACCAAATATTATCTCCTCAAGCCCTTGTGAAATTATCTTCACAAACCAAACTCTTAAACACTCGTTTAAACAAACACAAAAAACCCTTAAACTTGTTTAAACAATTCTCTTAGTTAACTTGAGAGTTGAAGGCAATGGGGTATTTATACCCTCTCGCAACTCAGCCAAAAACCCCAAGCAAAAAGACAAAAACAGCCCAAAGCAACGGTAATAAAAAGAGCCGTTGGAAGCTGAAAAAGACATTGTCGGTCGACCGGAAATTTCATCGATCGACTGCAAAATTTCATCGGTCGACCGGACCAGTCAACCGACAGACTCTCTGTTGCCCAGTGAACACGAGATTTCAGGTTCGGTCGACCGGTTCGGTCGACCGAAAACAGACATACTCAAAACCTGATTTTAAAAGAGAATTTTTGACTTTTGGAAAATTGTTAAAAATAACAAATGATCAAAACACTAAATATGATTTCATTAAATATAAGCTTGTTAAAGGTGAAATCATATATAGGCATATAAACATGAAACAAAATAGTATTTTCCAATTCTATGCATTTGTTTCATATATAAGCCCGAAAACTATAAAACCAAAAACGTATGTATATATATATATATATCACTATATGTATATATATATGAAAACCAATATAATGTGTGTGTATAGATATTGAGCTTAACGTACTTAACACACATAATATAAACTCTAAAACTACATTACCCAAGCATTCTTGATCTTCAATTAAGCTTGACTTGGTACACGTTGCGGATGAAGCTTGAACTTGATCTTTAACTTTGAATTTGCAAGGCTTCACCGACATTCCGCCAACCTCCTTTGGATATGATCGTTGAAGCTCTATTCCATCCATCCTCCAACTACGTTGTTTGTCTATAATAAATAAGAAAACACAAATACTAGACAAACAACATTAGTGGTAAATTGTTTGTTAAACATCATCAAAACAAGAAGGCCAACAATCTCCCCCTTTTTGATGATGACAAACAATTTACAAAAAGAGATATATGCATGAAGGAAAAGAATATATAATTTATAATTCACATGCATATAAACAAGAAAGAATATACTCACAATATTTCTCCCCCTTTGACAACATCAAAAAGGGGACAAAAGAATTAAGAAGCGAAAGCTCCCCCTATCAATAAGCATAGGTGAGTACAAAGAAAATATAGGGAATAGCTCCCCCTATCAAAAAGGCATATGAAATATAAGCAATAAAAGATCATGGCAAATATGTGAGCAAGCATAAATGATATGCCAAAAATCACTCACATCCCAGAGATAATGAGAACACATAATGATATGTCACGATAAATAGGTGTCTCAAAATACAAGCCTAAAAAACCATGTATAAAAAAAATTGATTTATGAAATCAAAAGAGAGAAAACATGAGAATCATGCAAAAAGAGTTTTCGAATGAAAACAAATCAACCAAATGAAATCATAAATCAACCATTTAAACCAAAAATGATGTTTGATCAACAAAAAAAAATCTTTTGTAAGACTTGATCAAACCACATATAGAATACATTATAAGGCACGAATAGATGATCCATGAGCACAAACATATAACTATCATCATATAAGTGAAATATAATGAATTCAAAGCAATAATCCAAAACAAAATCTTTAATAAAATAATTTCATGAGAGGCAACAATATATCAAGCTCTAAAGCTTATTCTAACCCATATAATCATTCTAGCATCCGGTAAACATGATTTGGGAATAAACACCCAATAAACCCGGAGGGTTATATAAATACAAACCTCTCATTAAAGCAAAACCAATGATCATGAAAACAAAATAATTTAGCCAATAAAAGGAATTGTTTTCATAAAAGTTTAAAATGCATTTTTCGAAGCCAAGAAAAAAGAAAAAGTACTAAAATTCTTGGCTTTAAGAATTATTTTGGCACCCAAGTATTCTTGGTGCCGGTTTGTTTAGGGACATGACCCCTATCATTAAAGCTCAAAGTCCTAGGGCTATGAACCCTCTTGGACATATATGGTGCACGGGATCGGTCATAGCAATAATTACTCAAATGACCCTTCCGATTGCAATATATACAATGGAAATGAAGCATTTGCTTATGTTGACCATTAAAAGGTGCATGTGGAACATTTGCAAATAAAGATTGTCTTTTAGAATTATTTTGTAAATGAGAAACATCATTAAACAAAGGTGGTCTACTTGAGAAATTTGGCAAGTTTGAATAATTTTTTAAATCATAACAAAACTTTACCAAATGGCCAAATCTACCACAAATATCACACTTAAACACATGTGGTCTATGAAAAACATTTGGCAAACTAGAATTCTTTTTCATGTCAAAGCAAAACTTTGCCAAATGGCCAAACCGACCACATAGATCACATTTATACACATTAGCATGCTTATGATGAGAAATAGATGCATGTGCATGTGTGTGTGATGAAGAAGCCTTATGAGATGCACAATAAGCATTAATCTTAGAAGATTTGTGTGCATCATAGCAAAATTTAGCAATGTGGCCTTTACGACCGCAAATTGAGCATTTGTAAACTTTGCTATACATATGTGCATAGTGAGTGCTTGGTTTTGAAGAGTTAGCACGAGACTTTGCACATAAGTCCATAAGTTTCTTGTTATTAACAATGCATGTGTTAAGAGTTGAATCTAAAGATGAAATGCGATTTTTAATATTGTTCAACTCATCATTAGGCATAGAAGCATTGTCAATAGAAGTAGAGCAAATATGATCATTTTTAAATGATGTAAATTTACTTCTAATAGACTCTACTTCTAACATGGCATTATGCAACTTAGTGTAGGCATGTATTAACCTATCATATGCACAAGCAAGTTCATCATTAGGTAAATCATTTATGGTTTCGAACTCGCAAACCTCACTAGGGCTATCGCCTAGTGGCCGTGTGCATGATGCTCCACATGAACTTGAAGCCGGATCCGCCAAAACTTGTTGGATCGCCTTCAAGTCCCCTTGATGTGCTTCAATTAATTTCCATAAGGTGTAAGCACTATCAACATGAACAAACTTGTTAGACATAGATGAGTTAAAAGCATTTAGCAAATATTCTAACAAAATGTTGTTCATAGTAAATATACGATGATCATTCTTAGTCCACTTGGATTTCTCCAAAGTGGGCACAATATAAGCATCATCTATAATTTCCCATAAATCAAAGTGTTTAGATTGAACAAAAAGTTTAAATCTAACACACCATTGGACATAGGGAAAATTATCTAATCTAGGAGCAATATTAATGGCATAACCTAAACCATGCATATCCATAATATAAAAGGCAAGCAAGATACAAATAAAAGCTCAAAATTAGATTAGCACAATAAGCTAACTTGGATCTTTAACTCAAGGCGATTAGACCTTAAATCAAAGAGCACCAAGCTCTGATACCATGTTAATCTAATCCGATTTAAATGCCAATTAAAATTAATTAATACGTTATCCTAGCAAGTATGAAATACAACAAGATATGTAAGCTAGGATAAGCAATATGAGCAAATGAATATATCCTATCAAAGAGATATTACAAGTATATGATCAAAGAGATATACAATATGATATATGTATAGGATATGTAAACTAACACAAGGGGTAAACAATCTAAACAAGATAGTGGATGATATAGATAATGAGCTAATGACAATGGCGATATAAGATATGAACATAAATATGAATGAACGCCAAAGCACACTCAAACAAGCAATATGATCACGGAGTTCGGACCTTCCGGCCTACGTCTCCGCTCCCCACTCCCGGGGAGAAATCCACTAACACAATCCGGTTTGGAAGCCGGAACTTCTTCTACACACTCGGTTTTCTAGCTAACCGAAAACTCTAGAAGAAGTTTATGTTAAATTAAGAAGGGAATTAGGTATATGTTCAATTGAAGATTTAAATTAATTTTTAAAACAAAAATACATAAATTTAAACCTTAAGTAGTCGATTAATCTAACTTATAGTCGACTACATGCACAATTCTTACAAACTATTTTTCTGAAAAATCAGATTATAGTCGACTACTTACCTTTATAGTCGACTACTCAATGTAAAATCTTAAAAATACTCTCTGTTGATTACAGTGTAGTCGACTAATTCACATATTGGTCGACTACTCAGAGTTAAAAACTAAAACTTAACCTTCTATCTTTTACAGTATAGTCGACTATTTTGACTATTAGTCGACTACTAATTCTGAACCTTTAGTTTATTAAGAAAAGTGGATTTTTTATGTTTTAAACCCAATATCCAATAACCCTACCCGTTTTACTTTAGTAAAAATCATCTAAACCATTCATTTTTAACTGCACCAATCCTAACCATTCATCTAAAATTTAATCTTGACCCTACATTCTATTTACCATCTAATCTAAACCTTACATTATTAAAAGATAAATTAAAAAGCAAAAATAACCCACTAACTCTACCCAAAACCGAAAACCCATCTTCCCCATCTTCTTCTCTTCAGTTTCACCGATTCCAGGTTAGGGCTTTTCTTGTTTCTAAAATTTCCTCATCAATTTCTTTATTTGTCTTTCAATCTTGTCAAGCTATCAGGCTCATTAGTCGACTAATCCAGGCTATAGTCGGCTATTCTAGGGTTTCTACTGTTTGGGGTATACTTCTAAACTTGATCTTTCATTCTCTTGTTATTTATCTAGTTCATCATGTTTAGATCTAAGAAAGCTAAGCAAACTCACAGTTCTCTCAATGATGAAATCATTGTTTATTTAAGAAGTCCTGAATTATTGGAAGAATTTAACAGACTTTCAACTTTAGAAATTCTTACAGGACGATTTGTGAAGTTCGATGATTTCATCCCATGGAACTTTAGTTCTTATTTTGAAAATGTGGGCTTGCTTGAGTTATTTTCTGCTGAAAATAAGAAACCATCATACCCATTTCTTGTGCAACTGTTCTATACCAATATAGAACGTGTGGGTACAATTGGTGGTTCTGAAAAAATTAAAACCCTTGTTAAAGGAATGGAGATTGAATTAACTACTAAAACAATTGGTAAAATATTCAACATTCCTTATCAAGGAGTTTCTCTTAGCTCTGTTAGGATGAATGATTCAGACTTGCTATCCAATCACATATTTCTTCCAGGACATGGAAAACCTTTGAACAATTCAAACAAACTTCGTCCATTTCCTAGGTTCATTGCTCGTATCCTAGCCTATAACTTATTTCCAAAAACTGGAAGTTTTCATTTCATTTCCCTAGAATTAGCAAAAGCTATATATGCTATTATGGGAAATATTCAAGTTAATTGGGCTGAGGTTTATTTTGATAATTTTCTGACCATTCCTAGAGGATTTCTTCCTTATGGTGCATTCCTGACTAAGATCTTTGATAAATTCCATGTTGATCTCAAATCTGAAAAATCTGTTGTCCGTTCAATTGAATTTTTTGATTCAAATGCCCTAACTAGGATGAAATTGACAAATTTTGAAATCCAAGATCACAATCCTCAAAATGAACCTGTTCAAAATGAACCTGAACTTCAACAAGAAGATATTCCACAAACCTCAACTCAAGCTGGAGCCTCTTCAAGTCAACCTCCACCATTTCCTACTGAACCTTCATGTTTTTCAGACGTGCAATACAATACTTTGAGTGCACGTATCCTAGAACTGGAAACAGGTCAACGAGCTATATATGCACAAAACAGATATATCATCAGCAATCAAGAAGACCTAATCAAAAAGTTTGAAGACTTGGACTCAAAGCTTAATTCATATTTTCAAGGCCAACAACCTCCTCCAGCACCTTAGAATTTGTTTCTGTTTTTTGGTCAAAACAATTATGTTCTTATGTTTAAAACTATGTGGTTGTTATTATGTTTAAAACTATGTGGTTATGTTGCTTTTATGTCAAGTTTGCTACAATATAACTGTGTGTTAAGCCTGCTATTATGAAAAGTTTGCTATTATATGTGTTAAGTTTGCTACTATTTTGTTCGTTAATATAACTGCTATATATTTTAAACAGATAATGGTGATGAACATTATGGAACTTGTGGTCTTTATGGCAAGTCTTTGCCTACCAATATGGATGGGTGAAGTTATGGACTATGTTCATAACCTTGATGATTTGTTTGAAGTGTTAACTCATGTTGACGAAATTATGTTATGTTTAGGTTCTTCTTCTTTTTGTTGATAACAAAGGGGGAGAAATAGTTAAGTTTTATATTTTTTATTATGAATGTTAAAAACTTTGCATATATGCAGGGGGAGTAAGTATTACATGTTTTAAAATTTAATATGATGCATAAATTATTTGTTATCATCAAAAAGGGGGAGAATGTTGAATATCATTTCTCCATGATAATGTTTTGATGATAACAATTTATATTTTGTGTGCACTAACTTTCATATGCAGATTTCAATATCAGAATATGTACAAGTGCAAGTGAATATCAAGGCATTTTGAAGTGAAGAAAATGAAGAACAAAAGATAATGTATTTGAATTTTTCTTTGCTTAGAATATTTGTACAAGCCTTGATCACACACACGCACACACACACATTTTTAGAATACACTAACACAGGCTTAGTGTGTTGGTTAACTATAGAAATCCCCTATGTTAACCATTAGAATAATAGTTAAAACTTAATTATAAAAACTCATTATTTCTGAATTTTTGATCTTAATAGTCGACTAATTAGGATAGTAGTCGATTACTCATGTATATAACTCAAATACAAGTTTCTGTCTTTTTACAGTATAGTCGACTAATAGAGATTATAGTCGACTACTGAGATGTTTGACAGAAACATAAGTTTCTGTCTTTTTACAGTGTAGTCGACTAATGACTACAGTAGTCGACTACTGAAGAAAAATATAAATTTTCAAGTTTCTGTCTGAACTCAGTGTAGTCGACTAATTATCATTATAGTCGACTACTGAGAACATTTTCCGAAAACACAGAGTCTGTCTGAACTCAGTGTAGTCGACTAATGACTACAGTAGTCGACTACAAGAGACAGTTTTTCAGTTTTCAGAATTTGAATATCTGACAGTTTTTGGCCGTTTTTAAACGTTTTCAAACTTTAAAAACTTGTCTTTTCAAGGGGTATATATAGGTTATTTGTTCAGAAAAATTGGAGAAATATACATACCCATAAGCTTTGATTCTTGAGCAATTTCCTAAGTGAAAAACATTCTGATTTTCTGAAAAAGAAGAGTTTCTGAAATTGCCTATATACTTTCATCAAAAACAAATCAATTAGGCAATTTTACAAAGATTAAAAGAATCCTAAGCCACTGCTGCACATTATTACACATTCAAGGCTTATAGGATCATTGTGTTCTTCTTCAACAAGTTTTCTCTCGGTTGTGAGAGGGTTAGTCTCTTGGGTTAGAGATTGGTGTTCAAATTGACAAGGAGTTTGTCAATTGGTGTTGCAATTTGCAGGAACTTGCAAATTGGTCAGGTTTGCATTTGATTTTGTAAGTTTATTCAAAATCATAGTGAAAACTCTCAAGCGGGATTTGCTTGGGGACTGGATGTACACCAGTTTGGTGGAACCAGTATAAAATCCTTGTGTTTGTGTTTGCAAATTTCTGAGATTGCCATTTTTTTCTTTGCAATTTATTATCTACTTTGCAATAATTTTAAAAGAACACTATTCACCCCCCCTCTAGTGTTCAAGTGTATCTATTTCAGATCCTACATTTGGTATCAGAGCAAGGTGAAAGATGGCATTGTCAAATACATCACAATTCAAGGAAGGTCACTCTACAAATCGTCCTCCAATGTTCGATGGCACGAACTACAACTACTGGAAGTGTAGGATGAAGATCTATCTCCAATCTCTTGGCTACGAACTTTGGAACGTCGTTGAAACAAAATATGAGAAACCAACAACTCCTTTCGCGGAATGGACTACATCTCAAAGGAACAATGCGAATTTGGATTCTAAAGCAATGAATGCCTTATTTTGTGCACTTGACAAGAATGAGTTCAATAGGGTGTCAACGGCCACATCCGCATATGATATTTGGCACACACTCGAGGTAACTCATGAAGGTACTACTAAAGTTAAAGAGTCTAAAATTTCTGTTCTTGTGCACAGATTTGAATTATTCAAGATGAAGGAAAATGAGACTATTGGAGAAATGTTCACAAGATTCACCGACATCACAAATTCTCTTATTGGTCTTGGAAAAACATATACTCAAGTGGAGATGGTAAGAAAGATACTTCGTTCACTTACTCCACAATGGGAAAAGAAAGTTACCGCTATTGAAGAAGCCAATGATTTGTCAACTCTTACGGTTGAAAATCTTATTGGTAATCTTATGGCATATGAAGTACAACTTGAAGATAGGAAGAATGATGAAGAATCTAAGAACAAGAAAGTTCTTGCATTTAATACTACTTCAGATAAAGAAGATTCAGATGATAATGATGAAGAAATGGGCATGTTTGCACGAAAATTTCGAAAATTCATCAAAAGAGGTAATTTTAAATTTAAGAATTCAAATTCAACTAACCCTCTTTGTTTTAAGTGTAATAAACCAGGGCATATGAAGAAAGATTGTCCAATGTTGAAGAATAAACAAAAATCAAGTTATTTCAACAACTTCAACAATATTCAAAATAACAAGAAGAGGAAAGCAATGGCGGTCACTTGGGATGATAGTGATGAATCATCCTCAGATGAAGAAATTGAAGAAAAGGAAAGTGCTCACATGTGTTTCATGGCACAAGATGATGTAAGTGAAAATGAAGAGCTTTTAGATGCTTTTAATGAATTATATGAAACTTTTATAAGATTAAAAATTTCACATAATTTTCTTAAAGGTGAGAATAAAAGGTTACGTGAAGAAATTTCAGATTTAAATTCCTCTACTTATACTAATTCTCAATTAGTTGAATTAAAAGAAGAAAATTTTTCTTTACTAAAAGAAAATGATAATTTATCTAATGAAAATAAATATTTAAAATCAGAATGTAATAAGTTAAATATTCGAATTAATAGTTTAGATAAAGATATTTCTTCTTTTAAATCAAGATATGAAGATATATGTTTAAATGTAAGCAAATTTAATAAAGGAAAAGAAAATCTTAATAATATTCTTTCTTTTCAAAGAGAATCACAAAAGACAAAAGGATTAGGTTTTCAAATTAATAAAAACAAATCAAAGAATACAATTTTTGTAAAACCTTCTTGTGATTTGCATGATTATAAATATGAAAATTTGTATAAAAAGAAATCAAAATTCTTTTCTATTTGGGTTCCAAAAGAATTATCTTCTTTTAATAAGAATTTTTATATTTCTGATTTTATTAAAAATATTTGTTTATCATCTAATTATTTAAGTAAATCAAACTCTTCATGGGTTTGGTTTCCTAAAGGCTAATTTAAAGGACCCAACATAGTATGGGTACCAAAATGTAAATGTTTATTTTTTCAGGTACCCAAGAAAGATAGGTGGATTTTAGATAGTGGTTGCTCTAAACATATGACTGGAAATATTCAATTGTTGTCATCTTTTCAAAACAAGGATGGAGGTACCGTTACTTTTGGAGATAACAACAAAGGAAAAGTCATCGGTATTGGTTCCGTAGGTAATCCAAACAAACCTATCATTGATAATGTTTTATTAGTTAATGGTCTTAAACATAATTTACTAAGTATTAGTCAACTTTGTGATAAAGGTTATAAAATTGTTTTTGAAAAAGAATCATGCTTAATTTATGATATTGATTTAATAACCATTATTTTTAAAGGTTATAGAAAAAATAACATATATGTGTTATCAATGAATAATATTTCAAATGAACATTGTCTTATTGCATCATCTAATGATTCTATTTTATGGCATAAACGTTTTGGACATGTTAACTTTAAACATATGTCTAAGATTTCTAAAAATGATTCAGTAAATGGTTTGCCTAAGATGTCATTTAAAAATAATTTTTGTGATGCATGTCAACAAGGAAAAATGCACAAATCTTCTTTTAAATCTAAAAACATAATATCTACAAATAGACCATTAGAATTAATTCATATAGATCTTTTTGGTCCATCTAGAGTAGCATCTTTAAATGGAAGTAGATATGCATTTGTTCTTGTTGATGATTTTTCTAGATTCACTTGGGTAATTTTTCTTAAACATAAAAATGATGCTTTTAATGAGTTTTCTATATTTTGCAAGAAAATTCAAAATCAAAAATCAACTTCTATTATCTCTATACGTAGTGATCATGGAGGTGAATTTGAAAATGAATTATTTGCAAATTATTGTGATCAACATGGTATATCACACACATTCTCTTTTCCTCGAGCTGCTCCACAAAATGGAGTTGTAGAAAGGAAAAATAGAACCTTACAAGAATGTGCTAGAACCATGTTATGTGATAGTAATTTACCTAAATATTTTTGGGCAGAAGCCGTATCAACAGCATGTTATGTATTAAATAGAGTTTTATTACGACCTATTTTAAAGAAAACATCTTATGAATTATTTTATAACAAAATTCCTAAAGTATCTTACTTTAAAGTTTTTGGTTGTAAATGTTTTATCTTAAATACAAAGGATAACTTAGATAAATTTGATTCAAAATCCGATGAAGGAATTTTTGTTGGATATTCTAATCACAGTAAAGCATATAGAATTTATAACAAAAGAACACAAGTTATTGAAGAATCTTTACATGTTTCTTTTAATGAAAGTTTTTCAAAAATACCTATTATACTAAATAATGATGATGATGTAATTGATACCATACAAGATACTCCTATGATAGATATTACAAAAGATGATAATCTACAAAATGATTTACCTAAAGATTTTGTAGAAGTTAAAAATCATCCACATGATTTAGTTATAGGAAATATATCTGACAAAGTAACTACTAGATCACATTTTAATTTGATTGCTCATAATGCTTTTATTTCAACTATTGAACCTAAAAATATAAAAGAAGCACTTCTTGATGATTCATGGATAATTGCTATGCAAGATGAACTTAATCAATTTACTAGAAATAATGTTTGGGATCTTATACCTAGACCTCAAAATAAATCCATTATTGGAACAAAATGGATTTTTAGAAACAAATTAGATGAATTTGGTCAAGTTGTTAGAAACAAAGCTAGATTAGTTGCTCAAGGTTATAATCAAGAAGAAGGAATTGATTATGATGAAACTTATGCACCAGTTGCACGATTAGAATCAATTAGGATTTTACTTGCATTTGCATGTTTTATGAATTTTAAATTATTTCAAATGGATGTTAAAAGTGCTTTTTTAAATGGTTTTATAAATGAAGAAGTTTTTGTAGAACAACCTCCAGGTTTTGAACATGAAAGTTTTCCAAATCATGTTTTTAAACTTAAGAAAGCATTATATGGTCTTAAACAAGCACCTCGTGCATGGTATGATAGATTAAAGAAATTTCTTTTAACTTCAGGTTTTGATATTGGAAAAGTTGATTCAACATTGTTTATTAAGAAAATAAATAAAGATATTTTACTAATTCAAATATATGTAGATGATATTATTTTTGGTTCTACTAACAATAATCTTTGTCAAGAATTTGCTAAGAATATGCAGGATGAATTTGAAATGAGTCACATGGGTGAACTAAATTTCTTTCTTGGACTTCAAATTAAACAATTGAAAGAAGGAATTTTCATCAATCAAAGCAAGTACGCAAAAGATTTACTTAAAAGATTCGGATTGGAAAATTCAACAAGCAAACCAACACCTATGAGCACTACAACATCTCTTGACAAAGATGAAAATGGTAAGAATGTTGATCAAAAGCTCTATCGAGGTATGATTGGATCACTTCTTTACATTACTGCTAGTAGACCTGATATTATGTTTAGTGTATGTTTATGTGCAAGATTTCAATCAAATCCTAAAGTTTCACATCTTAAAGCAGTAAAAAGAATATTTAGATATATTAAAGATACTACAAATTATGGTTTATTTTATCCAAAACATAGTTCTTTTGATTTAATATCATATAGTGATGCTGATTTTGCCGGATGTAAATCTGATAGAAAAAGTACAAGTGGAACATGTCATTTCTTAGGACATTCACTTGTATCTTGGTTTAGTAAGAAACAAAATTCAGTATCATTATCAACAACTGAAGCTGAATATATTGCTGCAAGTCTTGCATGTGCACAAATATTATGGATGAAACAAACTTTAACTGATTATGGCATAAATTGTCCCATATCATCTATTATGTGTGATAATTCTAGTGCAATTAATTTATCTAAAAATCCTATTCAACACTCACGTACAAAACACATTGATATTAGACATCATTTTTTACGTGATCATGTTCTTAAAGGTGACATATCATTAGAGTTTATACCTACAGATAAACAAATTGCAGATATATTAACAAAACCACTAAAAGAAGAAGTTTATGTTAAATTAAGAAGGGAATTAGGTATATGTTCAATTGAAGATTTAAATTAATTTTTAAAACAAAAATACATAAATTTAAACCTTAAGTAGTCGATTAATCTAACTTATAGTCGACTACATGCACAATTCTTACAAACTATTTTTCTGAAAAATCAGATTATAGTCGACTACTTACCTTTATAGTCGACTACTCAATGTAAAATCTTAAAAATACTCTCTGTTGATTACAGTGTAGTCGACTAATTCACATATTGGTCGACTACTCAGAGTTAAAAACTAAAACTTAACCTTCTATCTTTTACAGTATAGTCGACTATTTTGACTATTAGTCGACTACTAATTCTGAACCTTTAGTTTATTAAGAAAAGTGGATTTTTTATGTTTTAAACCCAATATCCAATAACCCTACCCGTTTTACTTTAGTAAAAATCATCTAAACCATTCATTTTTAACTGCACCAATCCTAACCATTCATCTAAAATTTAATCTTGACCCTACATTCTATTTACCATCTAATCTAAACCTTACATTATTAAAAGATAAATTAAAAAGCAAAAATAACCCACTAACTCTACCCAAAACCGAAAACCCATCTTCCCCATCTTCTTCTCTTCAGTTTCACCGATTCCAGGTTAGGGCTTTTCTTGTTTCTAAAATTTCCTCATCAATTTCTTTATTTGTCTTTCAATCTTGTCAAGCTATCAGGCTCATTAGTCGACTAATCCAGGCTATAGTCGGCTATTCTAGGGTTTCTACTGTTTGGGGTATACTTCTAAACTTGATCTTTCATTCTCTTGTTATTTATCTAGTTCATCATGTTTAGATCTAAGAAAGCTAAGCAAACTCACAGTTCTCTCAATGATGAAATCATTGTTTATTTAAGAAGTCCTGAATTATTGGAAGAATTTAACAGACTTTCAACTTTAGAAATTCTTACAGGACGATTTGTGAAGTTCGATGATTTCATCCCATGGAACTTTAGTTCTTATTTTGAAAATGTGGGCTTGCTTGAGTTATTTTCTGCTGAAAATAAGAAACCATCATACCCATTTCTTGTGCAACTGTTCTATACCAATATAGAACGTGTGGGTACAATTGGTGGTTCTGAAAAAATTAAAACCCTTGTTAAAGGAATGGAGATTGAATTAACTACTAAAACAATTGGTAAAATATTCAACATTCCTTATCAAGGAGTTTCTCTTAGCTCTGTTAGGATGAATGATTCAGACTTGCTATCCAATCACATATTTCTTCCAGGACATGGAAAACCTTTGAACAATTCAAACAAACTTCGTCCATTTCCTAGGTTCATTGCTCGTATCCTAGCCTATAACTTATTTCCAAAAACTGGAAGTTTTCATTTCATTTCCCTAGAATTAGCAAAAGCTATATATGCTATTATGGGAAATATTCAAGTTAATTGGGCTGAGGTTTATTTTGATAATTTTCTGACCATTCCTAGAGGATTTCTTCCTTATGGTGCATTCCTGACTAAGATCTTTGATAAATTCCATGTTGATCTCAAATCTGAAAAATCTGTTGTCCGTTCAATTGAATTTTTTGATTCAAATGCCCTAACTAGGATGAAATTGACAAATTTTGAAATCCAAGATCACAATCCTCAAAATGAACCTGTTCAAAATGAACCTGAACTTCAACAAGAAGATATTCCACAAACCTCAACTCAAGCTGGAGCCTCTTCAAGTCAACCTCCACCATTTCCTACTGAACCTTCATGTTTTTCAGACGTGCAATACAATACTTTGAGTGCACGTATCCTAGAACTGGAAACAGGTCAACGAGCTATATATGCACAAAACAGATATATCATCAGCAATCAAGAAGACCTAATCAAAAAGTTTGAAGACTTGGACTCAAAGCTTAATTCATATTTTCAAGGCCAACAACCTCCTCCAGCACCTTAGAATTTGTTTCTGTTTTTTGGTCAAAACAATTATGTTCTTATGTTTAAAACTATGTGGTTGTTATTATGTTTAAAACTATGTGGTTATGTTGCTTTTATGTCAAGTTTGCTACAATATAACTGTGTGTTAAGCCTGCTATTATGAAAAGTTTGCTATTATATGTGTTAAGTTTGCTACTATTTTGTTCGTTAATATAACTGCTATATATTTTAAACAGATAATGGTGATGAACATTATGGAACTTGTGGTCTTTATGGCAAGTCTTTGCCTACCAATATGGATGGGTGAAGTTATGGACTATGTTCATAACCTTGATGATTTGTTTGAAGTGTTAACTCATGTTGACGAAATTATGTTATGTTTAGGTTCTTCTTCTTTTTGTTGATAACAAAGGGGGAGAAATAGTTAAGTTTTATATTTTTTATTATGAATGTTAAAAACTTTGCATATATGCAGGGGGAGTAAGTATTACATGTTTTAAAATTTAATATGATGCATAAATTATTTGTTATCATCAAAAAGGGGGAGAATGTTGAATATCATTTCTCCATGATAATGTTTTGATGATAACAATTTATATTTTGTGTGCACTAACTTTCATATGCAGATTTCAATATCAGAATATGTACAAGTGCAAGTGAATATCAAGGCATTTTGAAGTGAAGAAAATGAAGAACAAAAGATAATGTATTTGAATTTTTCTTTGCTTAGAATATTTGTACAAGCCTTGATCACACACACGCACACACACACAATTTAAGAACACACTAACACAGGCTTAGTGTGTTGGTTAACTATAGAAATCCCCTATGTTAACCATTAGAATAATAGTTAAAACTTAATTATAAAAACTCATTATTTCTGAATTTTTGATCTTAATAGTCGACTAATTAGGATAGTAGTCGATTACTCATGTATATAACTCAAATACAAGTTTCTGTCTTTTTACAGTATAGTCGACTAATAGAGATTATAGTCGACTACTGAGATGTTTGACAGAAACATAAGTTTCTGTCTTTTTACAGTGTAGTCGACTAATGACTACAGTAGTCGACTACTGAAGAAAAATATAAGTTTTCAAGTTTCTGTCTGAACTCAGTGTAGTCGACTAATTATCATTATAGTCGACTACTGAGAACATTTTCCGAAAACACAGAGTCTGTCTGAACTCAGTGTAGTCGACTAATGACTACAGTAGTCGACTACAAGAGACAGTTTTTCAGTTTTCAGAATTTGAATATCTGACAGTTTTTGGCCGTTTTTAAACGTTTTCAAACTTTAAAAACTTGTCTTTTCAAGGGGTATATATAGGTTATTTGTTCAGAAAAATTGGAAATATATACATACCCATAAGCTTTGATTCTTGAGCAATTTCCTAAGTGAAAAACATTCTGATTTTCTGAAAAAGAAGAGTTTCTGAAATTGCCTATATACTTTCATCAAAAACAAATCAATTAGGCAATTTTACAAAGATTAAAAGAATCCTAAGCCACTGCTGCACATTATTACACATTCAAGGCTTATAGGATCATTGTGTTCTTCTTCAACAAGTTTTCTCTCGGTTGTGAGAGGGTTAGTCTCTTGGGTTAGAGATTGGTGTTCAAATTGACAAGGAGTTTGTCAATTGGTGTTGCAATTTGCAGGAACTTGCAAATTGGTCAGGTTTGCATTTGATTTTGTAAGTTTATTCAAAATCATAGTGAAAACTCTCAAGCGGGATTTGCTTGGGGACTGGATGTACACCAGTTTGGTGGAACCAGTATAAAATCCTTGTGTTTGTGTTTGCAAATTTCTGAGATTGCCATTTTTTTCTTTGCAATTTATTATCTACTTTGCAATAATTTTAAAAGAACACTATTCACCCCCCCTCTAGTGTTCAAGTGTATCTATTTCAGATCCTACAACTCTCTGTCGCCCTGTGAACACGAGAATTCAGGTTCGGTCGACCGGTTCGGTCGACCGAAAACTGACATACTCAAAACCCGATTTTAAAAGAGAATTTTTAACTTTTGGAAAATTGTTAAAAATAACAAATGAAGTCCAAAAATTATGAAACTTTGGGAAATGTATATAAACATGAAAACAAACATGTTACAAAAAGAATTTTCCAAATTGCATTTCCCATTTGTGAAAAATCATCATTTTGCAAAATAGTCCAAAACATAAAAATGTAAACATGTGAAATTTGATATTTTGGTTAAACCATGTTTTGAAACTTTGCACAATGATTATATAGACTTAATAAAATATGAATATGATTATTGTTAAGTCCAAAAACTAAGAAAACAATATTTTCACAAAATTGCATATTCTATGCAATATTTTCAAAAACACAATTGTAAATATGAAATATGTGATTTCATATTTATAAACATGAAAATCCAAAACATATGTATGTATATATATAACTATATATATATAACTAAATTGTTTCATAGTAAAACTATCAAACCAAAAACCAAACCGTGTATGTGTGTATATGATTGAGCTTAAAGTACTAACACACATAATATAAAACCTATACTATGTTACCCAAGCTAGATCTTGATCTTCAATGAGCTCGACTTGGTACACATGCAGATGAAGCTAAACTTGGATCTTGAACTTGAATTGTACGATGCTTCACTCCACAATTCCGCCAACATCCATTGGATATGATCGTTATGGCGCAATCCATCCACCCTCCAACTACGTTGTTTGTCTATAATAAATAAGAAAACACAAATACTAGACAAACAATATTAGTGGTAAATTATTTGTTAAACATCATCAAAATAAGAAGGCCAACATCCTGGTGGCTCGGGACTGTGCAAGTCACCATTTGGTGGCTCGCGTAGGTGCGAGCCACCATTTGGTGGCTCACATGGGTGCGAGCCACTAATTGGTGACTCGCGCCTATAGAAGCCTCCGAGTGGTGTTTCGCTCATCTTTTTGATATTTTGGCGATTCGCGACCCCCTCCAGTTCACTTGTTTTGCGTACGGTTCATCACTTCGCTGACTTGTGCATTTTATTGATCCATTTCATACACTTACTAGTGTTGGATAAATTCCCTTGACTTGAGTAATAACGTTTATCGTCTTCTCGTTGTCTTGAACTATGCTCGATGACCTATAGGCAATTTTTAACGCCTACAGATACCCCTCCAAAGTGTTTCAGTCTCGTTTCTTTTATAGAAGAGCCTGAAATACTTTGGATGTAATAGGCCCAACCTTCAGTCGGTGTAGAAGGACCTGTAATTGGCTTTAACTCTTAACTCCTTCATGATCGGTGATGGGAAGTAACTTAATTTTGTTATTCTCCAGCAAATACTTGAAGATACCAGGGACTTCATCTTCCTTAAAGGAGTATTCCTTCGGGAATTTTGGCTCAGAAGTCTTCTGTTGCCTTACCAGGGACTTCATCTTCCTTAAAGGAGTATTCCTTCGGGAATTTTGGCTCAGAAGTCTTCTGTTGCCTTGGAGGCCGTTGTTGCCATTGAGGCGTTTGTTTCCTTCGGGAATTTTGGCTCAGAAGTCTTCTGTTGCCTTGGAGGCCGTTGTTGCCATTGAGGCGTTTGTTGCTTTGGCGCTTGTTGTTGCGGCTGTTGTTGAGGTTGTAATTCAAATGTCTGATTTGCATCTACCGCATTCGTCGGTCCCTTTCCTTTACCACGGGGGGTAAAGTTCTGTTTCTGGGTATTGTTTGCTGGTTGTCCCCTTTCAGCTTTCTTCCTTTTGAGGAAGCGTCCAGCCTGCTCTCCTCGCACCTTCATCTTCTTCCATGTTTTAGATGGTGCAATGCCCATAGCTTCTAATACGTCTAAGGAAAGGTTATTGTGGCATGTTTAGAGGATGAATTCCTCCGTGACCGGATCTCGGCAGTTCATTGCCTTGTTCCGGAAGCGCTTAACAAAGTTCTCAACGAGCTCTCCATCTTTCTACTTCTCTTCAAAGAGTGTTCCGATCGATACTTCAGTGTCATCGTCGAAGAAATTAGCGAGAAACATGCTTTCCATGTCATCCCACGTATTGATACTCCCTAGCTTGAGACGGCGATACCAATCAAAGGCAGCTGCCCGAAGGGTTCCTACGAATGATCATACCATCAGAGGTTTATTGCCAGAAATAACCCCTAGGTGAGACTTGAAATAGATCAAGTGTTGAGTAGATGAGCCCCTTCCATCGAACGGTGTGAAATTAATTAAGTTGAACTTCGCTGGGTATGGAATTGAGTCCCACTCTTTCGGGTAAGGACATGGAATGCCAGTCTTTTTTACCTCTTGAGCAGACATCAAAGCAATGATCTTGCTTTCCAAGTCTTTCATCTTAAGGTCTTCGCCTACATCTCTCTTCTGACGATTCCGGGGAGGGATATTAGTACCACCCCCAGCATTAAGGACATCTTCGGTATTTTTATTCTCAGGTGGAATTTCGACATTGATATTTTCCTCTACTTCTGAGTCGTTATCTATCTGATTGGTAGTCTGGCGATGACTAGATTCACCGCGCTGATTTGTTAACTGCTGGAGTTGTTAGGCATGTAAATCTTTAACCCGTTGCACAGCCATCTCCATTTCGATTTTAAAGTCCTCTTTCTACTTTGCCAAAGCTTCTTGAAGAAGTTGAGCCATTTATTCAGTAGTGATCATGAATGACTCTCGAGTCTATCCCGTACTGGACACAGTGGCATCTAAAACGATCGCAGAGTTAGCGTCCGACGTTTCACCATCTGAGGACTGCCCTCTCTGAATTCTCCTATAATCCCTAGGCCTGATAGCCCCGGTTTGTAGCCGAGTCAATCGCTGAGATATTTGTGGAAAAGGTTCAGGGTAGAAGCGTCGCGTGGACTTTCCTTTGTCCGTCATGTTAATCGTGACTTCTGAGAATTCATGTTCTTGAACAGCTGATTTCCTTTTACGGAAACGTCTTGACTTGTGTCCTAGCGTTTCTGTAGAAAGCCTCTCAAACACCGAGATCCTTTGCGAGGCGGTTTTGGAGCAGTTACACTCTGATAATACCACCTTAATGAGTTTGGTACATGGGCAAAGAGAGTCCATTTCTCGGTATTTCTCTTACGAGATTTATTCATACCCCCAGCCTGATAGTACAACTCATCGATATGATTATCGGAGCAACCTATCTTGTGCTGGCATGATTCCCCCATTCTGATGTCATCGTCTTCTGACAAACATAGCTCTCTTTGAGGGTATAATGCCTTGTCGTTGTTCTCAAGAGTTGCTCGTTTGAACCCACGCTTTCGTGCGCTTGAGGACCCAACGGGCTCTTGGACTTCAACTCACAATCCGAGGCGAGTGGTTATCGGTACTTTCTCCGTAGAAGAGATTTTTGACATATTAGGGCGTCGCGTACGACCCCCACTCTGACGAGCCATCCAAGGTTCATATTTATGCAAAGGACCGAGACGATCCGTAATACTCACCTTAAATCGGGACAGGTCCACGCTGCCGCGAGGTTCTACTGAAGGTGAGGAAGTCGCCGGAACAGAAATAGGAGCTGTCGGAGACTCGAAACTGGTCGCGGGAGGCAAAATTCCTACGAATATGGGATGAACGGATTGAATCCAGTTGCCGCAACAATGCTAATCAAGCAGATAGTTGTTTTTGTCAAAAGTTGCCTTTTCCATTGCTTTCAAACCTGTTTTACCGTTTATCGATTACAAGTTCAAACTGAAAGAAAAGTTGATCTTTTTATAAGATCTTCTTATAATGAAAAATAAAGATTATAACTTTATCAAACAAAACGCAGTAGTAGTTTATCTCCCGCTGCTTTGCGTGGGATCTTTACCTGTGCCGGTGATGCGTTAGTCCGTGGACCACCACAGATCAAACCTGATAGACAATATAATTATGCTCTTGTTTCACAAAGGAAACAATTGCGGAAGCGACAATCACGACCAAGAGAGATTGTGGCTCTTCTCGAGATTAAAACCAAGTTTAATCCGGAGGAAAGAAAGGGAAAGAATCACAAACCTTTCGAAGGGCTTTCTTTATGAAAGTGTTCGCCAAGATCTGATGACTCTCCTCTGATATTCGTGGTTAGCTAAACAATTTGATAGCACCTCGCCTTCTCAATTTCAGCTCCCCTTGAAAGAAGACCCTAGGCTTCTATTTATAGGTTTTTGGAGACGTCCTTTTGAATAAGAATTTGTGTTTAAACATCATCTGCAGTTTATAACTGTTTAAACACGTTTAGGGATAACTTTAAAATAGTTGGGGAGGTTCTGAGACGAAAGAATCCTTAAAAATCATCAAAATCTGTGTTTTGGGAGGTTTGGTACTTAAGAAGTGTCATGGTGGCTCGAGACTGTGCGAGTCACCATTTGGTGGCTCGCATGGGTGCGAGCCACCATTTGGTGGCTCGCATGGGTGCGAGCCACTAATTGGTGACTCGCCCCTATAGAAGCCTCCGAGTGGTGTTTTGCTCATCTTTTTGATATTTTGGCGATTCGCGACCCCCTCCATTTCACTTGTTTTGCATATGGTTCATCACTTCGCTGACTTGTGCATTTTATTGATCCATTTCATACACTTACTAGTGTTGGAAAAATTCCCTTGACTTGAGTAATAACGTTTATCGTCTTCTCGTTGTCTTGAACTATGCTCGAGGACCTATAGGTAATTTTTAACGCCTAAATTTACCATGAACAAGCTATTGTTAGAGTTTTTGCTAAATGCCCTTGATTCATCATCCATGTCTAACAAGCTTGCTCGCTTTGATAGTGCTTACAATTTGTGGAAATTCATAGAGGCACTTCAAGGGAACTTGGAGGAGATCCGACGTGTTTTAGCGGATTCTACTTCAAGTGCAATTAGAGCATCTTCATCGTGCACACGACCACTAGGTGATAGCTCTAGTGAGGTATGCAAGTTTGATTTTGAATGTTATTTAACTATTGACGAACTCGCTTGTGCATATGAACGCTTAATGCATGCCTATAAAAAGTTGCATCATAATTTTATTGATTTGAAAAGCAAGCATGTGAATTTAAAATCCGATCATGAGTTGATAGCATCCAAGTTTGATATCATTGTTAAAAATTGAAATTCTTAAAGAAAACAATGATAAGTTAAGTTTGGAAAATGATAATTTGAACTCAAAAATTGCTAGCTTATCCCACGATAAAAATGATGTCATGCTAGAAGTAGTAACTATTAGAAATGAATTTGATTCATTTAAGAATAATCATATTTGCTCTACTTCTAGTTTTAATGCTAATGTGCCTAATGATGAGTTGAATAATGTTAAAAACCATATTTCCTCTTTAGATTCAACTCTAACTAAATTCATTGACAACCATATGAAACTTATGAACATGAGTGCTAAGTCTTATGCAAGTTCTTCCAAATCACGTACACACTATGCGCACATGTATATCAAGGTTTATAAGTACTCTATTTGTGACCGTAAAGGTCATTTAGCTAAACTTTGCTATGATGCACATAAACACTCTACTATCAATAATACTATTCCATGTGCATCTCTCAAAGTAGCTTCATCATCTCACACACATACACAGGTACCAAATAGTCATCACAAGCATGTTAATGTGTATAGGTGTAACTTTTGTTGTCGTTTTGGTTATTTGACCAAATTTTGTTTTGATTTACAATGAGTTTCATATTTGCAAAATAATTTTAAAAGATCATCTTTATTTTCAAATGATTTCCGTGCACAACCACAAGATTTACATAAACAAATGCACTCATTTTATTGTACGTATTGCAATCGAAAGGGTCATTTACACAATTATTGTTATGACCGTATTCGTGCACAAAACACGACCAAATGGGGTCATAACCTAAGGGCTTTGGATTTAATTAAATAGGGGTCATGTCCCTAAACTCTTCGGTACCAAGAGTTTTTGGGTACCAAAATATTTTTAATTTTTGAAAAGAACAATTTTTTTGCAATTTTTTATTTTTTTTCATCTTCTTTAAAAGATGACTTTTGTTTGGACTTTGTGGATATTTTTGAAAAATATATGAAAGAAAATGTTTTCATCTTATTTGGAAAAGAATTTGATAGATGCATTCATTTTCGAACATAATATAAATAATGCTTTAAGGTTTTCAAATTTATTTTTTAGAAACATATATTTATCAAAACTTTTAAATAAAAATCTTATTTTTTATACATAGTTTGTTTTTCATTACATATTATGATTTTTTTTTTTGATTTTGGAAGAAAAGCTATAATGGTAGCCTAGTATACACTATGACGAAACCTTTGTACTAAGTTGCAAGGATGTAGTCATTTCTTGTGTATTCATATGTTTTTAGCTTTTGCTTGCCTTAAAATTTTTAAACCATTTAAAATGAATGTTAAAAATGCTTATCTAAATGGTTTTATAGATGAAGAGGTTTATGTTGAGCAACCCTCCCGAAGTTGATCCTTTCTTTCAAATCATGTTTATCGGGTGCTAAAAGCTTTTTATGGGTTGAAACAAGCTCCAAGAGATTGGTATGATTGTTTTTCTAGTTTCTTGTTGAAAATAATTTAATTTATCTTTATATTTTATCCTAAGCATTTCTTGATCTTTGTGGATGAAACATATAAATGATCTACACTATTTACTTGATCACTTGTTTCTTCAAAAATTGTGACTTTCATGTTAAGCTGTTTTTAATGTTATTCTTAATCAATCATGATTTATGGTTGATGATTTATGAATTTTTAGATTTATTGATTAAACATTTGATTTATGATTTTTGAATCTTTGATTTTCATTTTTTGAATAGTTTTTGTTTTTTATGTATATCTTATTGATATATTTATGTTTTAAGACCCTTGTAACACTTTTTCTTAATGATACATATATATGTGTTCTCTTGGTCTCTTTGTATGTGAGTTGAGATTAGCATGCTTCCATATATATAATTTGCTCACATATAGTTGCCTTGTTTTTATTGATTCATGCTCTAAGGAATTTTGATAGGGGGGCCTCCCTAACTCTTTCTATATTTTATACTCACCTATGCTTACTTGTATGGGGAGCTTTCGCTCTCTTTTCTTATTGTTTTCTCTATTTTGATGTTGACAAAGGGGCAGAAAAGATGTAATTAGTGACTATATTTGTTGTTTGTTTTATATTATTTGATTATTTGAGAAAATTGTTTGTCATCATCAAAAAGGGGGAGATTGTTAGGACTCATGTTTATGAGCCTACTATATAATCTAGTTTTGATGACTTACAAACAATTTGTAACTATATTTCAAGTGTTCGTGTTTTGTTTGCTATATATCCAGGTGGACGATATCTGAAATAAAGCTTATACAAATCAATTCAAGGCTCAAGAACAAAGCTTCATATGCAAACAACTTGGGTATATTAGTTTAGGATTTATATATTGTGTGTAAATACTTAAGCTCAAATTCTATACACACACATCAATTTTTATCAAAATATGTGCATTTCTTGGAAAATAATGTATTCTTAGTTTATGGACTTAATAATACTAGTATACATTTTTTTTCCTAAGTCTATAAATCCAATCAAAAGATTTCAAAACTTCATTTAAATTAGTTTGTAAAAATGAAGTGTTCAAATGAACATGTATTTTTGAGTTTTTGCAAAATGATGAGTTTTCACAAACGGGAAATGATATTTTAAAAATTTCTTTTGTAACATATTTATTTTCATGTTTACAAATATTTCCCCAAATTTTATATTTTTTAGAATTTATTTGCTATTTTTTAAAGGGATTCAATGTTTATTTTTACTATTTAGAAAAACCCATGTGCACGTTATCAGTCGACTGACCAAGGTCTTCAGTCGACTGATGAAAGTGACTGGAATAATCAAATGTCTCTGCTCAGTCGACTGATGAACCATCAGTCGACCAAAGTAGGTCATTAGTCGACTGATGATTTCATCAGTCGACCGATGAAGGATGAGCGGCCTCCAACGGTCAGCTCATCAGTCGACTGAATAGTACCATTAGTCGACTGATGGCACTGTAACGGATAGTTTTTCAGCTTTGCCAATTTTTCAGATTTTTGTCTTTTTCCTTAGATTTTTTTGGTTTTTGGGCTTTGTTCTATGAACCTATATATATCCCTTACCCTCAAACGTCTAAAGTAAATGAAGAAAAATGAAAATCAAGTTTTGAGCAAGTTTGTTTAAGAGTTTTCAAGTGTTTCTCAAGTGTGTTTATGTGAAGAGGATTTCACAAGAGGAGGAGACCATTTCTTTAGTGTTTGGGCTTCAATCTCTATCTCTCTCACTCTTGATTTTCAGAGAAGTTTTGCTAAATTCTATTTCTAGCTTTATATATATTTGTTGTTAATGATCTTTTCATTAAGCTAGATTTTAAATTGAGTTTAGTTTTATTATTGCTCTTTGATCACACGCACCACTAATTGAGCTTTTAGCATTTCATACATTATATAATTGGGTTGTGGTGAGTGATTCAATGAGAGTGAGCTTTTTCGAGTTCTCATCTTGTTAGAGAACAAAAATTTTGTATTTGTGATTAATTATCATGAGATCATATTATAATACACAAGAACACTTAGAGAAGTGGTTGGTGAGAGACAGGGTAAATCCTAGGGAGAGATTGTAATTATGAGCACTTGAGGAAGGTGACACGGGCTAGGCCAACACTTAGAGAAGTGTGTTGTGTGATTGCAATTGTGAGGGTTGTTAAAGTTTTCGATGAACATGGAAAACCAATTGTGTAGTAATGATTTGACATTCGAGTCGATCTTTCCAAGAGATTGGCTACTACTGGAGTTAAAGCCGAGTATGATAGCAGAAGTTTTTGAAAGCTTGTGAAGGGGAATACCGAGGAAACTCAAAAGTCTCTATGGAATTATGCTCAATGCTGAGCCTGGGTCAATGTGAATCCTTTCGACCTTTGCCAACCTTACATAACCAGTATAGTAGAGGGGTCGGTTGTGATAGTGATCTTTGACAAGCATGTGCTTCGGAGTGAAGGTAATACAAGGCATCTGGCATGATACCGATAGCACTACTTGTGTTCTTTGTCCTGAGAAGGCTCAATCAAGTCGGCAAGAACTACCTCACTATCATTCAGAGCTTCCTTCAAAGCTTCTCTCGTTTCCTTAAATAAATTTAATAATTCGAATAAGGTTATATAAGCTAGGATGTTGGATAACTGGGCCATGATGTCATATGGTAATGGGACCTTGGCATTACTTGGAGGACGTTGCAAGGCTTTATCGAACCAAGTCTCTTTTTGCTTGGCCGGTTCGAGTTGTTTAGATGGACCTGGTTGATCATAGTCCCTCAGATAATCTTTTTCGGGCCTCATTCCTGCCATGACGTGGAGATATTCTTCTTTAATAATCACGAAGATGGCATTGCAATTCGTCATCTTACGCTTGTTCTTGGACCTCTGAGTAGTCCAATTCTTATCTTGGAGGAGGTCGGGATGTACTCACATCATTTCACCTCTCATTGTAGTAAGAGAGACTAAACCATGACTTTGTTGGTCCTAGCGTTCATAGTTGACCACTTGCATTCTTACAGTAGGAATGTGGACAGCA
The DNA here is from genome assembly GCF_001876935.1 of Asparagus officinalis. Classification (NCBI taxonomy): domain Eukaryota; kingdom Viridiplantae; phylum Streptophyta; class Magnoliopsida; order Asparagales; family Asparagaceae; genus Asparagus; species Asparagus officinalis. Next base: position 50,619,798 of record NC_033798.1, read on the forward strand.
TCGCTTTGAACATGGATTTCAAGCATGGAGCCGATTTGAAGGGTCGCCATGTTAGCAATAACTTTCTTTTGTTCAGGTTTAAGCTTGAGGATCCTCAATTCAACAAAGATCTGGATATTATCTTTGAGGATAGAGCAATTCTTTATTAGATGTTCCAACACCATGTGATAAAGGAATCAGTTGGGGTCATTGGACTTCCTAACTTCTTCAAGGCGTCGGCTTTAGGAAGTTTCAACTGATTACTCTTGTTGAGAACATAGAAAATAGCAACTGTATGTTCATCCTTGAATGAATATTTGAATTGAATAGTCTTCTTTGGTTCTCTTTGCCAGTTATTGTTGGGATTTGAACCCCAACGGCGAAATTTTCTTTGGTTTTTGGTTGTGAAGTCTGCCATTGTTTACCTTTGTTTCCCTTAAAATAGGTGTGAGGCTCGAATTTGTTAAAACATTCTGCTAATTTTCTGCTATCTCAGCTTATTCCATCATATCCTTCCATGTGTTGGACAATGACGGCACTCATGTGAGCTTCAATCCGTGCCAAAAAATTAGGCCGACAAGTATGGAGTATCATCGGTAAAGGCATATCTTGACATCACAATGTCAAATTGCGGTATCTTTTAATGTATTCTCTAACTGTCTCATTTCCATTTTGCTTCTTAAAAAGGAGATTGGCCATGGTAACATTAGATTGTTCCTTGTGGAATTGTGAGAGGAATTTAAATCGACCCAAGATCTAATTGAGCCTTAAGCCAGATTCTGGAACCAATCAAAGGCTACCCCTAAAGGGTGCAAATAAAAAGGCGTGCCTTTATGGCATCATTACACACTACATTCCTAGTTTGTTGGTGAAAGTGAAATTACCCTATAGGGGGGTGAATAGGGTATATGCTAATCTAATTCGATATTAATGCTAATTTAAAACTTATTAATAATTATCCTAGCAATTATGATATATAATGAGATATATGCAAGAATAACAAATAAACTGTTTCCTTCGAAAGTCGCCTTCGTGATTGATTTCATTATAACTTTAGCCGTTTACAACGAATTCAAATAATGAAAATAAAAATTATAACTCTCTTGAAAATAAACACAAGGTTCGTTTATCGGCTCTTGCTTGCGTGGGTTCTTGGCCGGTGACGGGGACGTTAATATCCGTGGATCACCTGATGATCAGATCAGATCCAAAGCTTCATCGACTCGTGAAGGAATCAAGAAGTTGAAGCAATTATCTCGGCAACAGTGAGATAATTACTCTTCTTACGATTACCGCAACGGGGTAATCTCAAGGGAAGAACACGAGAACTGCAGATCTGACGAACTCTTGTTTCCTGCGCTAAAGAACTCGATCTATCTCCTCCTCTCTTCTGAAATTCATTCTCCTTTAATCTTCAGTTCGGCAAGGCTTCGTCAATGCTCGAGAATTCCAGATCTGAAAAAATAAAGGTCATGGGGCTGTATTTATAGGGTTCGGGAGCTCTGTTTTCGGATAAGAACAGTTGATTCACTCTTATCCTTAGTTGTAACCACTTAACCACATTCTTAGATGATATCTTATCAGTTGGAATAAATCCAGATGGTTAATAGTCAAAAAACAGCTCAAAACAGCCAAAAACAAATTTTTAAGTTGCAGACACCCGTGGGTGGCTCGGCGTGGTCGAGACACTTGTGAGTGTCTCAGCCAAGCTGAGACACTCATAGGTGTCTCGGCTTGGCCGAGACACCACATGGTGGCTGAGACACCATGGGGTGTCTTGGTTTGGCTCAGGGCTTGGTCTCGCGCGCTCCGTCCGTTTTCATCGTATTTTCATCATACATACTCAGAATCACACGATCCAGAATACGTCAAAAAGCTAACGAGGAGATCTACAAGATCTCATGATTGAATCATGTGTGAAGTAAATAGGACACGAGGGGTGCTTCATCTTTCGTAAGCGATGTGCATCTCCCGATTCATTCGTGTTTCGGTTATTCCGAAATTCCGTTGCTTCGCATGGTCCGTCGACTAACTTTATGTGTTTGTCATCGTCAAATGACTTGAATAGTGACATTCACCATCTCCTCTCCATCTTGAGCCATGTGCGAGGACCTATAGGTAATTATTGATGCCTACAGATACCCCCTCCAAAGTATTTCAGTCTCGTTTCTTTTATAGATGAGCCTGAAATACTTTGAATACGATCGGTCCAACCTTCAGTCGGTGTAAAAGGACCTGTAGTTAGCTTTGGTTCTTGACTCCTTTGATTTTCAATTTATTCGATATTTTGACGAATAGCTAAAGTTCTCCCGGCGTTGCGTTTATCGTCTGGCCGTCGTCAAAATCTTGAATCAAAACTGGTGAATTGATTTTAGCTCGTATCATCAAGTTAACTTTGAACTGACCATCTCTATCATAATATATTAACTAGCGCTGACTTTTATCGCAACGTGTTGACTGGCATTGACCTAGGATTACGCGTTGACCGGCGTTAACCTAGGGTTTCGGATCACCCGACGTTGACTTTTCATTACAACGCATTGACTGGCGTTGACCTAGGGTTACGCGTTGATCGGTATTGACCTAGTGTTTCGGATCACCTAACATTGACTTTTCATTGTAACGCATTGACTAGCGTTAGCCCAAAGTTACGTGTTGACCAACGTTAACCTAGGGTTTTGGATCACCCGACGTTGACTTTTCATTACAACGCATTGATTGGCGTTAACCTTGGGTTACGCATTGACTGACGTTTACCTAGGGTTTCAGATTGCCTGGCATTGACTTTTTACTATAACACGTTGACTGGCGTTGACCTAGGGTTATACGTTGACTGGCGTTGACCAAAGGTTTTGGATCGGCCGACGTTGACTTTTCATTGCAACGCATTGACTGACGTTGACCTAGGGTTACACGTTGACCGGTGTTGACCTAGGGTTTCAGATTGCCAGATGTTAATTTTTTTACTAGAACGCGTTGACTGGCGTTGACCTAGGGTTACGCGTTGACCGGTGTTGACCTAGGGTTTTGGATCGCCCAACATTGATTTTTTTATCATAAAACGTTGATTGGCTTTGACCTAGGGTTATGCGTAGACCGGTGTTGACCTAGGGTTTCGAATCGCCTGGTGTTGACTTTTCATCACAACGCGTTGACTAGCGTTGATCTAGGGTTATGCGTTGACCGGTGTTAACCTAGGGTTTCGGATCGCCCGACATTGACTTTTTCATCGTAACGCATTGACTAGCGTTGACCTAGGGTTACGCGTAGGCTGGCGTTAACTTAAGCTTTCAGATCATCTAACATTGACTTTTTCATCGCAACACGTTGACTGGCGTTGACCTAGGGTTATACGTTGACCAGTGTTGACCTAGGGTTTCGAATTGCCCGGCATTGCCCTTTTCATCGCAACTCGTTGACTGGCATTGACCTAGGGTTACGCTTTGACCGACATTGACCCAGGGTTTTCGGATTGACCGGCCTTGACTTTTTCATCGCAACGTGTTGATTGGCGTTGACCTAGGGTTACGCGTTGACCGCCGTTGACATAAGGTTTCAGATCGCCTGACATTGACTTTTTCATCGCAACGCGTTGACTAGCGTTGACCTAAGGTTACGTGTTGACCGGCGATGACCTAGGGTTTCAGATCACCCAGCGTTGAATTTTTCATCACAACGCGCTGACTAGCGTTGACCTAGGGTTACGTGTTAACACGCGTTGACCTAAGGTTTCAGATCGCCTAACGTTGACTTTTTATTGCAACGCGTTGACTTTTTATCGCAACGCGTTGACTGATGTTGACCTAGGGTTATGCGTTGACCGGTGTTGACCTAGGGTTTCAGACCGCCCGACATTGTTTTGTGTTGATTTTTATCAGAATAACTAATCACCATCGAAATTAGGCGAAACAGGATCGTAAAAAAAAAATGGGTGTCTTGGCCTTGGTCGAGACACCCTTGGGTGTCTCGGCCCAAAGGTCGAGACACTCCGAGACACTCCCCCCCCACTTTCTCCTTTTTTTGTTTTGTTGTGTACTCCCATTTCCCTCTCACTCTCAAATTTCAAAAAGAGTCATTTTCCCCCCTAACTTCTTCTTCCTCCTCCTATCCAAACTCCTCATAACCCATTTTTCTCCTCTTCAAGAATTCTTAACTCATTTAAACTCTCTCTTTTAAAACCCCTCAACCCCAAAAAAAATTCAAATTTTTCCTACTCATTGGCCGAAATTTGTCTCCTCTTAAAGCTACGGTTTCATCTCCTCTTCAAGGTCAAGACTTGATTTTTAGAATTGGGTTTTCAAGCTTCTTGGTTTGGGTAAGCTTCTCTCTAAGAACACTTTTTTTTGCATTCTTAGTTAAGAATCCATAAGTTTTACAAGAAAGATTAAAACTTTATTCTTGTAATGGGAGTATGCAATGAATTTGTATGCAAAGATTATGGCTTTTGTGAAAAAGATTGAATCTTGGTGATGAGTTTTGAAAGTGGCCGAAATTTTGGGGGGTTTTATGCAAGAACAAGGCCGAAATTTTGAAGGACTTTTGTGTAAAATAGGGCTGAAATTTTTGGGGGTCTTTTATGCAAAAGTGGACTGAAATTTTGGGATTTTAATTGCATACCCATTTGGCCACAACTTTGAGGGGTGTTTCATGCAAAAAGATCACCAATTGTTGAGGGGTTTATTTGCAAAAAGTGGTCAAAATTGGTTGAGGGACTTGTTTGCAAAGTGGCTGAAATTTTAGGGCTAAAAATTTGTAGAGTTTGGCCTACATACCCATGATCAAAAGTTTGAGAGGTATGTGTGCAAATTGGGCCGAAATTTGTAGAGGAGTCTATTTGCAAAGTTGGCTGAAATTGTGAGATAAAGAGGACGATGGTTTTCCTTCCTCGATCATGGACAAATTCAAAGGTGTTCGTGGCTAAAATTTAACCTTGAACATGAGGGGTGTTTTGGGTATTTCACCCAAAAGTTGATCATGAAGGCTTTAAATGCAATTTGAACACATGGTTTGCATGCATAAAACTCATAGGTTTAATTAGACTTCAACTATAAAATCCTATTATGTTTATAAGACTTTAGCTAAAGTTCGTAATTTCCCTTTTAATTTTCGAGTATTTGGATTTATGATTGTACCTGATCCGTTGATTTTCGTTGCAGGTTAACCATGTCTCCGCGCCGACCGTGATTCCATAGGAGTCGCTCCTCTTCTCATCATAGCGAGAGGGAGGCTCCCATAGTGTTCTCTTACGGGGGTAAGCTTTTATGTTTTCTGTATCCTCGCTTGACCCCTTCGCGGGTCATCCGAGAAGAACCGATGTCCTCCTTCGTGGGGATTAAGGTTTCGGGATGACTCGTAGTTCTATCATGCCCACGCTTGGCCCCTTCGTGGGTCACTCGGGAAGAACCGACGTCCTCCTTCACGGGAATCGAGGTTTCAGGATGATTTGTTGTTTTATTATGCCCTCGTTTGGCCCCTTCGCGGGTCACTCGAGAAGAACCAACGTCCTCATTCACGGGGATTGAGGTTTTAGGATGATTTGTGGTTCTATCATGCCCTCGTTTGACCCCTTCGCGGGTCATTCGGGAAGAATCGACGTCCTCCTTCATGGGGATCGAGATTTCAAAAAGACGTATTTTGCTTGGCTAATTCACGTCTTCCGGCATATTAGGGCGATTTTGTGTTGTATTACACTGCGTGGGTCAAGGTACATTACCATATTGCTTATGTGATGATGCATACCATTTTTCCGGTGTAGGACACTTGAAATCGTCTCACCAATCACTCAATGAATGACTCTATCTCGCTAGCTTGTGAGATGAATTCAATCATTGTATAATTCACGAATAATTTTCTGATTCTATGTTTGTTTTGCTGTAGTTGAATTCCCCGCGTTCAGCCTTCCTCCTCATGCTACTAGCGGTTGCAATGGAGAGAGTTTTGCTTCTGTTGTCGATAGGTAGTCCATTGGTCCGACTCCTCAGTTTGATAAAAGTCATTCCGAGGAGTTCTGTCGCTTGATATGAGATGGGGGCCGCCGTTTACTACGCCAGTTGATTACTGATGCTACCTTCACTGTAGACTCTATTTCCACTCAGGCTTTAGAGAAGCCTGGTTATTTATTTGGGGACCATGTCGATGATCCGGCTAAGCTGATTCTTGATGATGATCACTGGTTGAATAATGATGAAGGACTCCTTCTATAAATCAGTTATATTCCCTGTCTGCATTCTCTCACTCATTTGGAGATGCAGGCTGTGCGGCAACAGATGTCCTGGAATCCTACAGATGACCATGACCGAGTTAATTATGGATTTATTTTCCATCATAAGACCCCAGGTTCTGATAGTTATAATTATATTTGCGGCCTTCGACCAGGGATCCTGGGCCTTGATACCGCGCTACCAGACGAGGTGTCAGTAGCCTCCCCTACTGTGAGGAATCGTTTGGCCAAGCTTAGGAGGAAGTTACCACCAACAGAGTTCAGATTCTTCGGTTGGGCCTATTCGCCACCCAAAAGGTGGTGGACTCGTATGACCAGTTATGTCTTAGGACGATGGGAGAGTGATCTGAGAGGCAGTAGGTTGTATTTGCCCATACGAGCCACCATGTATGGATTCCCGATCAGCAGTTGCCACTTCCTAGCATTATTGGAGACATATATCCCTGACAGTAACACTTTCTTGACCTGCAGTGGAGAGTTGGGGTTAGCTTTGCATGAGATGCACAAAGTTTCTGGTCTTCCGATGGGGGACTATCTGTATCAGGAGTACTTTCCCTCGAACCTGCAGTTAGAGTGGCTGAAGAAATATTCTACCGGTATGTATGACACATTTTGGGACCTTACGGGTCATTATTATACATCCCTAATCAAAGTGAGTCCTCTGACGAAGGGGAAGAAGCAGATCAGTTTGAAGCAGTTCGCTGATTATTTATTCCAACATTTGGAGAGCAGTTCGGGCGAGACTGTTTGTGAGTTGGCCCCTTTGACAACTTCTACCATCAATGAGTTAATGGAGAGGTCCGAAGCTCATTCCTTTACTATCGCTAGCACTGAGGGTGCTTTCCTTGCGGGGACCAAGTTTCGGACACTCCTTTGTCACGCTCAGATGTTAATTCGGCCCAAGACTCTGCTGGCGGGCTATCTCGCCCTCTGGTTGAAGAAGTGCGTCGTTCCATATCAGTTTTCTGACGCCTTGCCTATTGAGGTCCTTTTCCCCGTCATCCAGCTAGCTTACAGGAAGGAGTTTTCTCTGCTTCCGGCGATGGTTACCGGTATTCATTATGGGCTTAGGTATTTGGTCGATGGTCTTACACATGTGGGTTCTGAACCATCAACCGAGCTTCTTTCTGTAAAGGTCGAGCTTCCGTATACATACCTGATGGCTTGGTTCGTTCTTCACCATCCTGATTTAATGTCGGCGCATAGTACTGTTGATGCCTCTGTTTCTTTTGTGTAGTTGTTAGAAAGGAGCAAGTGGTTTGGGAAGACATTCACTGATGTCCAGTGAGAGCTTCAAGTTTGTAAGAGCTGAGAGTTCTTCAAGTGTTTCCCTCATTTCTCGGGCCGCTATGATGATGTGTTGATTGATGAGGAGAAACCAAGGACCGGTCGGACTTCTCTAGACGCTGGTTGCTTCCGTTGGTTGGTGAACATCCGCGTTGGATATCTCATCCCTCGTGTGAAGGGTCGTTGCCATATAGAGCCTTATCTTCTGTGCCTCTTTGCTCGCCAGTTCAGTTACGACCAACTATATGTTGGGAACCCGAGCCGGGGCTTGAGGATCGAGGGGGGCCTTATTGAAGGCGTCCGAGCATGGCTTTGGACTATGATGGGCTGTACTGGAGCCTATTTCGCTCTTCCTTCATCCAAGCGCAAACCATTGCTTACTTTCCTCAGCTGCAAGTGGATCCTTTCTGCCAACGAGTTTCTAGATGTGAAGAGCCTCTCAGAGTTGGAGTCTGAGCACTTGGTTCAAACTACTATCAAGGATGCTCGTAAGATTGAGCTTTTGAACAAGCAGGGGAAGAAACCTGCCAAACCCTCTCGTTCGAGCAGAGACACGATGGAGGATGATGAAGAGATCCTTCCTATCGATGATGAGGATAAGACTTCTAAGGAAGAATTTATAGACATGGATATCAATGGGGGAGAATCTGATACAGGTCTGTCAGACTCTTTCTTTTCAGAATTAATGGATCTGGCATTTTCTCGTTGGCATCAACACCATACCCTTTCTAGATCTCAACCGGCTTTTTAAAAGCTAGAACGAAAGGTCTTGTTTACTTATCCTAACAAGATGACTCTTGTCATCCCAGGTAGGATGGTTGACGAGCACGAGCCCCTTATTTTTCGTTATGTGAGATCACGACCCAGCGCTGAGGCTTCTGCCCAGGTTAAGATGCGTACTAAATCCATGCATGAGCGACCCGCTGGTCCTATAAGGGTTTGTCCTCCAAAATGGAAGAAGACCGCCCATAAGTTGCATATTGGTCAGCGGGCTCGTGGAGTAGAGCTACGAGGTATTACTGGCAGAGAAGAGGGTAATGCTCTACTATCTTCACTACTTTAAAATAATGCTCTTTTGGATTCCCTGAGTCTAATCATGTTCCATGTTTCAGGAAGCCATGACGGAGGTGAACTTCCGCAAGACCCTGTATTCTCTGATCCTGGCCATTTGGATAGCCCGAGCTTCGTGCAACAAATGTACGATGCCATTCGTGATGAGTCTATGGATGTTAAAGCAAACAGAGACGCCACGTAGGCTGATAGCGTTGAGCCAGGGATTCTATGCCTAGGTATATCTAACATCGGTAATACACTATTCGATCAGAAGTTAAAGGAGTTAGGCAATTCGAAATTTGTTCCCCTTTTAATCACTTACGCACTTTATTCTCTTTTAGACAATTTGAAGAACGCGGGTGCGAATATTAGGGCAGAAGAGCCTTCTTCCACCGCTGCAGGTAAATCTGAGTTCCTCTCTCTTCCCCCCTCCCCCCCCCCCCCCCCTTTTTTACTCTTTTTGTATATATCCAGTACTTAAACTCTTATGTAGGTATCTCGCTAGAGAGGTCGGTCAAGGATGAGACTTTTCATGATATGGGTCTTGGGGGATTCAGTGAACACATGTATGTCTCAACACCGAGTTTCTCGGGATCCGACACTAGATTGCTAGTTGAGATGTTGACAGAGCAGGCTACCAGAGAGGCTGCAGGACCATCCTTCGAAGGTGGTTCATCTACAGGTATGCATCTAATTTCCGACATTATAATTATCTTTGTTTGTCGAGACCTCTATTTGACCGATAGGGAATTCTAATCGTAGGACCAGCCACGGGGACTGATACGGCTATGGTTTCTGGCATCCCTAGTTTAGCTGAGGGTAATGGATCTGCATGTATGCATATAATACCCTTCATTGTCATTCTTTTCTTTTGCCAAAATCTCTATTAGACTAATAAAGAATTGTAATCATAGGACCAGCCGTCATGGCTGATACGACTACGATTCCTAGCATCCCGAGTTTGCCTGACGGTGACGGATCTGCAGGTATGCATGTAATCCCCTTCATCGTCATTCTTTTTTTTTGTCCAAATCTCTATTTGACTAATAAAAAATTGTAATCATAAGACCAGCCATCATGACTGATACGACTATGATTCCTAGCATCCTAGTTTACCTGGCAGTGGTGTATCTTCTCCAAACGGGCATTACAGAATTACCTAGAGGAGTTGATATACCATCGACGATCACACCTGCTAGCATTCCTAAGCCTGCTGAGATTAGATTGACGGAGCCTATCATAGGATCTCAAACTGAGGGGACCCCTGTTGGTAATGGTATGCTCATAATTCGCTTTGAATTTCCCCACTATATTCTAGAGTTTCTTACCCTTCTGCGTCATTACTAGTAGGGTCTTCACTATCTCTGTATGAGCGTGTCCTATCCCTTTTAGTCGATCCTGATCCTAGCAGAGACATTTTTCGAGTGAATCTTGGTTACTTCGTCAACTTTTTTGACGGAATGATCGAGAAACTTCTTCATCAGGGATATTGCTTCGATCAGTTCAGGCGTTCCCTTGCTCGACACATGACGATGATTAGAGAGGAGGGATATCCTGAGCTAGCTAATTCTCTCACTGCCGACTTTGTTGTTCTGGAGTGTGAATTCTGAGAGCTAGAGAAGCTGGAGGCTAGTGGGGCTTCTTCCTTCATATCTTCTCAGTTGGAGCATAGACTGACACAGTGGCGTGACCTCAGATCTTCTATTGGTAGCGAGCTTCAGTCGCATGAGAGTTCTATCACAAAGATGATGGCTAGTCTTGCGAGAAAGGATACGGATAGAGCCGAGTTACTCAGTTCTTTAGACTCCAACCGTGTGGAGGTAGCCAGGTTGAAGAAGGCCCTGAAGTATGCCGAGGAGTCTGGTGCTATCATTGCAGATGAGCTGGCTGGTTTAGAGAGCTCTCGCGGATAGATACTTGAGAGACTAAGATCTACGCAGGAGAGATTAATGAAGCTAAAAGGTGAAGCCACAGAGATCTTGAGCAGTTCTAAAGATTCTGTCCGAGCTGATCTGCAGGCTGAGCTTGAGCAGGGTTATGCAGACAGGCTCTCTTGGTTGGAACTTCACATTCTCGGTCGCCGATTGCATTTGGGCCGATGAGCTTTATCATTGTATGCTTTGACTAGATCTATTAGTAATGATCCAGTATTTGATTTAGCATACTCATCTTGTATCATGAAGTTTCTTTGTTGGTTGTGAACTCAATGGACACAATGCTTATAGGATTTTTGGCAAATCCTCAGCCCTCAACGGATTTGATATGCCTTTACTGATTACCATTTGAATCGAGCTAGCATGCAGATTGTATAAGTCCATGCCACATATAACATTGTGCTAAAAGAATTAATTCTTTTAGTGCTACGATGTGGAATATGTAGACTTTGTCCTTATCACGGGAATAGACACCCGGCAACGTGTGTTAGGTGCTGACTCATCCTTACTTAGGATTCAGGATAAAAGTCCTCAGACTTGTATTTTAGTGTCTTTCTATTCGGTGAAAGACTAGACTGGCAACGTGTGTTAGATATAGACTTAGGATTTTTGGCAAATCCTCAGCCTTCAATGGATTTGATGTGCCTTTACCGGCTACCGTTTGAATCGGGCTAGCATGCGGATTGTATAAATCTGTTCCGTATATAACGTTGTGCTAAAAGAGTTAATTCTTTTAGTACTATGATGTGGAATACGTAGACTTCGTCTTTATCATAGGAATAGACTACCTGGCAACGCGTATTAGGCGCTGACTCATCATTACTTTGGATTCAGGATAAAAGTCCCCAGACTTGTATTCTGGTGTCTTTTCATTCGGGGAAAGACTAAACCGGCGGCATGTGTTAGATGCAAACTTATCTCTCTTTTAGGGTTTAAGATAAAATCCCCCGTGCATGAAGTGCGCGAATTTAAAGTTGAGAAATGTGCCTTTTCTAAAGGTAAAAACAAACCCAGAGCGGGAGAGGAAGAATTTTATATTCTATCTCCCAAAACTAAAGAGGAAGGATTTTATACCCTATCTCTAGTTGCGGGAGAAACTCAAGGTGGGATCTCCACCTTAAGAATCCGAAAAGGTGAAACTACGAGTGGGATCTCCACTCCGAGAATCGAGAAGATTCAAGCAACCCTAACTTTTATAGGATTGGTTGCTTAAACTGAAAAGAGCTCTTCGTTTATCGAAGTGAGATCAGAGTTCGACCCTAACTTTTATAGGTTTGGCCGAATGGGTTTGAGGCAATCCTAACTTTTATAGGTTTGATTTATCAATTGAAAGTTGACCTCTCATTCATGGAAAGAATCGAGAGGGGATTCTGGTTTTGGCCCTAACTTTTATAGGTTTGACCAAGAAAGCAGAGGGAGTGGAATACAGATAGCAGTGAAAATGTCGATTTGTACTAGCCACTTGATGGAGGATTTCGATGCCAAGTGATCGGTACTTAACACACAAAATTTAAAATTGCCAAAGATAGGCAGATAGGATTTTTGGTGGACTCACAGTCAATTGATTTGATCGGTGAGGGATTTTGTGAGGAAAGATTGCTCTTGTCAAAATGGTCGAATCTTGTCTCAGCAAAAGAATTCATGAGAGTTGGTGAATTTAATCTTGAAAATGAGATAGATTCCATCATTGAGGACATTCAGAATCCAAATAGGGATTTTTGGTGAATTTAATCTTGAAAATGAGATAGATTCCATCATTGAGGACATTCAGAATCCAAATAGGGATTTCTTGCTTATCCTTTTTCCATCATTGAGGACATTCAGAATCCAAATAGGGATTTCTTGCTTATCCTTTTTGTAACTACCGGGTTATCCCTAAGAATACCTCACATAGTATTCTTCTGGGAACTTCCCGTGATATGGGTTATCCTAAACGTACTAAGGGTAGTACTTTTTCAAGAATTTTCCGTTTATTGGCATCATCAACCGAGCGCCTTCCTTGGTAATAAGGTGATAAGCGCCATTCGAGTAGACTGTCTCTACTACGAATGGCCCCTTCTATTTGGGTTCAAATTTGCCTTTCTTCTTAGAATTAAGGATCATGGGCCGTCAGACAGCTAAGACCAAGTCTCCTTCTTTAAAACTTCGTTGTCAAACTTTTTTATCAAAAGCTCGGGAAATTCTGGCTTGGCAGAACTCAAGGTGCTGCTGAGCTTCCAAGCACTTCTCGTCGAGCATCTCGAGTTCTTTGAGATGTTTTTGATACTTTTCTTCGATTGTTAACTCTATTGCGAGAGCGATCCAGAGCGATGGAATTTGGATTTCCAACAAAAGAACGGCTTCACACCCGTATACCAGAGAATACGAGGTCGATCCCGTCGGCGTGCGGACTATAGTACGATAGGCCCATAAGGTTGTGCTAAGCTTATCATCCCAATCTCATTTATTAGCTTTCACGAGTTTTGATAAAAGCTTTATGATAGTCTTGTTAAAGGCTTATGCCAATCCATTCGCTGTAGGATTGTAAGCTATCGACGAGACGTCTTGAACTTTGAACTTCTCACAAAATTTGATGAAGGTGTTACTGACAAACTAGGGCCCATTATCATGTATGATTCGTCTTAGGACACCATATCGATAGATAATATGGTGCTTGATGAACACAATCACGTTGCTCGTCTTTACTTTTTTAAGCAGAATAGCTTCAGCCCACTTGGAGAAGTAATCGATACTTGCCAGAATGAATCTATCGCCTTTGACTGACAGAGGATTTATAGGACCAACAACGTTCATTCCCCAAGTCTCAAAAGGCCATGAGGTAGCCGCAGGATGTAGATGCTCCGGGAGTTGGTGCATATAATTTGCATGTACCTAACACGCATGACATTTTCGGGCAAATACGACTGCGTCTTTTATCATGGTGGGCCAGAAATATCCCATCCTTCTTATGCGGTTGTAAAGTTTGGGGCCAGGTTGGTGTGCACCACAATCCCCTTCGTGTGTATCCCTAAGGACTTCTTTCGCCTTTTTAGTGGATAAGCAACGTAATAGTAAACCATCATACCCCCGACGATATAGCATTCGACTCTCTGTGTTATAGTAGAATCTCAGTGATCTTCGTCGGTTTGAGTCCCTTTCCTTCACGTCTTCTGATAAAATTCTATGCAAGACGTAATCGATGATAGGGAAACGCCAATCTCGAGGTGCGAACTCAAAGTTGAGTTGAATACACTTCTTTAATATCATCTTCTCCGTTGTCTACATCGTAGATTGGTACGAAGAGTTGGTGAGTTCTCACCGTAACGAATTGTTCTATTTCGGGAGGTTGTGCCAGAGATACTGCTAATGCTGCTAATGCATCTGCGTAGGCGTTCTATATGGAATGTATTCAATAAAAAATCATTCGAATGATTCTGCCATCTCAACAGTCATCCTATGATATGGTATCAAATCCTATTTTCTAACCTCATACTCCCCTTGAACCTGTTTAACTACCAGTTGAGAGTCACTGAAAGAACCAAGGTATTCGACCCCCAGCTCTTTAGCAAAGCTGAGCCCAATAAGTAGCACGTTATACTTGGCTACGTTGTTCACGCATGGCTCGGTCAGCGAGTAAGCTCGAGGCATCACATGTTTTCCCAGGGAAACTAAGACAACTCTAACTCCGGAAGAAATCTTCGAACATCCAGGAGCACTTGCTACATTAGTTGCTCGAGAAGCACCGTCGAAGTACAAACGCCACACCTGTTGATGGGAAGTTGCATTGGTTTTGTGGGTTCATTTGGCAGATCGTCGTACACCTCGGCAGTATCCGTAGTTGGGTTAGCTACCAGGAGATCACAAATAACTTGGCTTTTGGCTGACTTCTGTTGCTTAAAGTGTAGGTCATATTAGGACAGAAGCAGGGCCTATTTTGCTAGCCGCCAGTTCATGAAAGCGGGCTGCGTCATGAATACTCGGACTGGGTTTACATTGGAAATGACATAGATAGTCTGTCCAACCAAGTAGTGTTGCATCTTTTGAATAGCGAATACTAAGATAAGACACTCCCTTTCAATCATTGGATACCGAGATTCGGCACCCACAAGGGTCCGGCTCAAGTAATATACGGCATGTTCGTGACCGTTATCGTCATCTTGTGCAAGTAATGCACTTAATGAATGGCTCATTACCTTGACATAAATCAAGAACAGTTTGCCCGATTTCGGTGCAACGAGCACAGGGGGGTCTCGAGATATATTCTTTAATATTCTTGAATGCTTTTTGACAAGCGCCGTCCTATACAAATGACACGCCCTTCTTTGTAAGCCTGGAGAATGGTTGATATTTTCCCGAAAGGTTCAAGAAGAACCGACGGATATAAGCCAACCGTCCTTGTAATCCTCTTAGTTCCTTAAGGTTTTTTGGGGGTTGCAGCTCGTTAATTGCCTTCACTTTATCAGGGTCGATGTGAATACCCTTAGTGGTGAAGACGAATCCAAGGAATTTGCCACTAGACATTCCAAGGAAAGATTTGGTAGGATTCATCTTCAATTGGTGAGTCCGCATCAGGTCAAACATCGTTTTTAAGTCTCTGATGTGATCATTCTTGTCATGACTTTTTACAACTAAATCGTCTACGTAGCATTCGACAGTCTTCCGGAGATGCTCCTAAAAAATCTTTTACATGGCTCTCTAATAGGGAAGAGGGAAATCGTCTTTCGGCCAGGCTGTGTTAAGGTCTCTAAAGTCGATACAAATCCTGATTTTCTCGTTCTTCTTAAGGTCTGGGACAATATTGGCAAGTCATTCAGGATGTTGCTCCTCCCTGACAAAACCCGAGTTAATAAGCTTTTTAACTTTGGACTCGATTGCCTCCATAACTTGTGGATGGAACCGTTTTTGTTGCTGTTTGACAGGTTTGACATCCGGTTTAATATTGAGGTGATGCATTGCCACATTTGGATCGAGCCCTAGCATATCCTCATAATTCCAAGCAAAAACATTGATATATTCCCTAATGAGGGTAATTAGCTCTTCTCTCATTTGGTGGGAGACTGTCGCTAATGGATATCGGTTTCGGATTATCCTCGTCACCCATATTCACCTGGATTACTTGATCCTCGGTAGGGGGTTCTCTTTGTTCAAACCTATCACTATACTACCAGCTTTGGTCATCTTCCTCTATTGTGGCAGGGTCGACCGTAGCCATGTTCGACATTAGCCTTTTGAACATTTCTCCAAGACTAGCGTCGAAGTCCAAGGCTGAAGAGTCGGAAGAATATCCGTCTTTACCCTTATTAGCAATCTGATCAATGACCTGCCAACAACACTCATCGTCGGACGAGGAGACATAGCCTAAACCTCTTCTGTGGCTATAATAGTTATTAGGTTTCCCTTTCGGTACATAGGCCATACGAGGTGGAACTCGCGGACCTCAACCAAAACAAAGACCCTCTCCGAATGCGAAATATACGTATCTCTCCATGAGATTACGTGCTTTTGTGTCATGTCTAAATAAATGAGGGGCTGGTTTATCATCATCGTCATCTTCTTCCAAGAAGTGATTTAGTATTGAAAATTCCTTCCCCTTACCGTAGATGACTTCTTTTTCACCCCTATCTTCGCAGGAATGACGAGCATTGTTCCGAACGAATTCTGAACATGTTTCTTCGTCATGCAAGACGATTGGAGTAGTACATACAAGTTAGGGTCATTGTATAATCCCTTCATGATATTATCAAGACACAACGAGTACTCTAAATCATCATTTATTACTACTTCTTCGGCAAGTTGTCAATTACAACTACTATCCAATGACTCTCCATCGTCAAGATTGATTACAATGGGTATAATGTCATTAAGTATAAAACCACCATCGTAACCAAACCCAGCTTCGGTATCAGCTTCTTCTCCGCTCTCCGTGCCTTGGACCGATGGTTAAGTATCGTATTCAGCATCGTAGAGAAGAGAGTCAGTAAAATAATTCTCTAAACCCTTAAACGGTTGCTTATCCATGACCACCATCTTGACCTTATTATTAGTGTCTACATACTTAAGACACTGATGGAGGGTAGAAGGGACTATAACGTTACCGTGGATCTAAGGTTGACCTAACAATAAGTTATAAGAAGTCTCTGCGTCAATCACATAGCATGTGACTTCGTGGATCTAAGGTTGACCTAACAATAAGTTATAAGAAGTCTCTGCGTCAATCACATAGCATGTGACTTTCGACATCAAATCTCCAATCTGGCACTTTACCCGGATTTTACCCAATGGTCTGGACCCACTGGTATTGAATCCATAGATCGAAGTGCCCGTGGAGGCTAACTTACTGGTCGGTATTCTGAGATTGTACATTAATCAGAGCGGCATGATGCTAACAACGGAACCCGAATTGACTTGGATCCGGTTGATAATGCTGGAGCCTATGTGCCCGGTGAAATACAAGGGCCGATCATGCTTTGAATTATTTGTTTGCATGTCCTCCTTGGTGAAAGAAATGTAGGGAATGTGTTGTGCCGCGAGGTTGCAATGCTGTACTAAAGGCTCTGGTTCTTTAGGGGATGGTTTTATTTGAGTCAGGAAAACGTCAGAGTTAGCCAAGGCTTCTTGTAGTGCTTCCCTTGTGTCCTTCAAAAGATGTAATAGCTCATATAGAGTTATTCTAGTCGGTATATTGGCTAACTACGCCATAATATTGAAGCGTTGTGGAGTGTTTGAGCTCCCCGGTTTGTCTCTCCCAATCGGTTGATTGAATCGAGACTGCCTCGGGTTTTGGCCCTCTTGGTATAACGGCTCTTTCTCCTTTAGCTTTTGCTGAGTCTTTTCAACTGGTGCCGGGGGAGTCGTGACCACCCCCATTTCCGCTAATGTCTTGGAGGGAATGGTTTTAGTTATCCCCTCTTTAGCCAATTGATCAGAAGCACTTGGATACTTGAAATGGTACTCATTTCCACTCCTGGTAGCAAAGACCTCTTGCTCGTCTTTAAAGAGAAGAAAAGTAAGAATTCCTTCATCATTTTCTTCTGGAATAGCTGCAACTCCATAACAGGACTTTCTTTTCCCCTTTGATTTCTTCTTAGATGACGACCCAGCCCATTGTTCATCTTCAATCAGATCAGGATGGATCCAGAGAATCTCGCAATTTAGGGTTGTGTGTGGCACAAGTCCTTTTTGGCGTTATTTGTGAGGATCATCATTGACGGTACCGCTACATTTATCACGGGCTCAGGTTGGAACTAGTTCAAAGGAATAGATCTGAAGCTAATTGATACAGCATTCACACCCACCTTCTTCTCCTTGGCTGATTTCACCGTAAGGACTCCAACATCGATCAACGCTTGGATCTTATCCTTGAGGGCGTAGCATGATTTGGTAGGATGATGCACCACTCTGTGGAATGGCAGTATTTCGGGTCGTTAACCTTCTTAGCGTCTTCCTGATCCTGGATTAGAGGTAACTTGATTTTGTTATTTTCCACAAGGTGTTTGAAGAGACTAGGAACTTCGTCCTCCCTGAAAGAATAAACTTTCGGAAATTTTGGTTCGGTAGTCTTTGGCTTTTGTGACCTCTGTTGCCATTGCGATTGTTGAGGCCCCTTTTGTGGTTGTTATTGCTGTTGTGGTTGCAATTCGAACGTCTGGTTCGCATCCAATGCATTTGCTTGGGCTTTCCCTTTACCTCGAGGAACAAAATTCTGCTTCGGGGTATTAGCCGCCGATTTACCTCTTTCAGCCTTCTTCCTTTTGAGGAAATGTTCGGCTCATTCTTCTCACACTTTCAAGTCCTTCCAAGTCTTGGATGGCGCCATTCCCATAGCTTCTAGGATATCTAGCGAAAGGTTGTTGTGATAAGTCTCGAGGATAAAATATTCACTGACCGGATCTTGACAATTCATCGCCTTGTTCTAGAATCTTTTAACGAAGTTCTCCACCAACTCTCCATCCTTCTGTTTCTCATCGAACAACGTTCCGATAGAAACGTCGGTATCATCATTGAAGAAATTCGTAAGAAACATGTCCTCCATGTCATCCCAACTACCAATACTCCCCGGTTTAAGACGGCGATACCAATCGAAGCCTGCTCCGCGAAGAGTGCCGAAGAATGACCGTACCATCAGAGGTTCATTCCCGAAGATTATTCCCAAGTGAGACTTGAAGTATAATAAATGCTGAGTGGGGGAACCCTTTCCATCAAACGGTGTGAAGTTGATTAAATTAAACTTTGCCGGATACGGGATTGATTCCCACTCTCTTGGGAATGGGCACGGTATTCCGGACTTTTTTATTTCCTGGGCACTCATCAACGCATTGATTTTGCTCTCTAAGTCCCTTATCTTCTTATCCTCACTCGTACCTCTCTTCGAGCGATTTTGGGGAAAAGTGACGTGGTCCTCTTTTGTATTGTTATCATCCGAGGGGCCACTCCCGGTATCGTTGTCGACAGGAGGGGATCCATGTTGGTATTCATTTTCACTTCCTAATCACTATTAATTTGGTTGGGATTATTATGACGGCTGGACTCTCCCTGCTGATTCGTCAGCGCTGTAATTTGTTGGTTGTGCATATCTCTCATTTCCTGCATAGCCATCTCCTTTTCAAATTTAAAATTCTCCTTTTGCTTGGTTAAAGCCTCCTCGAGAATTTTAGCCATTTGTTCGGTATTAATCATGAATGATTCATAAGATTGTCCTCCACTGGATGTCATATCATCAGAAGCCAATGCCGATCAAGCATATGATGTTTCATCGTCCAAGGATCGTGACCTTCTGGGTCTAGGTCTGATAGTTCCAGATTGCAGCCAAGTCATGCACTGAGATACTTCTGCAAAAGGATCAAGACTGAAGCGTCGTACGGATTTACCTTTGTCGACCATGTTAATAGTAACTCGCGAGAGCTTGTTACTTGTGCCGGTTGACCTTCTTCTGCGGAAATGCCTAGGCTTAGCCTCAGATGTTCCGGTGGAGATTCTTTCAAACACCGAAACCTTTTGTGGGGCCTTATGGCAGCAGCATTCTTACAACACTACCTTGATTATCTTGGTACACGGACGGTGTGAATCCGTGTCTCGGGTATTTCTTTTTCGGGACTTATTCGTACCTCCGGCACGATAGTACAACTCATCGGTCTGATGACCAGAGCAACCCATCATGTGTTAGCACGACTTCCCAGGTATAACATCGTTATCGGATGAACATGTTTCCCTCTGGGGATAGGACACTTCATTGGCGTCTCTAAGAGTCACTCATTTAGATTTATGCCTTTGCGAACGTAAAACTCTAACGGGCTCTTGAACTTCTACTCGCAATCCGATGCGGTCGGTAATAGGGGTCTTCCCTTTATTATTGTTATTGGGGGGATTAGTACGACCCCCAGCCTGAATTGTTGTTTGGGGAACTTTCAACGGCCCCAATCGCTCCTTCACAGGTACTTTACCTCGATCTTCGGGGAGAGGACCAAGGTGGTCTTTTAGAGAAACTCTGAATTTGGTAAGATCCATGCTACCATATAGCTCCATCGAAGGTGCGGGGACAGGGGAAACGAGATCTGAAGTTAACAAAGGTCGAATGGTAACTTCGTCCACTTTTACCTTAGGCGCTGACTTTGCCTTCGGCATCCACACCCGTTTGTGCTTGGGCGATTTTTTAACCGCCTCTTCCTTCTGCATTTCTTTTGCTTTTTTCAAGAGGACTCAGGCGTGCGTGAGTAATACGTGGCGCTTCTGGATTCGCTCCTCAAGGGTAGAGCGGGTCCTTTTGACGCGGACCCATTCATTCTTCTTTGCTTTGGAGGAGGGGTTGTTTGCTCACCGTTGTTGTTCTTAGTGCTGCCTAAATTTCAGATCCACATTATAGCGGATCCCATCCATTAGCTCCAAAGCCTTGGCCAGTTAACGCGCAAGGTGTTGGCGTCGCCTTTGGCGCGCTCTCTTCGACAGAGTTGGCACGTCTTCACCAGCTAAGCTTTTGCTGGAGGGGAGGTTCAGATCTACAGCTTGGACCTCGTTGGACGCTGGAGGGGCATCGTGAGATATAAGTGTAGTGGCGTCGAGAGGATCTTGGATCTTCGAGTCTGAAGTCCAGTGGGTTTTCCCAGAAGAGGAAGCCTTCCTGCGCTTAGGAGGAGAGGCGGATCTAGAGGAGGAGAAAAAGAGATACTCTTCAAATTTCTACTGGTCGAATTCGTATTCGACCTCTTCGCTCACCGGGATCTTGATCGCTGGTTGCGTCACGACAGCCTCTGTAGAGAGGCTGTTGGCTCCCATTGTGGTCGCCAGTTTGTTTCCTTCGAAAGTCACCTTCGTGATTGATCATTTACAACGAATTCAAATAACAAAAATAAAAATTATAACTCTCTTGAAAATAAACACAAGATTCGTTTATCAGCTCTTGCTTGCGTGAGTTCTTGGCCGGTGATGGGGATGTTAATATCTATGGACCACCTGACGATCAGATCAAATCCGAAGCTTCGTCGATTAGCGAAGGAATCAAGAAGCCGAAGCAATTATCTCGGCAATAGCGAGATAATTACTCTTCTTAAGATTACCGCAACGGGGTAATCTCAAGGGAAGAACACGGTAACTGCAGATCTGACGAACTCTTCTTTCCTGCACCAAAGAACTCAATCGATCTCCTCCTCTCTTCTGAAATTCGTTCTCCTTTAGTCTTCAGTTCGGCAGGGCTTCGCCAATGCTCGAGAATTCTAGATCTGAAAAAATGAAGGCCCTGGGGCTGTATTTATAGGCTTCGGGAGCTCTGTTTTTAGATAAGCACGGTTGATTCACTCTTATCCTTAGTTGTAACCACTTAACCATGTTGTTGGATGATATCTTATCAGTTGGAACAAATCCAGACGGTTAACAGTCGAAAAACGGCTCAAAACAGACAAAAATAGATTTTTTAGGTTGCAGACACCCGCGGGTGTCTCGGTGTGGCCGAGACACTTGTGAGTGTCTCGGCCATGGCTGAGACACCCACGGGTGTCTCGGCGAGGCCCGGAACATAGTTTCGCATGCTCTGTCCGTTTTCATTGTATTTTCGTTATCCGAACTCAGAATTTCATGATTCAAAGTGCGTTAGAAAGCCGACGAGGAGATCTTCAAGCTTCCATAATTGAATCATATGTGGAATAAATGGGATACGAGGGGAACTTCTCCTTTTATAAGCGATACGGGGCTCCCGATCAGTTCGTGTTTCCATTATTTCGAAGTTCCGTTGCTTCGTATGGTCCATTGAATCACTTCGTGCGTTTGTCGTCGTCACATAAACTTCTGTGACTCAAATAGTAACGTTCATCGTATTCTCTCTATCTCGAGCCATGTGCGGGGACCTATAGGTAATTTTTGATGCCTACAGATACCCCCTCCAAAGTGTTTCAGTCTCGTTTCTTTTATAGATGAGCCTGAAATACTTTGGATATGATCGGTCCAACCTTCAGTCGGTGTAAAAAGACCTGTAGTGAGCTTTGACTCTTGACTTCTTCGATTCTCAGTCTATTCAATATCTTAATAAATAACCAAAGTTGTTCCGATGCTGCGTTTATCGTCTGATAGTCATCGAAGTCTCAAATCGAAACTGGTGCGTTGATTTTGGCTCGTATCGTTGAGTTGACTTTGAACTGATTATCTCCATCACAATATATTAACTTACATTGACTTTCATCGCAATGTATTGAATGACTTTAACCTAGCGTTACGCGTTGACCGATGTTGACCTAGGGTTTCAGATCGCCCGACATTGACTTTTCATTGCAACGCGTTGACCAACGTTGACTTTCATTGCAACGCATGGTAGTCTCAAATGTTGAGGTTGCAGGACCAACTATTAAAGCTGATTCATCTATAGGTATGGATCTTATCCTGAAGTTGTTGGATGCTCAAGTCACAAGACCAACTAACGAAGCTGGTGTGTCAATGACTCTTACATGTATAGGATTTTTAGTAAACCCTCAGCCATCAACGGTTTGATGAGCCTTTACCGATTACCGTTTGAGTCGGGCTAGCATGCAGATTGTTTAAGCCCGTTCCACATGTAACGTTATGCTAAAAGAGTTAATTCTTTTAGTGCTATGATATTAAATACGTAGACTTTATTTTTCTCACAGGAATAGACTACCCGGCCACATGTATCAGATGCAGACTCAGGATTTTTGGCAAATCCTCAGCCATCAACGAATTTGACGTACCTTTACCGATTACCGTTTTAATCGGGCTTGCATACAAATTGTTTACGTCCGTTCCGCATGTGACATTATGCTAAAAAAGTTAACTCTTTTAGTGCTACGATATTGAATACGTAGACTTCGTCTTTCTTATGGGAATAGACTAAACCGACAACACGTGTTAGATATTGACTTATCCCTACTCAGGATTCGGGATAAAATTCCCCATGCGTGTGAAGTACAGATTTTGGCGTTATGAATAACAATCTACCACAATATCGAATATGTGGGCTTTTGTCCTTTTTATGGCAAAA
>NC_033798.1:50643302-50654457 GCF_001876935.1 Asparagus officinalis
TTTATTACCTCTTTTGTTTTCCCCCTTCTTTTCAAATTTTCAAAAGAAAATCCCTCTCAAACTCCTTCTTCTTCCTTTCATCCTTCCACCATTGTTCCTCTCCAAAACCCATACCAAGTTTTCGGATTTTTATTCCCCCCTTGGACGAGTTTGATCTCCTTTCAAGCTAGGGTTCCTCCTTCATCTTCAAGCTCAAGAAAAGCCTCTTGATTTGGTAAGTTCCCCTTTACAAGATCTCCCCTTTTTTTTGACAAGATTGTACCTTTATGTTTGTAATGGGGGTATGCTATGAACTCATATGCAAAGATTACAACTTTTTGTTCTCATGAGTTAAAAGATAGGCTCATTGATGATGGGTTGTGGATACACAAAGCTTTGGGGGGTTTTATGCAAAATTGTTGTGTATGCACAAGAATTTGGGGGGTTTTATGTAAAATCCACAATATGGCCGAATTTTTGGGGGGCTTTTATGTAAAAGTGGACTGAAATTTGTAGGGGTCTTTATGTAAAATGGGACTGAAATTAGGCTTTGGATTGCGTGTCCGCTTGGTCGAAAACTTGAGAGGTGCTTTATGCAAGAAAACCAATGTTGGACGTTAAATTGAAACTTGTGAAGGGGTCTATATGCAAAATTGGCTCAATTCTACAAAAGGGCTTATTTGTAAAATTAACCGAAATTGTGGGGTATCGGGGGGTGCTATATGATCAGATATGATGACCATGACCCAACCCGAGCGTGTCCTTGACCCGAATTTTAGCCTTGAACACGAAGGGTATTTTAGGTATTTCACCAAAATTCACCGCGAAAAATGACAATCATTGTTTCGCATGCACGAAATTTGTAGGTTTAACTAGACTTCAATTATGAAATCCTATTTATGTATAGGATTTTAATTAAAGTTCTTAATTTCCCTTTTAAATTTCGTGTATCCATATTTTAGATTGTACCTGACTTGCTGCTTTTTGTTGCAGATTTTCAATGTCTCCGCGCCGATCTCGACCTCGTAGGAGTCGTTCTCATTCACAGCACAGCGAGGGAGAGGTTCCCGCGACATCCTCCCCCGCGGCCTCTTTCTTCGGGGGTGAGAATTTATACATATTTTTTTTCTGGTATCCCTGATTGACCTCTTTGCAGGTCATGAAGGAAGAACCGACACCCTCCTTCGCGGGGGTTAAGGTTTCAGACTTGTTTTGCTTAGCCAATTCAAGTCTCCTGGTATATTGGGGCGATTTTGTGTCGTCCTACACATTATAGTTCGGTGTATGTTACCACGTTATTCACGTGATGATGCATACCGTTCTTCCAGTGTAGGACACTCAAAATCGTCACTCCAATTATTCCGTGAATGAGCTTATCATTCTTCTTATGAATTTTCTGACTCCACCCTTATGCTTTATTGCAGTGGAGTTTCCTGCGGACAGCCTTCCTCCTCATGCCAATACCGGTTGTAGCCGGGAGGTCTTCTCTTCAGCTTCCCTTAGGCAGGCCGTTAGTCCACTTCCTCGGTTTGAATAGCGAATACTAAGATAAGTCACTCCCTTTCAATCATTGGATACCGAGATTCGGCACCCACAAGGGTCCGGCTCAAGTAATATACGGCATGTTTGTGACCGTTATCGTCATCTTGTGCAAGTAATGCACTTAATGAATGGCTCATTACCTTGACATAAATCAAGAACAGTTTGCCCGATTTCGGTGCAACGAGCACAGGGGGGTCTCGAGATATATTCTTTAATAGCGTCGTCCCATATGAATGACACGCCCTTCTTTGTAAGCCTGGAGAATGGTTGATATTTTCCCGAAAGGTTCAAGAAGAACCGACGAATATAAGCCAACCGTCCTTGTAATCCTCTTAGTTCCTTAAGGTTTTTTGGGGGTTGCAGCTCGTTAATTGCCTTCACTTTATCAGGGTCGATGTGAATACCCTTAGTGGTGAAGACGAATCCAAGGAATTTGCCACTAGACATTCCAAGGAAAGATTTGGTAGGATTCATCTTCAATTGGTGAGTCCGCATCAGGTCAAACATCGTTTTTAAGTCTCTGATGTGATCATTCTTGTCATGACTTTTTACAACTAGATCGTCTACGTAGCATTCGACAGTCTTCCGGAGATGCTCCTAAAAAATCTTTTACATGGCTCTCTAATATGTGGCACATGCGTTCTTTAAGCCGAAGGACATAACTGTGTAACAGAAAACACCGAGGGGCGTTCTAAACGCGGTATGCTTTTCATCATCTGGATGCATCTTTATCTGATTATAACCGGAAAATCCATCTATAAAAGACATTCTCTCGAATCCACACGTATTGTTGATGATAACATCTGTTTCCTTCTGCATTTCTTTTGCTTTTTTCAAGAGGACTCAGGCGTGCGTGAGTAATACGTGGCGCTTCTGGATTCGCTCCTCAAGGGTAGAGCGGGTCCTTTTGACGCGGACCCATTCATTCTTCTTTGCTTTGGAGGAGGGGTTGTTTGCTCACCGTTGTTGTTCTTAGTGCTGCCTAAATTTCAGATCCACATTATAGCGGATCCCATCCATTAGCTCCAAAGCCTTGGCCAGTTAACGCGCAAGGTGTTGGCGTCGCCTTTGGCGTGCTCTCTTCGACAGAGTTGGCACGTCTTCACCAGCTAAGCTTTTGCTGGAGGGGAGGTTCAGATCTACAGCTTGGACCTCGTTGGACGCTGGAGGGGCATCGTGAGATATAAGTGTAGTGGCGTCGAGAGGATCTTGGATCTTCGAGTCTGAAGTCCAGTGGGTTTTCCCAGAAGAGGAAGCCTTCCTGCGCTTAGGAGGAGAGGCGGATCTGGAGGAGGAGAAAAAGAGATACTCTTCAAATTTCTACTGGTCGAATTCGTATTCGACCTCTTCGCTCACCGGGATCTTGATCGCTGGTTGCGTCACGACAGCCTCTGTAGAGAGGCTGTTGGCTCCCATTGTGGTCGCCAGTTTGTTTCCTTCGAAAGTCACCTTCGTGGTTGATTTCATTATTACTTTAGTCATTTACAACGAATTCAAATAACAAAAATAAAAATTATAACTCTCTTGAAAATAAACACAAGATTCGTTTATCAGCTCTTGCTTGCGTGAGTTCTTGGCCGGTGATGGGGATGTTAATATCTGTGGACCACCTGACGATCAGATCAAATCCGAAGCTTCGTCAATTAGCGAAGGAATCAAGAAGCCGAAGCAATTATCTCGGCAATAGCGAGATAATTACTCTTCTTAAGATTACCGCAACGGGGTAATCTCAAGGGAAGAACACGGTAACTGCAGATCTGACGAACTCTTCTTTCCTGCACCAAAGAATCAATCGATCTCCTCCTCTCTTCTGAAATTCGTTCTCCTTTAGTCTTCAGTTCGGCAGGGCTTCGCCAATGCTCGAGAATTCTAGATCTGAAAAAATGAAGGCCCTGGGGCTGTATTCTCGGCCAGGCCGAGACACTCATGGGTGTCTTGGCCAGGCCGAGACACCATGTGGTGTCTTGGTTTGGCTCAGGGCTTTGTCTCACGCGCTCTGTCCGTTTTCACCGTATTTTCATCATCTAAACTCAGAATCACGCGGTCTAGAATGCGTCGGAAAGTTGATGAGGAGATTTACAAGCTCTCATGATTGAATCATGTGTGGAGTAAATAGGACATGAGGGGCGCTTTCGTAAGCGACGTGCAGCTCCCGGTTCATTCATGTTTCGGTTATTCCGAAATTCCGTGGCTTCGCATGGTCCGTCGACTCACTTTATGCATTTGTCATCGTCAAATGACTCGAATAGTAACGTTCATCATCTCCTCTCCGTCTCGAGCCGCGTGTGGGGACCTATAGGTAATTTTTGACGCCTACTGTTTGCGGAAAAAGTTGTTGTATTCATTGCTGTATTCATTACAACTTCAATCATTACAATGAAACAAAAAGATTGCCTTTTTATAAGACTCTTACACAATGAAAACAAAAAAAAGTTACAACTCTCGTCCAAACAAACGCAGAGATCGTTTATCGGTCTTCTGCTTGCGTGGGTCTTTGGCCTGTGACGGGGACGTCAATATCCGTGGACTACCTGGCACTCAGATCTGTTCCGAAAAATCGGACAGAGCTTCGTTGATCCGCGTGAGATCTAGAAGCCTGAAGCGTCTATCTCGGCTAAAACGAGATATCTGCTCTTCTTAGTGATTACCGGCGAAGGGTAATACTAAGGAAAAGGGGGGACGGGTGATGAAGATTCTGATAAAGACCTCTCCTCTCCTTGTTGAAGCACTCGACCACTCTTCACTGCAGCAGGGCTTCGCCAATCTCCTCTAAAAATCCAGATCTTCAAAAATGAGGCATAAGGATGCTATTTATAGGCAAGGGGAGCATATAGGGTGCCTAGACACCCCTGGGTGTCTCGGATTGGCCGAGACACCCTGGGGTGTCTAGGCTTTTCCTAGACACCCCTGGGGTGTTTTGACTTTCCCGAGACACCCCGGGTGTCCCAACTCAGCCTGAGACGCTCCGTTGAGGTGTATTCGATTGTTTTCGCCGTAAATTCTTCGTCCGAACTCGGATTTGAGTGATTCCAAGTGCGTTGGATGCATGACGAAGAGTTCGATCCGTTCCGGTGGTCGGATTATCTGTTGAGTGATCGAGGCATGAATGGCATTGTCCTTTTTGTGAGCATCGCCGGATTCCCGATTGGCCCGGGTCTACGTTGTTTCGAAATCCTATCAGCTCACGTAGCTCGTCGATTCACTTCAATCGTTCGTCGACGTCAATTGGACTCCTGTGGATCGGATAGTGACGTTCATCATCGCTCTTTAATACTGAACCGTTCGTGGAGACCTATAGGCAATTTTTTGATGCCTACAGATACCCCCTCCAAAGCGTTCCGGACTCGTTTCTTTTATAGAAGAGGCTGGATCTGGCCTTCAGTCGGCGTAGTTAGCTTCAACTCTTGACTCTTTCGATTTTCGATCTATTCGATGCTTTGACGAATAGCCGAAGTTCTTCCGGCACTGCGTTTATCGCTTGGCCGTCGTCGGAGTCTTGAGTTTGCAGCTGATGAATTGAGTTTGGCTCGTGTCATTGAGTTGACTTTGAACTACCTCCGTCACATTGTGCTGGCTTAGGGTTTCGGACCACCGTGCGTTGACTTTTTGTCGCAACGCATTGACCGGCGTTAACCGAGGGTTACGCGTTGACCGGCGTTGACCCTAGGGTTTTGAATCGTCGAACATTGATTAGTGTGGACTTTGAATCCTTGAACGTTGACTTTTGTCGCAACGTATTGACTGGCATTGACCTAGGGTTACGCGTTGACCGGCGTTGACCCTTAGGGTTTCGAATCGTCGAACGTTGACTTGTGTTGCAACACGTTGACTGGCGTTGACCTAGGGTTACGCGTTGACCGGCGTTGACCCTTAGGGTTTCGAATCGTCGAACGTTGACTTGTGTTGCAACACGTTGACTGGCGTTGACCTAGGGTTACGCGTTGACTGGCGTTGACCCTCAGGGTTTTGGATCGTCGAACGTTGACTTTTGTTACAACGCGTTTAGGGTTTCGAATCGTCAAACGTTGATTGGTGTGGATTTTCATCCTCGAACGTTGACTTTTGTCGCAACGCGTTGACTGGCGTTGACCTATGGTTACGCGTTGACCGGCGTTGACCCTAAGGGTTTCGAATCGTCGAACGTTGACTTTTGTTGCAACGCGTTGACTGGCGTTGACCTAGGGTTACGCGTTGACCGGCGTTGACCCTTAGGGTTTCGAATCGTCGAACGTTGACTTTTGTTGCAACGCGTTGACTGGCGTTGACCTAGGGTTACGCGTTGACCGGCGTTGACCCTTAGGGTTTCGAGCATCGAATGTTAATTGGTGTTGATTTTCATCGAGACATCCAATAATCGACGAAAACGGGCGAATTCGGGCTCAATATAGGCGTACGGGGACAAAACGGGACCCGAGACACCCGTGGGTGTCTCAACCTTGGCCGAGACACCTTAGGGTGTCTCGGCCAAGGCCGAGACACCCTTGGATGTCTCGGCCAAGGCCGAGACACCCTAGGGTGTCTCGGTTCTAGGGCCGAGACACCCCCCCCCCCTTTTTTTTTTTTTTTTTTTTTTTTTTTTGTTTCCCCCTCTTTCCAAAATTCAAAAAGATTCCAAATCCCTCTCAAACTCCTTCTTCTTCCTTTCATCCTTCCACCATTGTTCCTCTCCAAAACCCATACCAAGTTTTCGGATTTTTATTCCCCCCTTGGCCGAGTTTGATCTCCTTTCAAGCTAGGGTTCCTCCTTCATCTTCAAGCTCAAGAAAAGCCTCTTGATTTGGTAAGTTCCCCTTTACAAGATCTCCCCTTTTTTTTGACAAGATTGTAGCTTTATGTTTGTAATGGGGGTATGCTATGAACTCATATGCAAAGATTACAACTTTTTGTTCTCATGAGTTAAAAGATAGGCTCTTTGATGATGGGTTGTGGATACACAAAGCTTTGGGGGGTTTTATGCAAAATTACCATAGGGCCGAAAATTTGAGGGGGTTTTTTATGCAAAATTTGCAATGTGGCCGAAAATTTGAGGGGCTTTGTTGCAAAATTGGACTGAAATTTGTAGGGGTCTTTATGTAAAATGGGACTGAAATTAGGCTTTGGATTGCGTGTCCGCTTGGTCGAAAACTTGAGAGGTGCTTTATGCAAGAAAACCAATGTTGTTTGAGGGGTTTATTTGCAAAAAGCAACCCACAAAGTGTAGAGGGGTTTATTTGCAAAAGGGCTGAAATTTAGGGCTGAAATTCCAAAAGTTTAGACCACAACCCAATAACCAAAGTTTTGATAAGGGCATGTGGACGTAAAATTGAAATTTGTGAAGGGGTTTATTTGCAAATTTGGCTTCATTTTACAAAAGGGTTTATTTGTAAAATTAACCAAAATTGTGGGGTATCGGGGGGTGCTATATGATCAGATATGATGACCATGACCCAACCCGAGCGTGTCCTTGACCCGAATTTAGCCTTGAACACGAAGGGTATTTTGGGTATTTCGATAGGAGTAGGGCCCACTTTGCTAGTCTCCAGTTCATAGAGGCTGGTTGTGTCATGAATACTCGGACCGGATTAACGTTGGAAATAACATAAATCGTTTGTCCTACTAAGTAATGCCGTATCTTTTGAATAGCGAATACTAAGGCGAGACACTCCCTTTCAATCATTGGATACCAAGATTCGGCGCCCATAAGGGTCCGGCTCAAGTAATATACTACTTGTTCGTGGCCATTATCGTCGTCTTGTGCAAGTAATGCACTTAACGAGTGGCTTGTCGCCTTGACATAAATCAAGAACGGTTTGCTCAATTTCGGTGCAATGAGCACAGGGGGTTTCGAGAGATATTCTTTAATATTCTTGAACACTTTTTGATAGGCGTCGTCCCATATGAATGACACGCCCTTCTTTGTAAGCCTGGAGAATGGTTGATATTTTCCCGAAAGGTTCAAGAAGAACCGACGGATATAAGCCAACCGTCCTTGTAATCCTCTTAGTTCCTTAAGGTTTTTTGGGGGTTGCAGCTCGTTAATTGCCTTCACTTTATCAGGGTCGATGTGAATACCCTTAGTGGTGAAGACGAATCCAAGGAATTTGCCACTAGACATTCCAAGGAAAGATTTGGTAGGATTCATCTTCAATTGGTGAGTCCGCATCAGGTCAAACATCGTTTTTAAGTCTCTGATGTGATCATTCTTGTCATGACTTTTTACAACTAGATCGTCTACGTAGCATTCGACAGTCTTCCGGAGATGCTCCTAAAAAATCTTTTACATGGCTCTCTAATATGTGGCACATGCGTTCTTTAAGCCGAAGGACATAACTGTGTAACAGAAAACACCGAGGGGCGTTCTAAACGCGGTATGCTTTTCATCATCTGGATGCATCTTTATCTGATTATAACCGGAAAATTTGTCTATGAAGGACATTCTCTCGAATCCACAGATGATAACATCTGTGATGGGAAGAGGGAAATCGTCTTTCGGCCAGGCTGTGTTAAGGTCTCTAAAGTCGATACAAATCCTGATTTTCTCGTTCTTCTTAAGGTCTGGGACAATATTGGCAAGTCATTCAGGATGTTGCTCCTCCCTGACAAAACCCGAGTTAATAAGCTTTTTAACTTTGGACTCGATTGCCTCCATAACTTGTGGATGGAACCGTTTTTGTTGCTGTTTGACAGGTTTGACATCCGGTTTAATATTGAGGCGATGGATCGAGCCCTAGCATATCCTCATAATTCCAAGCAAAAACATTGATATATTCCCTAATGAGGGTAATTAGCTCTTCTCTCATTTGGTGGGAGATTGTCGCTAATGGATATCGGTTTCGGATTATCCTCGTCACCCATATTCACCTGGATTACTTGATCCTCGGTAGGGGGTTCTCTTTGTTCAAACCTATCACTATACTACATATTCAGGTGATGAACCTAAGGGTCTTCCCAAGTCGACATTTGGTCGTCTTCCTCTATTGTGGCAGGGTCGACCGTAGCCATGTTCGACATTAGCCTTTTGAACATTTCTCCAAGACTAGCGTCGAAGTCCCAGGCTGAAGAGTCGGAAGATTATCCGTCTTTACCCTTATTAGCAATCTGACCAATGACCTGCCAACAACACTCATCGTCGGACGAGGAGACATAGCCTAAACCTCTTCTGTGGCTATAATAGTTATTGGGTTTCCCTTTCGGTACATAGGCCATACGAGGTGGAACTCGCGGACCTCGACCAAAACAAAGACCCTCTCCGAATGCGAAATATACGTATCTCTCCATGAGATTACGTGCTTTTGTGTCATGTCTAAATAAATGAGGGGCTGGTTTATCATCATCGTCATCTTCTTCCAAGAAGTGATTTGGTATTGAAAATTCCTTCCCCTTACCGTAGATGACTTCTTTTTCACCCCTATCTTCGCAGGAATGACGAGCATTGTTCCGAACGAATTCTGAACATGTTTCTTCGTCATGCAAGACGATTGGAGTAGTACATACAAGTTAGGGTCATTGTATAATCCCTTCATGATATTATCAAGACACAACGAGTACTCTAAATCATCATTTATTACTACTTCTTCGGCAAGTTGTTAATTACAACTACTATCCATCGTCAAGATTGATTATAATGGGTATAATGTCATTAAGTATAAAACCACCATCGTAACCAAACCCAGCTTCGGTATCAGCTTCTTCTCCGCTCTCCGTGCCTTGGACCGAAGGTTAAGTATCGTATTCAGCATCGTAGAGAAGAGAGTCAGTAAAATAATTCTCTAAACCCTTAAACGGTTGCTTATCCATGACCACCATCTTGACCTTATTATTAGTGTCTACATACTTAAGACACTGATGGAGGGTAGAAGGGACTATAACGTTACCGTGGATCTAAGGTTGACCTAACAATAAGTTATAAGAAGTCTCTGCGTCAATCACATAGCATGTGACTTCGTGGATCTAAGGTTGACCTAACAATAAGTTATAAGAAGTCTCTGCGTCAATCACATAGCATGTGACTTCTGACATCAAATCTCCAATCTGGCACTTTACCCGGATTTTACCCAATGGTCTGGACCCACTGGTATTGAATCCATAGATCGAAGTGCCCGTGGAGGCTAACTTACTGGTCGGTATTCTGAGATTGTACATTAATCAGAGCGGCATGATGCTAACAACGGAACCCGAATTGACTTGGATCCGGTTGATAATGCTGGAGCCTATGTGCCCGGTGAAATACAAGGGCCGATCATGCTTTGAATTATTTGTTTGCATGTCCTCCTTGGTGAAAGAAATGTAGGGAATGTGTTGTGCCGCGAGGTTACAATGCTGTACTAAAGGCTCTGGTTCTTTAGGGGATGGTTTTATTTGAGTCAGGAAAACGTCAGAGTTAGCCAAGGCTTCTTGTAGTGCTTCCCTTGTGTCCTTCAAAAGATGTAATAGCTCATATAGAGTTATTCTAGTCGGTATATTGGCTAACTACGCCATAATATCGAAGCGTTGTGGAGTGTTTGAGCTCCCCGGTTTGTCTCTCCCAATCAGTTGATTGAATCGAGACTGCCTCGGGTTTTGGCCCTCTTGGTATAACGGCTCTTTCTCCTTTAGCTTTTGCTGAGTCTTTTCAACTGGTACCGGGGGAGTCGTGACCACCCCCATTTTTGCTAATGTCTTGGAGGGAATGGTTTTAGTTATCCCCTGTTTAGCCAATTGATCAGAAGCACTTGGATACTTGAAATGGTACTCATTTCCACTCCTGGTAGCAAAGACCTCTTGCTCGTCTTTAAAGAGTGGAAAAGTAAGAATTCCTTCATCATTTTCTTCTGGAATAGCTGCAACTCCATAACAGGACTTTCTTTTCCCCTTTGATTTCTTCTTAGATGACGACCCAGCCCATTGTTCATCTTCAATCAGATCAGGATGGATCCAGAGAATCTCGTAATTTAGGGTTGTGTGTGGCACAAGTTCTTTTTGGCGTTATTTGTGAGGATCATCATTGACGGTACCGCTACATTTATCACGGGCTCAGGTTGGAACTAGTTCAAAGGAATAGATCTGAAGCTAATTGATACAGCATTCACACCCACCTTCTTCTCCTTGGATGATTTCACCGTAAGGACTCCAACATCGATCAACGCTTGGATCTTATCCTTGAGGGCGTAGCATGATTTGGTAGGATGATGCACCACTCTGTGGAATGGCAGTATTTCGGGTCGTTAACCTTCTTAGCGTCTTCCTGATCCTGGATTAGAGGTAACTTGATTTTGTTATTTTCCACAAGGTGTTTGAAGAGACTAGGAACTTCGTCCTCCCTGAAAGAATAAACTTTCAAAAATTTTGGTTCTGCAGTCTTTGGCTTTTGTGACCTCAGTTGCCATTGCGATTGTTGAGGCCCTTTTTGTGATTGCTGTTGCTGTTGCGGTTGCAATTCGAATGTTTAGTTCGTATCCACCGCATTCAATTGAGCTTTCCCTTTACCTCAAGGAACAAAATTCTGCTTTGAGGTATTAGCCGCTGTTTGACCTCTTTTGGCCTTCTTCCTTTTGAGGAAACGTTCTGCTCGTTCTCCTCGCACTTTCAAGTTCCTTCCAAGTCTTGGACGGCGCCATTCCCATAGCTTCCAGGATATCTAGTGAAAGGTTGTTGTGACAAGTCTCGAGGATAAAAT
>NC_033798.1:50654892-50696544 GCF_001876935.1 Asparagus officinalis
AAATTTTGGTTCGGTAGTCTTTGGCTTTTGTGACCTCTGTTGCCATTGCGATTGTTGAGGCCCCTTTTGTGGTTGTTATTGCTGTTGTGGTTGCAATTCGAACGTCTGGTTCGCATCCAATGCATTTGCTTGGGCTTTCCCTTTACCTCGAGGAACAAAATTCTGCTTCGGGGTATTAGCCGCCGATTTACCTCTTTCAGCCTTCTTCCTTTTGAGGAAATGTTCGGCTCATTCTTCTCACACTTTCAAGTCCTTCCAAGTCTTGGATGGCGCCATTCCCATAGCTTCTAGGATATCTAGCGAAAGGTTGTTGTGACAAGTCTCGAGGATAAAATATTCACTGACCGGATCTTGACAATTCATCGCCTTGTTCTAGAATCTTTTAACGAAGTTCTCCACCAACTCTCCATCCTTCTGTTTCTCATCGAACAACGTTCCGATAGAAACGTCGGTATCATCATTGAAGAAATTCGTAAGAAACATGTCCTCCATGTCATCCCAACTACCAATACTCCCCGGTTTAAGACGGCGATACCAATCGAAGCCTGCTCCGCGAAGAGTGCCGAAGAATGACCGTACCATCAGAGGTTCATTCCCGAAGATTATTCCCAAGTGAGACTTGAAGTATAATAAATGCTGAGTGGGGGAACCCTTTCCATCAAACGGTGTGAAGTTGATTAAATTAAACTTTGCCGGATACGGGATTGATTCCCACTCTCTTGGGAATGGGCACGGTATTCCGGACTTTTTTATTTCCTGGGCACTCATCAACGCATTGATTTTGCTCTCTAAGTCCCTTATCTTCTTATCCTCACTCGTACCTCTCTTCGAGCGATTTTGGGGAAAAGTGACGTGGTCCTCTTTTGTATTGTTATCATCCGAGGGGCCACTCCCGGTATCGTTGTCGACAGGAGGGGATCCATGTTGGTATTCATTTTCACTTCCTAATCACTATTAATTTGGTTGGGATTATTATGACGGCTGGACTCTCCCTGCTGATTCGTCAGCGCTGTAATTTGTTGGTTGTGCATATCTCTCATTTCCTGCATAGCCATCTCCTTTTCAAATTTAAAATTCTCCTTTTGCTTGGTTAAAGCCTCCTCGAGAATTTTAGCCATTTGTTCGGTATTAATCATGAATGATTCATAAGATTGTCCTCCACTGGATGTCATATCATCAGAAGCCAATGCCGATCAAGCATATGATGTTTCATCGTCCAAGGATCGTGACCTTCTGGGTCTAGGTCTGATAGTTCCAGATTGCAGCCAAGTCATGCACTGAGATACTTCTGCAAAAGGATCAAGACTGAAGCGTCGTACGGATTTACCTTTGTCGACCATGTTAATAGTAACTCGCGAGAGCTTGTTACTTGTGCCGGTTGACCTTCTTCTGCGGAAATGCCTAGGCTTAGCCTCAGATGTTCCGAAGGAGATTCTTTCAAACACCGAAACCTTTTGTGGGGCCTTATGGCAGCAGCATTCTTACAACACTACCTTGATTATCTTGGTACACGGACGGTGTGAATCCGTGTCTCGGGTATTTCTTTTTCGGGACTTATTCGTACCTCCGGCACGATAGTACAACTCATCGGTCTGATGACCAGAGCAACCCATCATGTGTTAGCACGACTTCCCAGGTATAACATCGTTATCGGATGAACATGTTTCCCTCTGGGGATAGGACACTTCATTGGCGTCTCTAAGAGTCACTCATTTAGATTTATGCCTTTGCGAACGTAAAACTCTAACGGGCTCTTGAACTTCTACTCGCAATCCGATGCGGTCGGTAATAGGGGTCTTCCCTTTATTATTGTTATTGGGGGGATTAGTACGACCCCCAGCCTGAATTGTTGTTTGGGGAACTTTCAACGGCCCCAATCGCTCCTTCACAGGTACTTTACCTCGATCTTCGGGGAGAGGACCAAGGTGGTCTTTTAGAGAAACTCTGAATTTGGTAAGATCCATGCTACCATATAGCTCCATCGAAGGTGCGGGGACAGGGGAAACGAGATCTGAAGTTAACAAAGGTCGAATGGTAACTTCGTCCACTTTTACCTTAGGCGCTGACTTTGCCTTCGGCATCCACACCCGTTTGTGCTTGGGCGATTTTTTAACCGCCTCTTCCTTCTGCATTTCTTTTGCTTTTTTCAAGAGGACTCAGGCGTGCGCGAGTAATACGCGGCGCTTCTGGATTCGCTCCTCAAGGGTAGAGCGGGTCCTTTTGACGCGGACCCATTCATTCTACTTTGCTTTGGAGGAGGGGTTGTTTGCTCACCGTTGTTGTTCTTAGTGCTGCCTAAATTTCAGATCCACATTATAGCGGATCCCATCCATTAGCTCCAAAGCCTTGGCCAGTTAACGCGCAAGGTGTTGGCGTCGCCTTTGGCGTGCTCTCTTCGACAGAGTTGGCACGTCTTCACCAGCTAAGCTTTTGCTGGAGGGGAGGTTCAGATCTACAGCTTGGACCTCGTTGGACGCTGGAGGGGCATCGTGAGATATAAGTGTAGTGGCGTCGAGAGGATCTTGGATCTTCGAGTCTGAAGTCCAGTGGGTTTTCCCAGAAGAGGAAGCCTTCCTGCGCTTAGGAGGAGAGGCGGATCTGGAGGAGGAGAAAAAGAGATACTCTTCAAATTTCTACTGGTCGAATTCGTATTCGACCTCTTCGCTCACCGGGATCTTGATCGCTGGTTGCGTCACGACAGCCTCTGTAGAGAGGCTGTTGGCTCCCAATGTGGTCGCCAGTTTGTTTCCTTCGAAAGTCACCTTCGTGGTTGATTTCATTATTACTTTAGTCATTTACAACGAATTCAAATAACAAAAATAAAAATTATAACTCTCTTGAAAATAAACACAAGATTCGTTTATCAGCTCTTGCTTGCGTGAGTTCTTGGCCGGTGATGGGGATGTTAATATCTATGGACCACCTGACGATCAGATCAAATCCGAAGCTTCGTCGATTAGCGAAGGAATCAAGAAGCCGAAGCAATTATCTCGGCAATAGCGAGATAATTACTCTTCTTAAGATTACCGCAACGGGGTAATCTCAAGGGAAGAACACGGTAACTGCAGATCTGACGAACTCTTCTTTCCTGCACCAAAGAACTCAATCGATCTCCTCCTCTCTTCTGAAATTCGTTCTCCTTTAGTCTTCAGTTCGGCAGGGCTTCGCCAATGCTCGAGAATTCTAGATCTGAAAAAATGAAGGCCCTGGGGCTGTATTTATAGGCTTCGGGAGCTCTGTTTTTAGATAAGCACGGTTGATTCACTCTTATCCTTAGTTGTAACCACTTAACCATGTTGTTGGATGATATCTTATCAGTTGGAACAAATCCAGACGGTTAACAGTCGAAAAACGGCTCAAAACAGACAAAAATAGATTTTTTAGGTTGCAGACACCCGCGGGTGTCTCGGTGTGGCCGAGACACTTGTGAGTGTCTCGGCCATGGCTGAGACACCCACGGGTGTCTCGGCGAGGCCCGGAACATAGTTTCGCATGCTCTGTCCGTTTTCATTGTATTTTCGTTATCCGAACTCAGAATTTCATGATTCAAAGTGCGTTAGAAAGCCGACGAGGAGATCTTCAAGCTTCCATAATTGAATCATATGTGGAATAAATGGGATACGAGGGGAACTTCTCCTTTTATAAGCGATACGGGGCTCCCGATCAGTTCGTGTTTCCATTATTTCGAAGTTCCGTTGCTTCGTATGGTCCATTGAATCACTTCGTGCGTTTGTCGTCGTCACATAAACTTCTGTGACTCAAATAGTAACGTTCATCGTATTCTCTCTATCTCGAGCCATGTGCGGGGACCTATAGGTAATTTTTGATGCCTACAGATACCCCCTCCAAAGTGTTTCAGTCTCGTTTCTTTTATAGATGAGCCTGAAATACTTTGGATATGATCGGTCCAACCTTCAGTCGGTGTAAAAAGACCTGTAGTGAGCTTTGACTCTTGACTTCTTCGATTCTCAGTCTATTCAATATCTTAATAAATAACCAAAGTTGTTCCGATGCTGCGTTTATCGTCTGATAGTCATCGAAGTCTCAAATCGAAACTGGTGCGTTGATTTTGGCTCGTATCGTTGAGTTGACTTTGAACTGATTATCTCCATCACAATATATTAACTTACATTGACTTTCATCGCAATGTATTGAATGACTTTAACCTAGCGTTACGCGTTGACCGATGTTGACCTAGGGTTTCAGATCGCGAGACACCCCGGGTGTCCCAACTCAGCCTGAGACGCTCCGTTGAGGTGTATTCGATTGTTTTCGCCGTAAATTCTTCGTCCGGACTCGGATTTGAGTGATTCCAAGTGCGTTGGATGCATGACGAAGAGTTCGATCCGCTCCGGTGGTCAGATTATCTGTTGAGTGATCGAGGCATGAATGACATTGTCCTTTTTGTGAGCATCGCCGGATTCCCGATTGGCCCGGGTCTACGTTGTTTCGAAATCCTATCAGCTCACGTAGCTCGTCGATTCACTTCAATCGTTCGTCGACGTCAATTGGACTCCTGTGGATCGGATAGTGACGTTCATCATCGCTCTTTAACACTGAACCGTTCATGGAGACCTATAGTTAATTTTTTGATGCCTACAGATACCCCCTCCAAAGCGTTCCGGACTCGTTTCTTTTATAGAAGAGGCTGGAATACTTTGGATGTGATTGGTCTAGCCTTCAGTCGGCGTAAGGACCTATAGTTAGCTTCAACTCTTGGCTCCTTCGATTTTCGGTCTATTCGATGCTTTGACGAATAGCCGAAGTTCTTCCGGCACTGCGTTTATCGCTTGGCCGTCGTCGGAGTCTTGAGTTTGTAGCTGATGAATTGAGTTTGGCTCATGTCATTGAGTTGACTTTGAACTACCTCCGTCACATTGTGCTGGCTTAGGGTTTCGGACCACCGTGCGTTGACTTTTTGTCGCAACGCGTTGATCGGCGTTGACCGAGGGTTACGCGTTGACCGGCGTTGACCCTAGGGTTTTGAATCGTCGAACGTTGATTAGTGTGGACTTTGAATCCTCGAACGTTGACTTTTGTCGCAACGTATTGACTGGCGTTGACCTAGGGTTACGCGTTGACCGGCGTTGACCCTAGGGTTTCGAACGTCGAATGTTGACTTTTTGGTCGCAACGCGGTGACTGCCGTTGACCTAGTGTTACGCGTTGACCGGCGTTGACCCTAGGGTTTCGAATCAACCTGAGGAGAACCAGTTTATACTCGTGTACTCCTGGGAGTTTCGGGAATTAGGTTTTGGATCGTCGAACGTTGACTCTGGTTGCAACGCGTTGACTGGCGTTGACCTAGGGTTACGCGTTGACCGGCGTTGACCCTTAGGTTTCGAATCGTCGAACGTTGACTCTGGTTGCAACGCGTTGACTGGCGTTAACCTAGGGTTACGCGTTGACTAGCGTTGACCCTTAGGGTTTCGAATCGTCAAACGTTGACTTGTGTTGCAACGCGTTGACTGGCGTTGACCTAGGGTTACGCGTTGACCGGCGTTGACCCTTAGGGTTTCGAATCGTCAAACGTTGACTTGTGTTGCAACGCGTTGACTGGCGTTGACCTAGGGTTACGCGTTGACCGGCGTTGACCCTTAGGGTTTCGAATCGTCAAACGTTGACTTGTGTTGCAACGCGTTGACTGGCGTTGACCTAGGGTTACGCGTTGACTGGCGTTGACCTAGGGTTTCGAGCATCGAATGTTAATTGGTGTTGATTTTCATCGAGACATCCAATAATCGACGAAAACGGGCGAATTCGGGCTCAATATAGGCGTACGGGGACAAAACGGGACCCGAGACACCCGTGGGTGTCTCAACCTTGGCCGAGACACCCACACACCCCCCCTTCCTTCATCCTCAAGCTCAAGAAAAGCCTCTTGATTTGGTAAGTTCCCCTTTACAAGATCTCCTTTTTTTTGACAAGATTGTAGCTTTATGTTTGTAATGGGGGTATGCTATGAACTCATATGCAAAGATTACAACTTTTTGTTCTCATGAGTTAAAAGATAGGCTCTTTGATGATGGGTTGTGGATACACAAAGCTTTGGGGGGTTTTATGCAAAATTACCATAGGGCCGAAAATTTGAGGGGGTTTTTTATGCAAAATTTGCAATGTGGCCGAAAATTTGAGGGGCTTTGTTGCAAAATTGGACTGAAATTTGTAGGGGTCTTTATGTAAAATGGGACTGAAATTAGGCTTTGGATTGCGTGTCCGCTTGGTCGAAAACTTGAGAGGTGCTTTATGCAAGAAAACCAATGTTGTTTGAGGGGTTTATTTGCAAAATTGGCTCGATTCTACAAAAGCGCTTTTTTGTAAAATTAACCAAAATTGTGGGGTATCGGGGGGTACTATATGATCAGATATGATGACCATGACCCAACCCGAGCGTGTCCTTAACCCGAATTTTAGCCTTGAACACGAAGGGTATTTTGGGTATTTCACCAAAATTCACCGCGAAAAATGACAATCATTGTTTCGCATGCACGAAATTTGTAGGTTTAACTAGACTTCAATTATGAAATCCTATTTATGTATAGGATTTTAATTAAAGTTCTTAATTTCCCTTTTAAATTTCGTGTATCCATATTTTAGATTGTACCTGACTTGCTGCTTTTTGTTGCAGATTTTCAATGTCTCCGCGCCGATCTCGACCTCGTAGGAGTCGTTCTCATTCACAGCCCAGTGAGGAAGAGGTTCCCGCGACATCTTCCCCCGCGGCCTCTTTCTTCGGGGGTGAGAATTTATACATATTTTTTTTCTGGTATCCCTGATTGACCTCTTTGCGGGTCATGAAGGAAGAACCGACACCCTCCTTCGCGGGGGTTAAGGTTTCAGACTTGTTTTGCTTAGCCAATTCAAGTCTTCTGGTATATTGGGGCGATTTTGCGTCGTCCTATACCTTATAGGTCGGTGTATGTTACCATATTATTTATGTGATGATGCATACCGTTCTTCCAGTGTAGGACACTCAAAATCGTCTCTCCAATTATTCCGTGAATGAGTCTATCATTTTTCTTATGAATTTTCTGACTCCACCCTTGTGCTTTATTGCAGTAGAGTTTCCTGCGGGCAGCCTTCCTCCTCATGCCAATACTGGTTGTAGCCGGGAGGTCTTCTCTTCAGCTTCTCTCAGGCAGGCCATTAGTCCACTCCCTCGGTTTGACAGAGATCGCTCAGACGAATCTTGTCATTTGATACGGGAAGGAGGGCGTCATTGTTTGCGCCAGCTTATCACGGATGCCACCTTTACTGCGGATTCTTCCTCTACTCAGGCTTTAAAGAAGCCGAGTTTCCTGTTCGGAGATCACGTCGAGGACCCTGTTACGTTGACCCTTACCGAGGAACACTAGCTGACTCTCGACGAAGGAGCTCTCTTGTACATTCCCTCCATTCCGCGTCAATATTCTTTCAGTCACTTGAAGGGACAGGCCGTGGAGCGACAGATGTCTTGGCACCTTACTGATGATGCTGAGCGAGTTCAGTGTGGATATGCCTCTCATCACAAGACTCCTGGTTCTAGCGGGCATCATGATATTCGTGGCCTTCGACCAGGGATCATGGGCCTTGACACTGCACCCCCAGGCGAGGTGTCAGCAGCTGCTCCTACCGTGGGTAATCGTCTGGCTCTTCTGGGGAGACGGTTACCTCCACCAGAATACAG
Organism: Asparagus officinalis; assembly: GCF_001876935.1. Taxonomy (NCBI): domain Eukaryota; kingdom Viridiplantae; phylum Streptophyta; class Magnoliopsida; order Asparagales; family Asparagaceae; genus Asparagus; species Asparagus officinalis. The sequence goes on from NC_033798.1 coordinate 50,662,558, forward strand.
ATGCTATGGTTGGGCTTCCTCACTAGCCAAGGGGTGGTGGGCACGCATGACTAGTTTCGTCTTAGCGCGCTGGGAGAGGGATTTGAAGAGCAGTGGGTTGTATGCACCTATACGAGCCACCATGTACGGAATCCCAGACAGCTGTCGCCATTTCTTGGCGTTGCTGGAGACCTACATGCCTGACAGTAACACCTTTCTGACCAGCGGTGGCGAGTTAGGGTTGGCCTTGCATTAGATGCATCAGGTTTCTGGTCTTCCGATGGGGGATTGTCCGTATCAGGAGTATTTTCCCTCGAACCAGCAGTTGGAGTGTATGAAGAAAGATACTCCCGACATGTATGACACTCTCTGGGATCTTACTTGTCATTATCATACCTCTTTGGTCCAGACTTCTCCTCAAGCGAAAAGGAAGAGGCAGGTCAGCTTGAAGCAGTTTGCCTGCTATTTGTTCCAGAACTTGGAGGGGAATTCCGGCGAGTCCATTCCGTGTTGACCCCTTCCGCAATTAATGAGTTGCTGGAGAAGACTGAGGCTCGTTCTTACACCATCGCCAGTGCTGAGGGAGCTTTTCCTGCGGGAACCAAGTTTCGTTCTTTTCTCTGCCGTGCACAGAAGTCCATTGGGCCCCAGACTCTACTAGCGGGCTACCTTGCTCTTTGGTTGAAGAAATGTGTTGTCCCGCACCAGCCTTCAGACGCTCTACCCATCGAGGTGCTCTTCCCTGCAGTTCAGCTAGCTTACGGGAGAGAGCTTTCCCTGCTTCCAGCGATGGTTGCTAGCATCCATTGCGGGCTCAGGTGTCTAGTCAGCAGTTTTACACAGATGGGTTTTGAACCATCGACTGAGCTTATTTGTCCGAAGGTCGAGCTCCCTTACGCATATCTGATGGCGTGGCTCATTCTTCACCGTCCTGACTTGATGTCAGCGCCCAGTGTTGTTGACGTCCCCGTCCCCTTCATGCAGCTGTTGGAGAAGAGCAGATGGCTCGGGAACAAATTCAGTGATGTTCAACGAGAGCTTCGAGTCCGTAAGAGCTGGGAGTTCTTCAAGTGTTTTCCTCACTTCTCAGGTCGCTATGGTGACACGCTGATTGATGAGGAGAAACCTAGAAGTGACCGGACTGTTCTCGACGTTGGTTGTTTCCGCTGGTTAGTGAACATTTGAGGGAGGACTGATTGATGGCGTACGAGCATGGCTGTGGACTATGGTGGGCTGCACTGGAGCCCATTTTGCTCTTCTTTCATATAGGCGTAAGCCGCTGACCACTTTCCTCAGTTGCAAGTGGTTCCTTTCTGCCTATGAATCCATCGGTGTGAGGAGCCTTTCAGAGTTACAGTCCGAGTACTCGGTCCGGGCTGCTATGATGGCTGCTCGCAGGGCTGAGGTTGCTCAGAAGCGGGGAAAGGGGCATGCCAAATCTCTTCTCACCGATGATGAAGAGCTCCTTCCTATGGGTGACGACGACGAGACCTCCGAGGAAGAATATGTGGATGCGGATACCGACCGAGAAGAACTCGATATCGGTTTGTCCTGCTTCTTCGATTTTCCTTCTCCATTCTAATTGGTATAAATGACAGCTCTTTTTCATTTAATGAAATAGCTATTGTCACTTTAGGTAGGACAGTTGACGATCATGAGCCGCCAGCTCCTACACACGTTGAAACGTGTGATAGGCCTGTGCATGACCGACCCGTTGGTCCTCGGAGGGTTGGTGCCCCGAAGAGGAAGAAGACCGCACATAAGCCCCACGACGGTCAGCGTCCTTATGGAGTGGACTTAGGAAGCACCGCTGATGGAGGGGAAGGTAACATTTTATTGCTTTAAGGTGATTTACCTTTTGGGATTCGTAACCATGTTTTGATGCTCCAGGGTTCTTCGAAGAGGGCGAACTCCCACCGGGTCCGGTATCTCCTGGATCTGATAACATGGATATGGAGTGGACTTAGGAAGCACCGCTGATGGAGGGGAAGGTAACATTTTATTGCTTTAAGGTGATTTATCTTTTGGGATTCGTAACCACATTTTCATGCTCCAGGGTTCTTCGAAGAGGGCGAACTCCCACCGGGTTCGCTATCTCCTGGTGTTGATAACATGGATTGCTTTATGTAGCAAATGTGCGACGCCCTTCATGACGGGTCTCTGGGCATCGATCTAAATATCGATCTTGAGCAGATGAATAATGTTGAGCCCACAGTCCCATATTCAGGTATATCTACATCCAATGTTACTTTCCTCAAGCATGGGGCTGCAAGTATTTTTTTTCGAGCTTTCCTCATCTTTCAACATTAAGGTTACCCTGCAGATGTCACGATGGAAAGGCCAAGCTTCTCGAAGCCCGATGCTGGCTTATTAGCTGACATGCTGGCTGAGCAGACTACCAGAGGAACCGAGAGACCATTCTTTGGGAATGATTCATCCACCGGTATATATCTGGTTCCCTTCATCTTGCCTGATCTTTTATCTGACTAATGAAGGATTAATATTACAGCGCCAACCATTGGGATTAGCCCAATATCGATTCCTGCATATCCAGCTTGCCTCGGAGTGACGGACCCGTAGGTACGCATACGATTTAGGGATATCGTACTTCTCTAAGTTCATCTGACTGTTGACTAATACATGAGTGCAATCATAGGACCAGCCACCGGGGCTGATTCTCTTATGACTCCTGGCATTTCTCAGATACCTACGGATGATGGATCTACAGGTATGCAGATGACCTTATTATCCCAATCCTCCTCATTTGTCTAAATTTTCATTTTGACTAATAAGAGGGTGCCACTATAGGACCAGCTGCTTGGGCCGATACTCTTATGACTCTTGGCATTCCGTCTGTATCTGAGGACGGTGGGATTGCAGGTATGCATACGATCTTCTTGTCCCGATTCTCCTTATTTGTCCAAATTTCCATTTGACTAATACAGGAGTATAACTATAGGACCGGCCGTTGGGCCTGATACTACTACAGTTTCCGGGGTTGAAAATCTGCATAGGAGTGACGTCTCTCCGTCCTTGCCGAGTGATATAAGCAATCCACCTGCAGGGGTTGATATACCCTCTTCTGCTGCTGTCTCAGAGCCTGTCGGACCTCAGCCTGAGGGGACGTCCGTTGGCGTTGGTATGCTCAGAATTTGCCTTTTGAATTTCCTTATCGTATTCGATAATCCGCTGAACTTCTATGTTGTTGCTTGTAGGACCTCGATCTTCCCTATACGAGCGTGTCCGCGCCCTTTTGGTCGATACTGATCCTGACAGAGATATTTTTCGTACGGACCTCGGCTTCTTCACTGCCTTTTATAACGGCCTGATCGAGAAACTTCTTCATAGAGGAGGCGGCTTCGATCAGTTCAGGCGTTCCTTTTCTCGCCACATGATGATGACGAGGGAAGAAGGATACCCGGAATTGGCCGATTCCTTCACTACTGATTTCGCTGCCCTAGAGTCAGAGATACGAGAGTTGAAGGAGTTGGAGGTTAACGGGGCTTCTTCTTTCGTGTCCTCTCAGTTGGAGCATAGGATGGCACAGTGGCGTGACCTGAGATCTTCCATCGGGTGCGAGCTTCAGTCACACGAGAGCTCCATTGCGCAGCTAATGGCTAACGTGGCGAGGAAAGATACAGAGAGAGCTGAGTTACTCCGCTCTTTGGACTCGAATCGCGAGGAAACGACTAGGTTGAAAGAGGCCTTGAAGTGCGTTGAGGAATCTACTGCTCTTATTGTAGATGACCTGGCTGGACTAGAGCGTTCTCGTGAACAGGCACTCGAGGAGCTCGCCCCGTGCGTGTGAGGCACGGATTATGGTGTTATTAATAACAACCTGCCACAATGTTGAATATGTGGTCTTTTGTCCTTTTTACGGTCAAAGACTAACCGGCCATGTGTGTTAGACATAGGCTTTGGGATTTTTGGCAAACCCCCAGCCATCAACGGGTTTGATGTGCCTTTACCGATTACCGTTTGAATCGGGCTAGCATGTGAATTATTAAAACCCGTTTCACATGTAACGTTGTGCTAAGAGAATTGCTTCTCTTAGACTTAATGCTATGATTTTGAATACATAGACTTCGTCTTTCTTACGGGAATAGACTACCCGGCAACGCGTGTTAGGCGTTGACTTATCCCTACTCAGGCTTCGGGATAAAATTCCCCGTGCATCGAGTGCCCGGATTTGACAATCGTGTCTTTTCTAAAAGCAAAGACAGATTGAGAAACGGGAGAGGAAGAATTTTATATTCTATCTCCCGGTGCTGAAGAGGAAGAATTTTATATTCTATCTACAGCTGGAAAGGGAACTTGAGGTGGGATCCCCCACCCCCAGAATCCGGAATGATGAACTGGGAGTGGGTTCTCCACTCCGAGCATCGGAAAGGTCCGAGGAGAGGAAGAATTTTATATTCTATCTCCCGGTGCTGAAGAGGAAGAATTTTATATTCTATCTTCAGCTGGAAAGGAAACTCGAGGTGGGATCTCCACCCCCAGAATCCGGAAGGATGAAACTAAGAGTGGGATCTCCACTCCGAGAATCGGAAAAGTTCGAACGACACTACCTTTTATAGGATTGGTCATTTGAACCCAAAGAACCCCTCATTCATTGAGGAGAAAACCCAATTTCAACCCTAACTTTTATAGGTTTGGTGGAAAAGGGGACAAAGGTGGATTTTCGTTTATCGAAAATGAATGACTCGACCTTAGTCTTGACTATCTGTAGGCTTGACTAAGCGAGATCGGGAACAATCCTAACTTTTATAGGTTTGACTGTTCCAAGTGGACCTCTCGTTCATGGAAGGAATCGAGAGAGGAATTTGGCTTTGGCCCTAACTTTTATAGGTTTGACCAGAAGGCAAAGAAAGTGGGATACGGGTAGCAAAGAAAGTGCCAACTCGTATTATCACTTGAAGGAAGACTTTAATGCTAGGTGATTATGACCTAACATGTTGAGTCTGAGAAATGTCAATGACTGGCAGATGGAAATATTGGTGGATCCACTGTCGTTTAATTTGATCAGCGGATGGTTTGGTGAGGAAAGATTAACCTATCAGAGGATTAGATCTCATCTCACAAAAATAACTCATAAGAGTTAGAGAATTTTTTGATAAAAATAAGAAGAGACATTCTGACCTTCAGAGTTCGAATGTAGATTTCTTATTCGTCAATTCCACAATGACTGGGTTATCCCTAAGAATACCCATGTGGTATTCTTCCGGGAACTTCCCAATACATTGGTTATCCTGAAGATACTAAGGATAGTATTTTTTCAGGAACTTGCCGTTTATCGGCATCATAAGCCGGTCACCGTCCTTAGTGACAAGGCGATATGCGCCACTCGAGTAGACTGTCTCCACTACGAATGGTCCCTCCCATTTGGGTTCAAATTTACCCTTTTTCTTGGAATTAAGGATTATCGGTCGGCGAGTTGTGAGGACCAGATCTCCTTCCTTGAAGCTTCTCTGTCGAACCTTTCTGTCAAAGGCTCGAGAAATTCTAGCTTGGTAAAACTCGATATGTTGTTGAGCTTCCAGGCGCTCTTCATCGAGCCTCTCGAGTTCTTCAAGGCGTTTCTGATGTTGTTCTTCGGTCATCATCTGGGTTGCAAGAGCGATCCGAAGAGACGGGATTTGGATCTCCAATGGAAGAACAGCTTCACACCCGTACACCAGTGAATACGGGGTTGCTCCCGTTGGTGTGCGCACCGTGGTCTGATAGGCCCATAGAGCCGCGCCAAGCTTGTCATCCCAGTCTCGTTTATTAGTTTTCACGATTTTTGACAAGAGTTTGATGATAGTCTTGTTGAAGGCTTCAGCTAATCCATTCGCTGTAGGATTATAAGCCGTCGACGAGATATCCTGAATTTTAAACTTTTCGCAGAACCTTATGAAGGCGTTGCTGACAAACTGAGGACCGTTGTCATGTATGATTCGTCTTGGAACACCATACCTATAGATGATATGGTGCTTGATGAATGCAATGACATTACTCGTTTTAACTTCTCTGAGTGGAACTGCTTCAGCCCATTTGGAGAAGTAATCGGTAATTGCCAAGATGAACCGGTCGCCCTTGACTGATGGGGGATTTATCGAGCCAACAATGTCCATTCCCCAAGTCTCGAACGGCCATGACGTAACCGAAGGATGCAGATGTTCCGGAGGTTGGTGCATATAATTCCCGTGTATTTGACATGCATTACACTTTCGGGCATATGTAATTGCATCACTCATCATGGAGGGCCAAAAATACCCCATTCTTCTGATGCGATCGTAAAGCTTGGGACCAGGTTGGTGTGCGCCACACTCTCCTTCTTGCGCCTCCCTAAGGACCTCTTCAGCTTCTTTGGTTGATAGGCAACGCAGTAGCAACTCATCGTACCCCCTGCGGTATAGCGTTCGATTCTCCGTATTATAGTAGAATCTTGGTGCTCTTCGTCGGATTGACTCTCTTTCCTTTACATCTTCTGGCAAGATTCCATGCAAGACGTAGTCAATGATGGGGAAACGCCAATCTCGTGGTTCGAACTCGATTCGAGTAGCGTGCGCCTCTTGAACCCCTTCTTCCTTGGCCTCTTCATTGTAAAGCGGTATTAGGAGTTGGTGAGTTCTTACCGTAACAAACTGCTCTATTTCGGGAGGTTGTGCCAGAGATACGGCCAATGCCGCTAACGCATCTGCATAGGTATTCTGTAGTCGTGGAATATGTTCGATAAAGAATCCTTCGAATGATTCCGCCATCTCCACTGCCATCTTATGGTATGGTATCAAATCTTGACTTCGGACTTCATATTCTCCTTGCACTTGCTTGACTATTAGCTGAGAATCGCCGAAAGCCTCGAGATACTCAACCCCCAGCTCCTTAGCGAAGTTGAGTCCTATAATCAATGCGTTATACTCTGCTACATTATTCGAGCATGGCTCGGTTAGCGAGTAGGCTCGAGGCATCACATGTTTTCCTGGGGAAACTAAGACAACTCCCACTCCGGAAGAAATCTTAGATCTTCCAGGAGCACCTGTGACAATAGCTGCTCAAGAAGCGATATCGAAGTACAAACGCCATACTTGTTGGTGTGAAGTTGCGTTGACTTCGTGGGTTTCATCGGGTAGGTCGTCGTATACCTCGGCGGTGTCCGTAGTTGGATTAGCTGCCAGGAGATCACAGATGGCCTGCCCTTTTACTGACTTCTGTTGTTTAAAATGCAAGTCGTATTGGGACAAGAGTAAGGCCCATTTTGCTAATCGCCAGCTCATGGAAGCTGGTTGAGTCATGAATATTCGAACCGGATTAACTTTAGAGATGACATAAATGGTCTGCCCGACCAGATAATGCCGCATCTTCTGAATAGCGAACACCAAGGCGAGGCATTCTCTCTCGATCATAGGATATCGAGATTCGGCGCCTACCATGGTTCGGCTCAAATAATATACTGCCTGCTCATGACCGTTATCGTCATCTTGTGCAAGTAATGCACTTAATGAGTGGCTCATCGCCTTGACATAAATCAAGAACGGTTTGCCCGATTTTGGTGCAACGAGTACAGGAGGTTTCGAGAGATATTCTTTAATATTCTCGAATGCCTTTTGACAAGCGTCATCCCATACAAAAGACACGCCCTTCTTTGCGAGCTTGGAGAATGGTTGGCATTTTCCTGAGAGGTTCGAGTTGAATCGACGAATATAAGCTAATCGCCCTTGCAATCCCCTGAGTTCCCTGAGGTTCCTCGGAGGTTGCAATTCATTAATTGCCTTTACCTTATCAGGATCGATGTGAATACCTTTGGTGGTGACGACGAATCCTAGGAATTTACCACTAGACATTCCGAGGAAAGACTTGGTAGGATTCATCTTCAATTGATGGGCTCGCATCAAGTCGAACATGGTCTTCAAGTCCTTAATGTGATCTTTTTTATCACGACTTTTCACGACCAAATCATCTACGTAGCATTCAACAGTCTTTCGGAGATGCTCCTGAAAGATCTTTGACATGGCTCGTTGATATATAGCACCTGCATTCTTCAAACCGAAGGGCATAACCGTGTAGGAGAAGACGCCGAGAGGCGTTCTAAATGCGGTATGCTTTTCATCATCTGGATGCATATTTATTTGGTTATAACCAGAGAAACCATCCATGAAAGACATCCTCTCGAACCCGCACGTATTGTCGATGATAACATCCGTGATGGGAAGGGGAAAATCATCTTTTGGGCAAGCAGTGTTGAGGTCTCTAAAGTCAATACAGACTCTGATCTTACCGTTTTTCTTAAGGACCGGGACAATATTGGCAAGCCATTCTGGATGTTGTTCTTCCCTAAGGAAGCCCGAGTCCACAAGCTTTTTAACCTCAACTTCGATTGCCTCCATCATTTGCGGACAAAACCGTCTTTGTTGTTGTTTGACAGGTTTGACATCCGACTTAATATTGAGGCGATGCACTGCTACGTTTGGATCGAGCCCTGGCATGTCTTCATAATTCCAGGTGAACACATCGATGTACTCCCTGATGAGAGAGATTAACTCTTCTTTCTCCTCGGGTAAGAGACTGTCGCTGATGAATATCGGCTTCGGATTTTCCTCACTTCCCATATTTACTTGGATTACTTGATCTTCGGTAGGAGGCTCTCTTTGCTCGAACCTATCACCATACTGCATGTTTAGGTGATGAACCCATGGATCTTCCCATGTCGGCATCTGATCATCTCTATTGTGGTAGGATCGACCGTGACCATGTTCGACATCAACTTTTTAAACATTTCACCAAGGCTAACGTCGGAATCCTAAGCCGAAGAGTCGGAAAAGTATCCTTTTCTAGCCTTGTTAGCAATCTGATCGATGATTTTCCAGCAACATTCGTCGTCGGACGAGGAGACATAGCCAAGACCTTTTTTATGGCGATAATAATCATCGGGTTTTCCCTTCGGTACATAGGCCATTCGAGGTGGGACTCGTGGACCTCGACCAAAGAAAAGACCCTCTCCGAGTGTGAAGTCATATCCATACTTCTCCATTAGATCACGCGCTTTTGCGTCATATCTAAATAGATGAGGGGCAGGTTTATCTTCATCGTCTTCTTCTTCTACGAAGTGATCAGGTGTCGGAGCTTCTTTTCCTTTGCCGTAGACGACTTCTTTTCCACCCCCTATTCCCGCGGGGATGACAAGTGTTGCTCCGCATGGATCTTGTACCTGCTTTTTCGTCATGCAAAATGATTGAAGAGGCATATACAAATCAGGGTTATCATAAAGCCTTTTAGTGACGTTATCAAGACACCTCGAATACTCTAAATCATCGTTTATTGATAGTTCTTCGGCAAGTTGCCAATTACAACTATTCTCCGATGATTCTTCATCATCAAGATTGATTACAATGGGTACAATGTCATTAAGTACAAAACCACCATCATAATCAACCCCAGCTTCGGTATCAGCTTCATCTCCGCTGTCCGTTCCTTGGGCCGGTGATTCAGTATTGGATTCAGCGCCGTATAGAAGGAAATCGGTGAAATAATTCTCCAATCCCTTAAACGGTTGCTTATCCGCGACCACCGTCTTGACTTCATTATTTCAGTCTACGTACTTGAGGCATTGATGCAGATTTGACGGAACTATAAGGTTACCATGGATCCAAGGTCGACCCAACAGTAAGTTATAGGACGTTTCTACATCAATCACGTAGCAAGTAACTTCTGATTTTAAATCCCCGATCTGGCATTTGATTCGAATCTTCCCCAAGGGTCTAGACCCGCTGGTGTTGAATCCGTAAATCGTAGTGCCAGTGGAGGCTAATTTGCTAGTCGGGATTCCGAGATGATGCATCAATCGGAATGGCATGATGCTAACAGCAGAACCCGGATCAACTTGGATCCGGTTGACCGTGCTGGAGCCAATGTGCCCGGTGAAGTACAAGGGCCGATCATGCTTCGAGTTCTTCGTCTGCATGTCTTCCTTGGTGAAAGAGATGCATGGAAAATGATGCGCCGTGAGATTGCAGTGCTGAGCTAACGGCTTTGGTCCTTCAGGAGATGGCTTGATTCGAGTTAAGAAAGCTTCAGAGTCGCTCAAAGCCTCTTGTAATGCTTTCCTTGTAGCTTTGGACAGACGCAATAGTTCGTACAGGGTTATCCTAGCCGGGATGTTGGCCAACTGCGCCATGATGTCGAAATGGGGTGGAGAGCTCGCATTTCCCGGTTTGTCTCTCCCAATCGGATGATTGAATCGAGACTGCCTCGGGTTTTGGGCCTCTTGGCGTAAAGGTTCTTTCCCCTTCTCAGGCGTTGGGGGAATTGCTGCTATTCCCAGTTCCGCCAATGTCTTGGAAGGAGGGGTTTTGGTACCTAATTGCTCGGAAGCATCCGGGTACTTGTAGTGATACTCATTCCCGCTTCGGGTCACAAAGGCTCCTGTTCATCTTCAGAGAGCGGGAAGGCGGGAATTTCTTCGTCATCTTTTCCTGGAATAGCAGAAGCTCCGTAACAAGACTTACCTTTTCCTTTTGACTTTTTCTTGGAAGAGGATCCAGTCCATTGTTCATCTCCAATCAAATCTGGATGAACCCAAATAATCTCACCATTCGGGACTGTGTGTGGCACAAGTCCTTTCTGGCGCTGGTCGTGAGGATCATCGTTCACCATCTTCACTGCTGCATTTATTACTGGTTCATGCTGGAACCAGTTTAAGGGAACAGAACCGAAGCTGATTGATACTGCATTTGCTCCCACTCTCTTCTCCTTCGGCTGCTTCATTGTGATGACCACGACATCGATTAGAGCTTGGATCTTATCCTTAAGGGCATAGCACACCTTGGTAGGATGGTGCACCGCTCTATGAAATGCGCAGTATTTTGGATCATTGATTCTCTTAGCATCTTCCTGATCCTGAACTGGAGGCAACTTGATCTTGTTATTTTCAATGAGGTATTTGAAGATACCGGGAACTTCATCCTCTCTGAACGAATAAACTTTCGGGAACTTCGGCTCCGAGGCTTTTGGCTTCGGGGTCTGTTGTTGCCACCTTGGTTGTTGAGGCGCCTTTTGCTGCTGCTGTTGCGGCTGTGCTTGCACCTCGAACGTTTGATTTGCGTTCACGGCATTTGCGTGTGCTTTTCCTTTTCCCTTAGGGACAAAATTTGGTTGCGGAGCATTATTAGCTATTTGACCCCGTTCCGCCTTCTTCCTTTTGAGGAATCGTTCGGCTCGTTCTCCTCGCACCTTCAGATCCTTCCAGGTCTTTGGTGGCGCCATTCCTATAGCTTCGAGGATGTCCAAGAAAAGATTGTTGTGACAGGTCTCGAGGATGAAATCTTCGCTGACCGGATCCCTACAATTCATTGCTTTATTTCGAAACCTCTTCACAAAGTTTTCGACTGTCTCACCATTCTTCTGTTTCTCCTCAAACAGAGTGCCGATTGAGACCTCAGTGTCGTCGTCGAAGAAGTTTGTCAGAAACATGTCCTCCATGTCGTCCCAACTGCTGATGCTCCCCGGCTTGAGGCGACGATACCAATCGAAGGCCGCTCCGCGAAGAGTGCCAACGAATGACCATACCATCAAGGGCTCATTGCCGGAGATTATTCCTAAGTGAGACTTAAAGTATATTAAGTGTTGGGTGGGGGAACCATTTCCATCAAACGGCGTAAAGTTGATTAAATTGAACTTTGCCGGATATGGAATCGATTCCCACTCCCTTGGATATGGACATGGTATGCCGGACCTTTTTACCTCTTGAGCATTCATCACAGCGTTGATTTTGCTCTCCAAGTCCTTCATCTTCTTGTCTTCACTCGTTTCTATCTTCGAGTGGCTTTGGGGAGAGGTAACGTGGTCCTCTTTTGCATTATCATCCACGGGACCGCTTCCATTATCGTTGTTGACGGGAGGGATGTTCATATTGGCATTATCCTCTTCCCGTTCATTCTCATCTTGATTCTGATGATTGGGTCGAGTGGGTTCTCCTTGGTGAGTTGTCAGAGCCGCGATTTGCTGGTCGTGCATCTCTCTCATCTGCTGCATGGCCATCTCCATCTCGAACTTGAAACTTTCTTTCTACCGAGCCAGGGCATCTTCAAGCATCTTGTTTACCTGTTCGGCGCTTATCATGAGTACCTCGCGGGGTTGTCCCTCGCTGGATACCGTGTTGTCCGATGCAATAGCAGAGCAGGCATCTGATCCTTCATCTTCTGACGGTGGTCTCGTCCGAACCCTACCATAAGTCCCTCGTGTAATGGTTCCGGACTGCAGATGAGTTAAATACCAGGGTACTAGCGGAATTGACTCGGGATTATCCCCCGTCGATGCCCTTTTGCTGGCCATATTAGTGGTGACCTTCGGGAATTCTCCGTCCTCAACTATCCTTCTTCTTCGTCGGAAACGCCTAGGCTTAGTCTCAGACGTTCCGGTGGAAATTCTCTTGAACACCGAAACTCTCCTTGGGGCTTCAGAGCAACAGCATTCTGATAACACCGCCCTAATGATGTTGGCACACGGACAGTGAGGTTCTGTGTCTCGTGCGTCTCGCTTCCCAGACTTACTCGCACCCCCAGCTCTATAGTACAACTCATCAGTTTGATAACTGGAGCAACCTATAGAGTGTTGGCACGAGTTTCCAAGTATAATATTATCATCATCAGACGAATATGACGCCGGGTTTATCATTTGGGGACCTTTCAACGGACCCAGTCGCTCTTTGATAGGTACTTTACCTCGATTCCCTGGTAAGGGACCGAGACGACCTTTCAAAGGAACCCTGGATGTTGAAGGATCCGTGTTCTTACCTGACTCTGCCGGAGGTGCGGGGGCAAGGGGAACGGGACCTGGATTTGATGAAGGTTGGGCAGCAACATCTTCAGCTCTCGTCTTAGGCGCTGGCTTTGTCTTTAGCACCCATACCTGCTTGAGCTTTGACGGGTTCTTAACCGTCTCTTCTTTCTGCATCTCCTCCGCTTTCTGTAGGAGAGCTCGGGCATGCGCAAGCAGTGCGCGGCGCTTCTTGATTCGCTCTTCGAGGGTTGAGTGAGTCCTCGTGACACGAACCCATTCGTTCGTTTCTGCCTTGGAGGAGGAGTTGGTTACGTACCGTTGTTGCTCTTGGCGCTGTCTGGATTTGAGATCTTCATTATAGCGGATCCCGTCCATCGGCTCCAAAGCCTTGGCCATCTGACGAGCGAGGCGTTGACGCCGTCTTTGGCGCGTCCTCTTTGATACAGCTGGAGCACCTTCAGTAGCCATCTTCTTGGCGGAGGAAAAGCCCAGATCTGCGATCTCGACCATGTTGGGCGACGCGGAGACGCCACGTGGTGCGAGTGCAGCGATGGCAAGGGGCTCTTGGGTCTTTGAGCCGAGGGTCCCCTGGAGGAGGAGGAAGAGAGGTACTCTTCGAACTTTTGCTGATCGAACTCGTATTCGATCTCTTCATTCACCCGGATCTTAAATGTCGGTTGCGTCACGACGGCCTCGACAGTAAGGTCGTTGGCTCCCACTGTGGTCGTCAGCTTGTTTGCGGAAAAAGTTGTTGTATTCATTGCTGTATTCATTACAACTTCAATCGTTATAATGAAACAAAAAGATTGCCTTTTTATAAGACTCTTACACAATGAAAACAAAAAAAAGTTACAACTCTCTTCAAACAAACGCAAGATCCGTTTATCGTCTCTTGCTTGCGTGGGTCTTTGGCCTGTGACGGGGACGTCGATATCCGTGGACTACCTGGCACTCAGATCTGTTCCAGAAAAATCGGACAGAGCTTCGTCGATCCGCGAGGAGATCTAGAAGCCTGAAGCGCCTATCTCGGCTAAAACGAGATATTTGCTCTTCTTAGGATTACCGGCGAAGGGTAATACTAAGGAACGGACACGGGTGATGAAGAATCTGATGAAGACCTCTCCTCTGTTGAAGCGCTCGACCACTCTTCACTGCAGCAGGGCTTCGCCAATCTCCTCCAAAAATCCAGATCTTCAAAAATGAGGCATAAGGGGGCTATTTATAGGCAAGGGGAGCATATAGGGTGCCTAGACACCCCTGGGTGTCTCGGATTGGCCGAGACACCCTTGGGGTGTCTCGGCTTGGCCGAGACACCCTGGGGTGTCTAGGCTTTTCCTAGACACCCCTGGGGTGTTTTGACTTTCCCGAGACACCCCGGGTGTCCCAACTCAGCCTGAGACGCTCCGTTGAGGTGTATTCGATTGTTTTCGCCGTAAATTCTTCGTCCGGACTCGGATTTGAGTGATTCCAAGTGCGTTGGATGCATGACGAAGAGTTTGATCCGTTCCGGTGGTCGGATTATCTATTGAGTGATCAAGGCATGAATGGTATTGTCCTTTTTGTGAGCATCGCCGGATTCCTGATTGGCCCGGGTCTTCGTTGTTTCGAAATCCTATCAGCTCACGTAGCTCGTCGATTCACTTCAATCGTTCGTCGACGTCAATTGGACTCCTGTGGATTGGATAGTGACGTTCATCGTCGCTCTTTAACACTGAACCGTTCGTGGAGACCTATAGGCAATTTTTTGATGCCTACACCTACATAAACAAACGGTGATATAAACTATGAAACAATGACGATATAGAAATATGATAAGCAATGAGCACAAGAATAATATACCAAGACAAACTCATACACATAATATGATCACTGAGTTTGGTCACCCTCGACCTACGTCTCCAATCCTCACTCTCGAACAGAATTCTCCACTATCACAACCGGATTTCAACGTTCACTGAAAATGTTTACAAGATACACAATTGGTTTTCTACCTCATCAAAAACTTTCATAACTCTCATAAATGTAATCACATAATACACCCTCTAAGTATTGGCCTAGCTCATGTCAACTTCCTCAAGTGCTCGGATTTACTACATATCCCTAGGTTTTACTATCGACGCCACTCCTCTTGGAATTGACCACATCTCTCACCACACACTCCTCTCGGTATCCTTATGTATTATAATGTGATCTCACAATGATCAAGCACAAATAAAAGGGTTTTTTCTCTAACAAGAATGAGAACAAAATTAAGCTCACACTTAATGATACAATCTCACAACCACAATATACTATGTATAAAATACTTAAGCTTAAGAGGGTGTGTGTAATCAATAAGTAATAACAATAAAACTAAACTCAAATTGATCTAGCAAATAAATGAAACAATTAAAGTATGAACAAGCTAGAAAAAGAGGAGTTTACCATGCTAATTATAAACCAACCTCTAGACCAAGAGATCAACCTCTCTCACAAACCGAGAGAACCTTCCTTTGAAGCAAGTATAAATCCAATCCTATAAGCCTTGAATGTGTTGTGAACGTGTTTCTCACTGTGTCTATAGGTTTCACCCTTCAAAATTTGCCTAAACAATTAGTAGGAAATGATCAAGAACATAGGCTTTTTCAAAAAATAGCTTTTCTCAATACTTAGGCTAAAAAATAGAATGTTTAACCTTTTGAATGTGCACAAAGTTTAATCTTTTGAGTGAAAATCTTGTTATTTTATTTACTGACATTTACCCTATTCATAGCCTCTAAAAAGTCATATTTTTAAACCAAAATAACACATCAAAACGGCTACAAACAGCTATATATTCAAAACCTGTAACAGTCAAAAAACAATCTTTGTAGTCAACTACAACTCTTAGTAGTCGACTACTCTGAGTTCAAACAGACTCTGTGTAGTCATATAATTTCTTAGTAGTCGACTACTTTATCTATTAGTCGACTACTCTGTAATTGACAGAAAGTCTGGAATTCTGATTGAACTCTTATTGGTCAACTATAATGTCTAGTAGTTGACCAGTCTGTAATAACACAGAAACTGATATTCTGTCTGTGCCTTTTGTAGTCGACTATTTATGCTATTAGTCGACTATTAAGGGGTAGATATGAGCTATCTGATATGTTTTAAGTCTCACTCAATATCTATTAAATCTAATGGTTAACATAGGGGATTTCTAAAGTTAACCAACACACTAAGCATGTGTTAGTGTGTTCTAACACTATGTGTGTGTATGTGTGTGAGTGATCAAGGTTTGCACATATTTCTACGCAAAGAAAATATAAAATTACATTTTGATAATAAATTACATCTTCTTCTTTGCTTCATTTTGCCTTGAAATCATCCTATGTTTTGAGTATCTCTTTGAATATCATTGTTGATTTAGCTTTCATACTATAAACAAATGTTAGCACATAATACATATAATATATAATATTTGTTATCATAAAAACAAACTAATCTTGGGGTTTAGATTCCTAACAAGTTCGTTGAGAAAGAACATTGAGCTATTTTTGGATGTCCTCCAAGGCTTTTGCTACCTTGTTCAACTTTGAAGGTATTGTTGCTTCTGATCACATATGTTCAGAGTCTGCATCATCTTGGTACTCTTGATCTTCTTTTGGAGAGGATTCACTAACTGGCTTTTTCCCCTTTGAATTGCTTGGTTGAGATTGGGATACTAACAAAAGTTGTTCGACCATCTTCTCTAAACGTTCAGCCTAATCATCTGAATCCTCTTTCTGAGCCATCATTTGGGCAAAAAGATCTTCTCTGTCTGTCGTATCTCCATTCTATTGTTGTTCTTGACTTGAGCTAGGGGTTGCATTAGATTCTATAGCGGAATTGGCTGAAGATGTAAGCTAGTTCACCTGCGGTGTTCTCTTAGATTGGTGCGACGATACATGCTATCAGTATTTGGTAATATATATCCAATATCAGGAGAATACAATGGGTTAGGCAAGCTATCTGTATTTTCTTCGTCATTTTTAGAAATTACGCTCATCATGTTGACAGTGAATTCTCAGGTACGTCATCGTCATTTAGTCCGGATCTCTAAAGATTCAGGACCATGACTGAGTAGACTAAAAACTGATTTTTATTTAGAAGTAGTTGTATATTGGCAAATCTTTTGAACTACTTAAATTACTTCTCTGAGAATCATACAATGTTGACATTGGCGAGCATTCTTTGGAGATAGAAACTCTCTCAAATTAGTATTAGCTTTGAGTTCAAGGCCTCTTTGAATGCCAACTTCACTGTTTTTAGCTTTGGAAAATAGGGGTCACTTATGGCGACATTGGCCAAGCTTTCGTGCAGCTGAATTGATGATAATATTCCCTTGCAGGAATTTTGATGAAAGATTTCCCATATTCTTAGCTTCTATCGATGAAGCATAGCAAGCATCGCGAGATGCTTTAACTCGAACTCCTAAAGGAGTTGTGGACATGTGTCCAAGATCAATAGATAGAACAAGATCTCGACCTTCTCTTGAGGCGAGGGTCAATATTTCTTTACTCTTGGTGAAGTTCGTTTGGCTTCTAGCTAAGTTTAAATTATTTTTGACGAAGGTTGCCTTTACACACGCAGGGGTCGTCTAAGACCCGAGAGTCACACTGTGTTCTACGACTACTGAGAACAGTCACCATGGATGAAGTTTGGTTCGTGGAAATAAATTTCTCGACTTTCGCTTGGTCAAATTAAATAACCACCGATTTAGCAAAAGACCCGAGTGTCATAGTGTTGGTTTGCAACACAATTTTCTCATCGGAGGAGAAAGTAGTCCCCAGAAGAGTCACCATCCTATTTCATGTCTTTTTAAATTGCAATTAACTCAAATTACAATAAAAAGAATATAATGAAACAAAAGAAAATTTATATTTCCTAGAGTTTTTTCTATGTGCTGATGAAGCGTCGTTCTTGTACTCCATTGACGCACTGATTAAGATAGACGAGTCTTTTTGTTGTTAATGAGAGTTCAGTGATGTGGAAGATAGCTCAATCTTTTCTTGTCACTTCTACTCAATTAAATTGCAAATGTAATAATAGAAACCTCTCTATATGTATGTTTAGATCTGTAGATCTCTTTGATTCTTCCTATTGCCAAAATGAATGATCTCTCCTCTTTTTATAAGCTAAAAGAGAGAGTTAATGGTCTCTTTAATTATTGATTAACTGGTCATTAAAATAGGAGATAGTGGGGGGCAGTTATCCCTTTAAAATAGCTCTCAAATAGCTATTAGTTGAGGTTCGCTGGCTTGACAAAGCTCGCTAAGGACACATGGCTGAAATTCGTTGCTAAAGGTGTTTAGGCGAAGTTCGCTAGTGAAGGCATTGGTAAGGTATGCTGCTGATATGAGTGAGGCTCAGTGAAGACGCATGGGTGAGATTCGCTGAAAGTATGGATGACTTGGTCTACTTGGGTTGCTATGAGAGAAGTTCTTTAGGTGGCGAACTTCGCTTATGAGTTTGAATTTAGCACAGAATTCGAATTATGACTTAGCCAACAAATGACGTCTTTCGTCTCGATCTGGGGCATGTTTTAGGAGTTGACTTGCTCTTAACTTCGTCGAGTCGAGTCGAGATAGGCTATTTAGCGAGGTTCTCTTGCTTGGTTGGGTAACATTCACTATAGTTCGTTGTGAGCTTAGTTTTGGGGGCCCTTTGAAGTGTTCAGCCTATAGGCATTCACTTATTAGATTCACTTATTGGTTTCAAGCTAAATATTAGCCTAAGTGAAAATATATTTTAACCATCTACAACTAATTAATAAGATCTTTCCCAAATAAAGTTTTTAAACTTAAAGCTAAAATTGACATGTTTTGATTTTGGAGGTATAGCTTCTGAGCAGGGACCTGTCACGTGTTGAAGTTCCATGAAAATCACAAGAGGGACTGATTATGCCATTCATATACCTTTCATCAATCTCTAGTCCACAGTTTGGCACTGAATCATTGTGACAGCATTTTCATAGAAATCTATACCATCTTTAATGTCATCCCAAGCACTTCATTTCTTAGAAATAGAAGTTGGATGGTTGGAAGGAGAGGGAGAGAAAATTAATGAAAAATAAATGTCACATATAAAATTGAGTTATTAATTAGAAGGTAAAAAGCCAATGATTAAGAAGATATCACTTTAGCAATTAGGGTTTATTTATAATTAAAGGTAATATTTATTTATAAAGGGAACCAAGTTGATGAAGAGCATTAGAGAGAAGGGGATAGAGCAGTTCATAAAGGGGAATGAAGAAAATGGGCAAAGCAATTTCTGATAAAGAGAAGCAATACTTTCCGATATGGTTGTAATGAGCTAGTTGATACTTAATCTTTGGTTTCCTTTGGTGTGAACATATACAAGCTGGTTTGTCCGTTTGTTTTAACTGTTGTTTTGTTATTTTGCTTTTGTTCTTATATTTTCTTTATATTGTAGTTGTTCCTTGGAGTTAGTAATTGTGGGAGACGACAAGGTCCACTCCCTCATCTATTATCTTAGGAAACTATGTGTAACTTACTTATCAAAAGAACGTTTAAGTTCCTAAAGTTACATTGAAAAATACCCATAAGCCCGATTTTCGGGAAACCTGGAAATGGAATTTTCAATTGGGCATCTCACCCTATTTTCACTTCAAAAAAAATCCACTTTAGATGGTTGATATATAAATTGAAATTGAAATGTAATTTTCGTACAATTGCCATACAGTCAAAGGTCTCAAAAGTCAAAACTAAGCTCTACCAGTTGTTAGACTTATTCGTGATTAATTCATAGAGATTAAACAACAACAATGAGCAGAATCAATACCTGAATCCATAACTATTTGAGCATGAATCTTAATTAGGGTTTGATCTTCTAATCTGAAAGGTGTCTCTTAAATATCTCTTTAGATGGGGATTAGAGAATAGAGAATGTAACCTTTAGATTTGGGACCATAATCCCATTATATAGATTTGTAATTTTCTTATTTAGCCCATCATAAAATTAGAATTGTAGACCGGTATCTGCACAATTAGTCCATGACATATTTAAATACCCATTGACCCAATTACTTGATTGATTACTTTATGCAGGTCATTTGAAAAATAGCAACACACACTGATATAACATATATGCCCACAAATAGGTTTAATTAGATTTAAATCCAATAATCTCCCACTTGGGCACCATATGTTTTCTTAAAGTGTGTATAAACTTATGAGCTCAAAAATTGGTATCACAAATAAGGGTATTTCCAAACAATCTCGTCTATTGATTATATCAATATAGGATCAAAGCGGCCTTCGTCACATTTATCGTGACTAAACCCATCAATGGTTATATATACCAATACAATCAAATGACATAGATCAATCATTAATGTGTAGCATAAAAATTACATACAATTTGATCAGTATATGTCTATTTTCAACCGGTCCTACCTTAAACTTTAGTGAGGTTAAAACCAAACATAATGAAATATAGTGTCTTAACTGAATACTTTATTCTGATCAGACAATACAACCAAACACAAAGCACCAAAAAATTACAAACTTAACTGAATACTTTATTCTGATCAGACAATACAACCAAACACAAAGCACCAAAAAATTACAAACTCCCACTAAATCATGATAACCAAACACAAAGCACCAAAAAATTACAAACTCCCACTAAATCATGATATCCTCGAATAACACCACACACATATGAGTAGTATGCTCATGAAAGACCTTGGGTGGTAATCCTTTAGTAAGAGAATCTGCTATCATAGAGTTTGTCACAATGTGCTCTATAGATATCTGTCCACTCTGAACCCTTTCTTTTACAACCAAGAACTTAATGTTAATATATTTTGACTTAGTTGAGCTCCTGTTGTTATTGGAATACATAACTATAGATTTATTGTCATAAAATAACCTTAGTGGTCTTTTAATATTTTCCAAAATGCATAGTCCAGTGACAAAATTTCGCAACCATATTCCATGATTTGATGTCTCGTAGCAAGCTACAAACTATGCTGCTATAGTGGATGAAGCTACGAGTGTCTGTTTAATACTTTTCTATGATATAGCTCCTCCTGATAACATATAAATGTAGCCTGATGTAGACTTTTTGCTATCTTGACATCCAGCAAAATCAGAATCAGAATACCTAATGACCTCCAACTGCTCTGATTTTCTGTATGTGAGTATATAATCTTTTGTTTTCTAAAGATACCTCATAATCTTTTTGACTGCTATCTAATAATCCATACCATGGTTACTTAAGTATCTGCCTAACATCCCAATAATGTACGTAATATCCGCATGCGTACACACCTGAGCATACATTAGACTTCCTATAGCCGAATCATAAGGAATCTTTTGCATTTCCTGAATTTTAAGGTTACCTTTAAGGTACTGATTGAGACTGAACTTGTCTCCTTTAGCAACAGAGGTGTCTCCTCGTCTGTAGTCTTGCATGCCAAACATTTTGAGTACTTTATCGATATAGCTCTTTTATGATAATCCAAGTATACTTCAAGAACGATCTCAATGTATCTGGATTCCTAATATAAAAGATGTGTCCCCAAGATCTTTCATCTCAAAATTCTTTGATAGAAATCTCTTGGTTTCATGCAACATGCCTATATCTCAAAATTCTTTGATAGAAATCTCTTGGTTTCATGCAACATGCCTATATCATTAGTGGCAAGCAATATATCATCGACATACATCTCTTGGTTTCATGCAACATGCCTATATCATTAGTGGCAAGCAATATATCATCGACATACAGAACCAGAAAAATAAACTTACTCCCACTAAACTTGTGATATATGTAGGCATCGAAAATTGCCTATAGCTCTCCACGAAAAGCTCAGTGTTAAGGAACGACAATGAACGTCACTATCTGGTTCACAGGAGTTCGACTGACGTCGGTGAACGATTGAAGTGAACCGACGAACTACGTGAGCTGACGGAATTTTGGGATAACGAATGCACGGGCTAATCGAGAGCCCCGCGATGTTACAAAAAGAACAACGCCCTTTGTGTCTCGTTCATTCTATAGATAATCCAACCATTAGAGTGATAGAACTCTTCGTCAGACTTCTAACGCACTTCGAATCACTAAAATCCGAGTTCGGACGAAGAATTTACAGCGGAAGCGG
Source organism: Asparagus officinalis (assembly GCF_001876935.1). NCBI lineage: Eukaryota > Viridiplantae > Streptophyta > Magnoliopsida > Asparagales > Asparagaceae > Asparagus > Asparagus officinalis. The sequence continues at coordinate 50,684,423 of NC_033798.1, forward strand.
GCGAATGCACCTAACGCACTTCGAATCACTAAAATCCGAGTTCGGACGAAGAATTTACAGCGGAAGCGGGCGAATGCACCTCAACGGAATGTCTCGACCAATGTGAGACACCCCATGGGTGTCTCGGATTTTCCGAGACACCCCAGGGGTGTCTCGGATTTGGTGAGACACCCCAGGGGTGTCTCGGATTTTGAGAGACACCCTCCAAGGCAGATTTGGGCCTTTAGCCCGTTTTAACCGCTCCGCAACCCCTCATGCCTATAAATACAAGCCTTAGGCCTCATTTTTTGAGATCTGGAATTTTGGAGAATAGGCGAAGCCCTGCCGGAGTGAAGAGTGATCGAGCACTTCAACGAAAGAGAGTTTCTTCGTCAGATCTACATCACCCGTACCCAATCCTTAGTATTATCCCATTGCGATAATACTAAGAAGAGCAAATATCTCGCTTTATCCGAGATAGGCGCTTCAAGTTTCTAGATCTCCTCGCGGATCGACGAAGCTCTGGATCAGATCTGATTGCCAGGTAGTCCACGGATATCGACGTCCCCGTCACAGGCTAAAGACCCACGCAAGCAAGAGACGACGAACGAATCTTGTGTTTATTTTCAAGAAAGTTGTAATTTTTATTTATTTGTTGTTTGAATTCATTTGTAACGTTTGAAGTTTTAATGAAATTAATGATGAAGGCAACTTTTGACGAAAACAAACTGGCGACCACAGTGGGAGCCAACAGCTTCGCTGCCGAAGCTGTCGTGCCGCAGCCGACGATCAAGATCCCGGTGCTCGAAGAGGTCGAATATGAATTCGACCAGCAAAAGTTCGAGGAGTACATCTCCTCCTCCTCCTCCTCCAGATCCGCCTCTCCTGACAAGTGCAGGAGTGCCTCCTCCTCTAGAAAGATTTGCTGGTCTTCAGATCTGAAGATCCAAGAAGACGATCTCTCCGCCGCTATTGCTGTTGCACCTTGCAATGATCCACCGGCACTCAATGAAGCCAAATTTGCAGATCTGAACTCCTTCACGATTAAGGAGTCGACTGCTGAAGGCGCGCCAACTCTATCAAAGAGAGCACGTCAAAGGAAACGACAACGCCTCGCGCGCCAATTCACCAAGGCTTTGGATCAGATGGATGGTCTCCATTACCAAGCAGATCTGGAGCTCATAAAGCACCAAGTGGCTAATCTGTTGCCACGACCAACATCGGAATCCTCCTCTTGATCTCCAATTAACGGATGGGTTCGTGTCCAAAGAACCCACTCTACTCTCGAGGAGCGAATCCAGAAGCGCCGCACCTTGCTTGCGCATGCCCGGACCCTTGTGCGAAAAGCATAAGAAATGCAAAAGGAAGAGGCAGTTAAGAGATCGTCGAGATCCAAACAAGTTTGGGCGCCAAAAGCCAAATCAGCGCCTAAGGAAAAAACATCCGAAACTGCCTTCTGGCCTTTGTCAACTCCAGATCCCGCTCCTATTGCTCCCGCACTTCCGGTGAAGCCCTATGACGGCGTGGGTCTCTCCAAATATAGAATCCTATTGAAGGATCGTATCGGTGCCCTACCCGAGAATCGAGGAAAAGCGCTTGTTAAGGAAAGCTGGAGATCGTTGAAGGAACTTCGAACCAACATCCGGACTGGGGGTCGTACGCGACCTCCTAACAAATTGATTTCTGCAACGGCCCGCTTGGCGGTGCGTGCAGAAAATCAGGAGCCCGTTAAGGTTTCACCCTCACAAATGTGTGATTCCAAACGTGTGACTCCCGTAGACGCTAACAAGGCAATGTTTACTCAGAAGAAAATACGTCAGACAGACGAACGCGTTATACCTGAGAATCCATGTGAGCAGCCGATAGGTTACTCCGACCGCAACGTCGATGAGTTGTACTATCAGGCTGGGGGTATAAATAAATCTCGAAAGAGAAGTACCTGGGAAGCGGACTTTCACTGTCCATGTACCAAAATTATCAGGGCAGTATTATCAACGTGTAGCTGCCCCAAGACCGCTCCGCAGAGGGTCTCGATATTCAAGAGAATCTCCGATGGAACGACGAAGCCCAAATCAAGGCGTTTCCACCAAAGAGGATCGGTTGCTCGAGATGATGAATTCCCAGAAGTTGCCATCAACATGGTCAATAAAGGAAAATTTCTGATTGTTTCAAGTGGTTCCAACCTTCATTTCTCTCCAGGAAGAAAAATCAATTCGGGAATAGCTCAGCTTCAGCTAGAAGCCGTCGGATATAACGATTACCAGGGGATCCATGAAGGAATCCATTCCGATGACGAACTCTCAGATTCTTATTCCGCACTCGCCTCCGATGATACAACGTCTAGCATAGGACAAGCTCGAGAAGTGTTCATGGTCAACACCGAGCAAATAGCCAAAATCATTGAGGATGCTCTAGCCAAGCAGAAAGAAGCATTCAAAATCGAAATGGAAATGGCTATGCAGGAGATGAGACAAATGCACGACCAACAAATCCGAGCTTTGTCAAATCAGCTAGTTGAATCCAGCCGTCGCACCCAGAACGCCGCAGTTGACAGCGATCCGGAAGTGGACGAAATCATCATGGCCGACGCACCGCCCAAAAATACTGGGGGTGGCCCCACTAAAAATAACGACGCTGGGGGTGGACCCACCAATGATGATAACACTGGGGGTGGCCGTATTATTCCTCTTGAAAATTGTCCAAAACAGGATATAGATGAGGCCGAAAAGATGAAGGATCTCGAAAGAAAAATTGACGCCCTGATGTCTGCTCGAGAGGTGGAGAAGACCGGCATTCCGTGTCCTTACCCGAAAGAATGGGATTCGATCCCGTATCCGGCGAAATTCAACCTGATCAACTACACTCCGTTCGACGGGAAAGGTTCCCCCACTCAGCACCTGATCTATTTCAAGTCCCATTTGGGAGTGATCTCTGGTAACGAGCCTCTGATGGTCCGGTCATTTGTTGGCACCCTTCGCGGGCCCGCCTTCGATTGGTACCGCCGCCTCAAGCCCGGAAGTGTCAACAGCTGGGAGGACCTGGAGAGCATGTTCCTCGCTCATTTCTTCAATGATGACACCGAAGTGTCGGTCAGGACACTCTTCGATGAGAAACAAAAAGACGAAGAGTCGGTGGATACCTTCATCAAACGCTTCCGCAATCAGGCAATGAACTGCAAGGATCCCGTCACGGAAGAGTTCGTCTTGCAAACCTGTCATAATAACTTGTCCACTAATATCTTGGACGTTATGGGAGTAGAGCCGCTCAATACCTGGAAAGAGTTGAAGGTGCGTTGTTGACGTTAATCAGACGTCGCAACACCAGCTCCGAAGACAACAGAAGAATTCGGATCCAAGGCTCCAAAAAGAGTACTCATTCAAAGACGAAGACGTTCCAGCCATCTTCGAGACCCTTCTTGAAAACAACAAGATCAAGCTGCCGCCCATCACAAATCAGGAGGAAGCTGACAATACTACGGATCCGAAGTACTGCGCGTACCACAGGAGGATCCTTCATCCCACCAAGGCTTGCTTTACTTTAAAGAATAGCATCCAAACCTTGGTTGAAGCCGGCGTCATAACACTAGGATAAGCCAAATAAGAACGTGTACACTCCGACAAGTATACGAGTATAAACTGCTTCTCAATCCTCCAATCGGTATATGAGGTTAAACTGTTCCCTGATACTCCAATAGGTATATGAGTATAAACTGTTTCCTACCGTTGATGGGAAGTTCCTGGAGAATGTTACGCTAATATTCTTAAGGATAACCCGGACATGTAACGGAGTACAAAGTCAGACCCAGTTCCAAGAAAGAAGCTGGGGGTGGATGATTCATGTAATGGGAAGTTCCCAGAAGAACGCTATATGTAATTTTCTTAGGGATAACCCGATAATTACGAACAAAGTGATAAACACTAAACCCCCACTATGATTTGTACTCCCACTCTCACTGTCTACCTGGTCAAACCTTCCTATAGTTAGGACCACAACCAAAGTCCCCTCTCGATTCCTTCCATGAACGAGAGGTCCACTTTCAAATTGAACGATCAAGCCTGTAAAAGGTAAGATCATCTCAAACCTCCCACTTCCACTGCTTCCTTGGTCAAACCTATAAAAGTTAGGGCCACAACCAGATTCTCCTCTCGATTCCTTTCATGAACGAGAGGTCCACTTTCAATTGAGCAATCAAACCTATAAAAGTTAGGATTGTCTCCAACTTTACTTAGTCAAACCTGCAGATAGTTAGGACTAAGATTGAGTTATCCTTTTCGATAAACGAAAGACTTCCATCTTTTCCTTTTTCCACCAAACCTATAAAAGTTAGGGTCGAAATTGGGCTTTCTCCTCAATAAATGAGGGACTCTTTTTGGATCGAATGACCAATCCTATAAAAGTTAGGGTCGTTTGAATCTTTCCGATTCTCGGAGTGGAGATCCCACTCTTAGTTTCATCATTTCGGATTCTGAGGGTGGAGATCCCACCTTGAGTTTCCTTTCCAACTGGAGATAGAATATAAAATTCTTCCTCTTCAGTGCCGGGAGATAGAATATAAAATTCTTCCTCTTCCATTTTCCAGTCCGTCTTTACCCTGAGAAAAGACACAATTCCCAACTTCCAATCCGTGCACTTTGTGCACGGGGAATTTTATCTCAACTCCTAAATAGAGATAAGCCTACGCCTAACACGCGTTGCCGGTTTAGTCTTTCACCGATTGAAAAAGACACCAGAATCCAGTCTGGGGCATTTTATCCCGAAGCCTAAGTAGGGATAAGTCAACGCTTAACCCGCGTTGCTGGGTGGTTCGTTCCCGTAAAAATGACCGAGTCTACGTATTCAGCATCGTAGCAACAAAAATCCATGCCTTTTATGCATGGGGAATTTTATCCCGAATCCTAAGCAGGGATAAGTCAACGCCTAACACGCGTTGCCGGTTAGTCTTTTGCCGTGAAAAGGACAAAAGCCCACATATTCGACATTATGGCAGGCCGTTATTAATAACGCGAAAATCCACGTCATACACACGTGGGGAACTTTATCTCGACTCCTAAATAGAGATAAGCCTACGCCTAACATGCGTGTAGGGATAAGTCAACGCCTAACACGCGTTGCCGGGTAGTCTATTCCCGTGAGAAAGACGAAGTCTATGTATTCAAAATCATAGCATTAAGTCTAAGAGAAGCAATTCTCTTAGCATAACGTTACATGTGAAACGGGTTTTAATAATTCACATGCTAGCCCGATTCAAACGGTAATCAGTAAAGGCACGTCAAACCCGTTGATGGCTGGGGGTTTGCCAAAAATCCCAAAGTCTATGTCTAGCACGCATTGCCGGTTAACCTTTGACCGTAAAAAGGACAAAAGACCACATATTCAACATTGTGGCAGGTTGTTATTAATAACACCATAATCCGTGCCTCACACGCACGGGGAATTTTATCCCGAAGCCTAAGCAGAGATAAGTCAACGCCTAACACGCGTTGCCGGTTTAGTCTTTTACCGATTGAAGAAGACACCAGAATCCGAGTCTGGGGATTTTTATCCTGAATCCTAAGTAAGGATAAGTCAGCGCCTAACACGCGTTGCCGGGTAGTCTATTCCCGTGAGAAAGACGAAGTCTACGTGTTCAATATCGTAGCACTAAAAGAGCTAACTCTTTTAGCACAACGTTATGTGCAGAACGGATCTAAACAATCTGCATGCTAGCCCGACTCAAACGGTAGTCGGTAAAGGCTCATCAAACCCGTTGATGGCTGTGAATCAGCTTTAACAGTTGGTCCTGTAACCCCAAAACTTGGGACCGCCGTGCTCGTTGGTCCTGAAACCCCAAAACTTGGGACCGCCGTGCTCCAATACCTTAAGAGCTTAAACTGTGTATACTCCAGTAAACGTACGAGTATAAACTGTGTCAACGTTCGACGTTCGAAATCCTAGGATCAACGCCGGTCAACGCGTAACCCTAGGTCAACGCCAGTCAACGCGTTACGACAAAAAGTCAACATTCGACGTTCGAAACCCTAGGGTCAACGCCGGTCAACGCGTTGTGACAAAAAAGTCAACATTCGACGTTCGAAACCCTAGGGTCAACGCCGGTCAACGCGTAACCCTAGGTCAACGCCAGTCAACGCGTTGCGATAAAAAGTCAACATACGGTGATCTGAAACCCTAAGTCAACACAATGTGACGGAGGTAGTTCAAAGTCAACCCAATGACACGAGCCAAACTCAATTCATCAGTTATAGACTCGAAACTCCAACGACAGCCAAGCGATAAACGCAGCGCCAGAAGAACTTCGGCTATTCGTCAAAGCATTGGATAGACCGAAAATCGAAGGAGTCAAGGGTGGAAGCTAACTACAGGTCCTTTACGCCGACTGAAGTCTAGACCAATCACATCCAAAGTATTCCAGCCTATAGGTCTCCACGAACAGCTTTGGAGGGGGTATCTGTAGGCATCGAAAATTGCCTATAGGTCTCCACGAACAGCTCAGTGTTAAGGAACGACAATGAACGTCACTATCTGGTTCACAGGAGTTCGACTGACGTCGGTGAACGATTGAAGTGAACCGACGAACTACGTGAGCTGACGGAATTTCGGGATAACGAAGGCACGGGCTAATCGAGAGCCCCGCGATGTTACAAAAAGAACAACGCCCTTCGTGTCTCGTTCATTCTACAGATAATCCAACCATTAGAGCTGATAGAACTCTTCGTCAGACTTCCAACGCACTTCGAATCACTAAAATCTGAGTTCGGACGAAGAATTTACAGCGGAAGCGGGCGAATGCACCTCAACGGAATGTCTCGGCCAATGTGAGACACCCCAGGGGTGTCTCGGAATTTCCAGGACACCCCAGGGGTGTCTCAGGTTTTCCGAGACACCCCAGGGGTGTCTCGGGTTTTCCGAGACACCCCAGGGGTGTCTCGGGTTTGGTGAGACACCCTAGGGGTGTCCCGAATTTTGAGAGACACCCTCCAAGGCAGATTTGGGCCTTTAGCCCGTTTTAACCGCTCCGCAACCCCTCATGCCTATAAATACAAGCCTTAGGCCTCATTTTTTGAGATCTGGAATTTTGGAGAATAGGCGAAGCCCTGCCGGAGTGAAGAGTGATCGAGCACTTCAACGAAAGAGAGTTTCTTCGTCAGATCTACATCACCCGTACCAGATCCTTAGTATTATCCCGTTGCGATAATACTAAGAAGAGCAAATATCTCGCTTTATCCGAGATAGGCGCTTCAAGTTTCTAGATCTCCTCGCGGATCGACGAAGCTCTGAATCAGATCTGATTGCCAGGTAATCCACGGATATCGACGTCCCCGTCACAGGCTAAAGACCCACGCAAGCAAGAGACGACGAACAGATCTTGTGTTTATTTTCAAGAAAGTTGTAATTTTTATTTCTTTGCTGTTTGAATTCATTTGTAACGTTTGAAGTTTTAATGAAATCAATGATGAAGGCAACTTTTGACGAAAACAATATACACAGTCATCAACAATGTGAAAGTACCCTAATACCACTAGGAAGGAACCCTAGAGGGGGTGAATAAGGTTTATGCTAATCTAATCCGATTTATGCCAAATAAAAACTTATTAACAAATATATCCTAGCAAGAATGATATATTACAAATATATGTGCAAGGATATACAAGTAACACAAGGGTGAAATAAACATAAACAAGATAGTGGGCAATATAAAGAAGGAGAAATTGACAATGGCGATATAAACAATAAGCACGAATATAAATGAACGCCAAAGACAAACGCAAACAAACGATATGATCACGGAGTTCGGTCCCCACGACCTACGTCTCCGCTCCTCACCTCGAGGAGATCTCCACTATCACAACTGAGTTTTCTACGCTCACCCGAATAACATTTATACCTCACACTTCGGTTTTCTAATTCACCGAAAACTTTACAATCTACACTCTTGCAATCACACTTTACACCCTCTAAGTATTGGTCTCTAGCCCGTGTCTCCCTCAAGTGATAGGAATTACAACCTATCTTTAGGCATTATAACCTACCTCACTCCTCTTGGAACGACCCCATCTCTCACCACACACTTCTCTCGGTGTACAAGTATATTACAAAATGTAACTCACAATTTAGCTCACAGTATAAATTTGTTCTCTACAATAGATGAGAGCACAATTAAACCCACACTCAAAATTACAATCCCACAACCCCAAATAATACTATGTATGCAAATATAATAAGCTCAATAGGTCGTGTGTGAACAATGAGTATAATCAAAATAAATCTAAACTCAAATAAGTTCTAGCTTATGGAAATGAAAATCAAACAAATAAATAACTAGATAAGAGTTTAGAAAAACTTCTCTACATGACAAGAGAAAGAGAGAGAGATGAGTTGAAGCTCAAACACCAAAGGATGATCTCTTTTAGCTCTTGTGAAAATTACTTCACAAACTTGAAACTCAAAACTCAAACTTGAATCAAACACTAAACACCCTTCAAACTTGTTAAACCTCTTTTAAAACTTTTCTTAATTACTTCAGAATGTTAGAGGGCAAGAGGTATATATAGGCTCATGAAACAACCCCAAAAACCAGTAAAAACCCAAGAAAAATCACAAAAAGACAAAATCTGGAAAACTAGCCATTATAGGCTAAAAAGAGGTCATCAGTCGGCTGACTACAGTGCATCGGTTGACTGATGAAGTCGACAATTCCAGATTTGGCAGATTCCGGAATTTTGCGTATCTGATTTTATAAAATCAATTAAAAATAGTAAATCAACTCTAAAAATCATAAAATTTTGAGCGAAGTTTATAAAAATGTAGATGAACATTTTAGAGGAATAATTTTATGAATAACACTTCTCATTTGATAGAAATAAATTATTTAGTAAATTAGTTAAAAACTAAAAATCTGAAAATAGTACAAAACTAGCCGTTATGAGCTTATCAGTCTTAGTAAATTAGTTAAAAACTAAAAATCTGAAAATAGTACAAAACTAGCCGTTATGAGCTTATCAGTCGACTGATCAGTCGAACGATGACCTCATCAGTCGACTGATCAGTGGACTGAAAAGAAACAGAGGCTTTTTGATGATTCAAGCCATTTTCATCAGTCAACTGATAAATTCCGTCAGTCGACTGATAACACTGTATCAGCCTGATTGAAACAGAAAACCTGATTTTTGAAGTGCCTTTAAAAATAGTAAATAAATTCTAAAATATGTAAAACTTTAGAAAATCATTGTAAACATATAAATGAACATGTTACAAAAAGGATTTTTGAAATTTCACTTCTCAATAGTGAAAACTCATCATTTTCCAAATATGTCCAAAAACATAAACACTAAACATACATGTTTTTGTCATTTGACATAAACACAATATTGACACTTTGTGAAATATTTTTATAGACTTGATAAATTATGTATAAAGTGATGTTGAAGTCTATAAACTAATAAAATAATATTTTATCAAAAACACCTATATTTTGATAAAATCACCAAATACGTGTGTGTATGAATAATATGAGCTTAAAGTATTAACACACAAGTATAAACCTATACTACAAATACTATAAACTATATACCCAAGCTTGAAGGTCTTCAATATAGCTCGACTTGAACAATTTATAAAAAGATATATATGCATGAAAGAAAATGAATATACAAATTATAATTATCATGCGTATAAACAAGAAGAATATACTCACAATATTTCTCCCCCTTTGACAACATCAAAAAGGGGAAAACAAAAGAATAAAGAGAGCAAATGCTCCCCCTACCTATAAGCATGGTGAGTATAACACAAAAATAGGTATTGCTCCCCCTATCAAAATGCCATATAGAATATATGCAATGAAGTGCAAGGCAATTCATGTGAGCAAGCATAGATGAAAAATATGCTAAACACCACTCACACATAAAAATACAATAAGGATACATATTGATATGTCAATATGAAAGAGGTGTCTCAAAGCATTGGTTTTAAAACAAAACCTAATCAAAAAAAATTATGATATCAAAAGAAAGAAAACATGAGTATCATGCAAAAAGTTTTCAAATGTAAACAAATAAACCAATGAAATCATAAATCACAAGTAAATCACATAAAACCAAATCATCATTGATTTTTAAAAATTAAGAGAGCAACCATATCTAGCTCTAAAGCTAGTAACAACCCATATAAACATTTTAGCACCGGGTAAACAAAATTTGGGAAATAAACACCTAATAAATCTGGGGGGTTGCTCAAAACACAAACCTCTCAACAAAACCAAAGTCAATAAAATGAAAACAAAAGAATTGATCAAAGAAAAGTTGTTTTCATATTCAAAAAAAATTCAAAAAACATTTTTCAAAACCAAGACATGAAAATTAAAAAATGATAAAATTCTTGGTTCAAAAAGATTTTGGCACCCAAGCATTCTTGGTGCCAGATTAGTTAGTGACATGACTCTTATCATTCATGCTCAAAGCTCTAGAGTTATGAACCCTTTTGGGCGCATGTAGTGTGTACAGACACGGTCATAACAAAAATTACTTAAATGACCCTTCCGATTGTAATAAGTATAATAAAAAGGAAGTATTTGCTTATGTTGACCAAACGGTTGTGCATGAGACTCATTTGCAAAAATAGATTGTTCTTTAAAATTATTTTGCAAATGGTAAACTCTCTCCAAATCAAAACAAAACTTGGCCAAATGACCAAATCTACCACAAAAATCACATTTAAACACACAAGCATGCTTATGATGAACTTTATGAGTATGAACATGTGAATGTGTATGTGTACATGATAAAAAAACTGAATGGGATGCACAAGGAACATTAATATTCTTGTGTTTGTGTGCATCATAGGAAAATTTAGCAATATGACCTTTTCGGCTGCAAATTGAACACTTATAAACTTTGTTATATATGTGTGCATAATGAGTGGATGATTTTGCACTAGACTTGGCACACATATCCACAAGTTTCTTATGGTTGTTAATACATGTAGTTAGAGTTAAATCTAAAGAAGAAATATGGTTTTTAACATTGTTCAACTCATCATTAGGCATATTAGCATTAACATTAGAAGTAGAACATAAATAGTCATTTATGAAAGAAGCAGTATCACTTTTTTGTTCCCTACTTCTAATATGGCATTATCTTTTTCATGAGATAAGCTAGTTATAGATGTGGTTATTTCAAAATTAACATGTCATTGTTTTCTTTTAAGTATAGTATTTTCTTTTGCAATGACATCAAATTTGGACACTAGCTCCTCATGATCAGATTTTAATGCATTATGCTTTCTTTTAAGATCAATAAAATTTTTATATAACTTGTTATAGGCATGTAATAATTTTTTACTAGCACAAGCAAGTTCATCATTAGATAAATCATTAATGGATTCGAACTCGTAAACTTCACTAGGGCTATCGCCTAGTGCTCATGTGCATGATGCTCCAATGGAACTTGAAGAGAAAGCCTCCAAAGCTTGTTGGATCACCTCCAAGTTCCCGTGATATGCTTCAATAAATTTTTATAAGGTGTAAGCACTATCAAAATGAACAAATTTGTTAGAAAAGGATGAGTCAAAAGCATTAAGCAAATATTCTAACAAAAGTTTGTTCATATTAAACATTCTTTTATCACTTTTACTCTACTTGGATTTGTCCAAAGTGGGTACAATATAAGCATCTTCAATAACTTCCTATAAATCGAATTGTTTAGATCTAACAAATATGTTAAATCTAGAACACCATTGGTCATAGGGGAAATTATCTATTCTATGAGCAACATTTGGATCATAGCCTAATCTCATATCCATAATAAAAAATATGTGCAAGCAAGACAACAATAAATATCAAAATTAGATTAGCGCAAAAGATAACTTGGATCTTTAACTCAAGGCGATTAAACCTTAAATCAAAGAGCACCAAGCTCTAATAACAATTGAAAGTACCCTAATGCCACTAGGAAGGAACCCTATGTTCGCGGGAAAAGTTGGTGTTTCCTTCATTATCGATTCCATTGCACTCAGTTAACAACTTTATGCGTTAAAAGGATCCGGCGTTTGTATTATAAGATCGGCTTACAATGAAATATCAGAAATAGACAAACAAGACCAATCAAATTAAGACTTCTCCTCTTTATCGAACATACAGATCTGTTATC
>NC_033798.1:50697544-50698193 GCF_001876935.1 Asparagus officinalis
TCCGATCAGATCCGTGAGATCCGATCTCTGCCGTCCAACGAACTCCACGTTCTTCGTCAAAACGTTGCGGAACGTCTCCTTCCTGTTCTTCCCCTTAAACGGCGTTCGCCCGAACGCCATCTCGTAGGTCAAAACCCCGAGCGCCCAGAAGTCAACGGCGAACTCGTGGCCGTCTCCCCTCACGATCTCCGGCGCCACGTACTCTTCGGTGCTCGGTCCCCACGAAGGAGTGGGACCTCTCGAATCCCGACATGCTGCTCCGCCGCCTGCCCACGGGGGAAGACACGTGCGGATTTGGCCTTGGTGAGGTGGCGCTTGAGGCCGAAGTCGTCGGCGACGAAGAGCATGATCCTGGTCAGGTTCCTGCGGTGCGAGGGCGGCGGCCGCGGCGGGGACGTGGAGGTCTCGGCGGCGGAGGAGGCGCGCCTCGGCTGGAGTTGGCGGGAAAGGTCGAAGTCGGTGAGGATGACGTGGCCGCCGGAATCGATGAGGACGTTCTCGGGCTTGAGGTCGCGATAGACGATGCTGAGGGCAGTGGAGGTGGGAGAGGGCGGAGAGGATCTCGGAGAGGTAGAAGTCTGATGGCGGAGGAGGAGAAGATCCCGTCGGAGAGAGAAGTGGCGGAGGGAGTTGAGGTCGCCGGCGGGGC
>NC_033798.1:50698218-50740331 GCF_001876935.1 Asparagus officinalis
GGAGACGAGGAAGACCGTGCCCATTGCTCCTCGGCCGAGGACCCGGATGGCTTTGAGATTCTCCAGGTCCAACTCCATTTTTAGAGAATTGGGTTTGGATGCGCTCCCTCTAATGGTGCAAGGGAGACGAGAGGAGGGAGAGGGGTGCATATATAGAGGAGGAGGTGGTGGATTAATTAAATTAAACCGATTGATTAATTGGTAATTAGCTGGCAGGTTTTAGGGTCTAATTTTAGTCTGTAGGATATGGGTATTTTTGGTTTGTATCGGTTACCTGGTTTGTTCTGTTGTTAAGTTTGATGAGCTGTGATTCCCGTAGAATGGGTTAGAATTTAGCGCTGTAACCTTTCTAATTTTTTTATTTTTTCACACCATCAAATTATAATAATTTTTTTTTATGTTTCCTCTATTTTGCTTCTTTGACCAATCTTACCTAATTAGCAAAATGTCTTTTTCTTTTCTTGATATAGGGAAATGCAATTCCATGTAAAGAAATACAAGTTTTGAGTTTTTTAAACTTTTTCAAGAAATAGATTGTTTTGCTTTGGTTCGCACATAAAAAATAGTAAGAAACCAATGTATTTATTTTTTTTGTGTTTGGTTCGCATAGAAAAAAAGAAAAACTTTTGTAAACAAAGCAGAGAAGAAAAAAAATCTGATGTGGCAGAGTTTTTATCAATTTCATTCGGTTGGGGAAGGAAATCGGAGAGGAAAAAAAATCTGAGCTGGCGGCGATTTCAGTAGAGTTTTTCCTCTTCCATCCGAGCGAACCAAAGCGGCACAAAGAAATGGACGTAAATAAAAAAACTGACGTGGAGGGTTAAAAATCTGACGTGGAAGGGTTTTCTGAGTTTTCCACCCCTTATAATAGCGAACCAAACAGCCCCTTAATAATGAAATAAAATAAAATAAAATGACATTTAACATCATTAAAAACAATTTTTTTTTAAAAAAATTGAAAGCATAAGAGAGGATTAATGACGACTATGATAATAGAACAGGGGAGTGAGTGGAGGAGTGTGATTGGTGTTCGATTGGGAAGGAACTTAGTGTTATAAATAAAGAGAACCATTAGTCCATGAGCACTCTATAAGAGAGGAGAGAGATAGAGAGAAATGAATTATGCACAGAAATTAATACAAATCAGGGGGGTCCATGAGCTATTCATTTCTCTCTATCTCTCTTCTCTCTTACAGAGTGCCTATGGGCACTTTGTAGAAAAACCGTTCTTAAAATTATCAATACTATAACGGTTCTCTTAAATAAGATTACAGCCAATACCTAATAACTTGGTTATTTCTATTCTAGCCTCTACTTATGGCAAATGAACTCCCAAATTAGGCTATATTACTACAAAATACGCAGTGTGTTCTCTGATGTAGGGGGTGTTTGTTTGCATGCAAGTGAAAGATGAAAGTGAGAAAGTTACTTTCATTTAACAATTAAGGTGTTTGTTTTCATGTAAGTGGTTATGAAAGTGAGATGTAAGAAAGTTGCCACATAAGATTTAATGCAATTTTGACTTCCCCTAAAAAAGTGGTGAAGTCACATGAAAGTGACAAAAAGGTGTAGGCTGTCTAAAAATCACAATAGATAGTTGATCCCCCATCAAACACCGATGATGGAAGTTACAATCTGACGACTTCCAGAAGGCTACAATCTGACGACCTTCACAACAACTAATGAAGGCCCCAATTCAACAGCCTTCACAATCAACATCGGGAGTTACAATCTGACGACTCTTATATTTTCAAGGAGCCAAGACGAAGATTACAAGATATCTCTCAAACCGTAAGGAATTTGGCGAAACGGAGGAAGCCAAACGAAGCCTTCGGCTAGGTTCGGATGGCCCCGTCTCGTCGAGATAGCCGATTTTCATATGTAATTCGTCCAATTCCGACGTACGGTTTGAAAGTTATGACCTGTTCTTCGTAGCAAGTTATGTTCTGGAGTCCGTCTGTAAGACCGGACTTCGTCAGAACATTGGACTTAGCCTAAAGCTCGCCAAGCCCGCCTAAGGTTCGCCTCTGCATTACAGAGCCAAAACGCACACGGCAAACCAGCGTTTTCAACACCAAAACGCAGAGTTAATCTCCAAAACAGCACGAACTGTGCGCGTTTACAGGCCAACTGTGCGTTTATGGGCTCAACTGTGCGTTTTTAGCCTGACACAGGCCAACTGTGCGTTTACGGCTCAACTGTGCGTTTATGGGCTCAACTGTGCGTTTTTAGCCTGAAACAGGCCAACTATGCGTTTACGGCTCAACTGTGCGTTTACAGGCCCAGCTGTGCGTTTTCAGCCTTAGCTGTGCGTTTTCAGCCTCAACTGTGCGTTTTCAGCCCAGCTGTGCGTTTTTCAGCTCCAGCTGTGCGTTTTCAGCCCCAGCTGTGCGTTTTTCAACCTCAACTGTGCGTTTCAGGTCCAGAAACGCACAGTTCGAGCCCAGAACGCTGTTTTCAGCGTTTAACTCGTTCAAGCACGATTCGAACGGTTCCAGAACCGTTTTCTCCCCAAGATTTTAGGGGATCACTACCCTATCATGGAGAGATTTATGAGGGGCAGTTACACCCCATTAAACCCTCATTAAGGAGATATTTAAGGGGGCGGTTATACCCTTAACCCCCTATAAATACCTCAAAACTCAACTGAGTTCGGATCCTTTTTTTTGGAGGGGGGGAGCTGACTTTTTGGGGATCCTTGATCGAGCATCTTGCCGCGTTCTGCAGCAACAAGGAGTTTTGGAGACCAGCAACAGGAGCTTCTTCCTTGGCTTATTAACCGAACTTTCGGTTCAAATCAACTCTTTTTCAAGAGTTCAAACTCGTTCAGAGTTATCAACTCGATCAGAGTTCAAAACTTGCTCTGCAAGTTCTTCTAAAACTCGTCAGAGTTATCAACTCGATCAGAGTTCAAAACTTACTCTACGAGTTCTTCTAAAACTCGTTCAGAGTTATCAACTCGTCAAGAGTTATTTCAAAACTTGCCACGCAAGTTCTCCACAGCGTCAAATCGTGAGGAGATGACATCGTTCCAGTGAATCAAGACGTTCGGATCGTCAACGAGAAGCAAACTCGACGCGAGCATTCGAGGGAGGCATCTCATCGCCACCGTGAAGAACCCAGAATTAAACAAAGGGGAGAATCAAATTCATTCTCCTCTCTTTTGTAATCGGAATCCAAATTGTAATTGATTTTGAGAGGAATACAAGTCAAATTTTTCTTTCATTATTTCTTTTACTACAAATTTCCAACAAACAAAAGATGGCGACTCCGCTGGGGACTAGCTTCTCTGACGAAGAAGTGGTGGCACAATCCATAGAACGCAGCCTTCAGAGGCGCGTTCCAACATCAGAACGCAGACCTCAAAACTGCGTTGATCTGGCTGAACGCAACTCTCAGGAGTGCGTCCCAGAACTAAAACGCAACTCTCAGGAGTGCGTTCCAAAATTTAAACGCAGACATCAAACCTGCGTTGATCTGGCTGAACGCAACTCTCAAGAGTGCGTCCCAGAACCAAAACGCAACTCTCAGGAGTGCGTTTCACAAACTGAACGCAACTCTCAGGAGTGCGTTTCTGAATCCGAACGCAGATCGCAGGACTGCGTTTCACTAGCAAAACGCAGACTTTGGTCTTGCGTTAATCAAGCTAAACACGACCCTCGTGTTCCTTCTTTGGAACACGATGTGATTCGTCGTGTTCAAAATGATCAACATGGATTTAAAATTCATGTTTACCAAGAACCAGTCCCATCCTTTAACGGACAGGGGGTTCCATCTCTACCCTCACGCTCTGTGAGAGGTGCCAAGGAGACTAAAGCTCCAAAGGTTGCTCCTATGCCAAAGGAAACCCTCTCCTTTAGTCGCCGAGATTACTCGAGCAGCCCTACCTCTAAAGGAGTGGGCTCAGTTTATGCCAAACGCAGCCCTCAGTGGTGCGTTGTGCAATCAAAACGCAGCCTTCAAAACTGCGTTGATTTGGCAGAACGCAACTCTCAGGAGTGCGTTTCAGAACCAAAACACAACTCTCAGGAGTGCGTTCAAGATCTAAAACGTAGACTTACGAACTGCGTTAACCAACAAAAATGCAACCGGCAAAGGTGCGTTTCATCAACAAAACGCAGACTTCGGTCTAGCGTTAGTAAAACAGAACACGACCCTCGTGTTTCTTCTTTAGAACACAATGCGATTCGTCGTGTTCGAAAAGATCAACGTGGACTCAAGATCCATGTTCACCAGGAGCCAGTCCCATCCTTTAACGGACAGGGGGTTCCATCTTTACCCTCACGCTCTGTGAGAGGTTCATCCCAAGTCTCTGACTTGTGGGAATTGCTGTCGATGTTCAACCGACTGACGAATGTCGTTTTGCTCAATAATCGACGACATCCTCACAGGAAGAAGACTTTAGAGGATGAATACCTTGGAGTCACTTCTAACATGGTTGGTAAAGGGAGATCATCAACCCTTAGTTCTGACGAGTCAGAGACAGATCATTCTCCAAGCGTCAGAGAAATCGCTAACGAGTTTGAAGGAATCTACCAACACACTCGGACGCGAACAGGAGCCATTCCCCTGTCAACTATCGGAGTTTGGCCAGAGAAACTAATTCCGATGACGAACACTCAGCCATTGCAGAGTCCCAGTCATCAAGCTCTTTTGTTGAACATAAGAGCTTCGCTTATATGACGGGAAACCATGAAGATCTCGCGAAGAGACTTGATGAACAGGAGGCCATGCTCAAATCTCAGCAGGAGGCTATCAATGAACTCATGGCCATGTTGACTCAAATCGTCGCAGACAAGGCCAAATCTCAGGAGACAGATTCGCCGCTTAGGCAAGAATCTTCTCAGAGAGGAAAAGCGTCTTCATCCCAACCTCACACAAGCAAAGGGAAGGGAAAAGTGGTTGATGATACAGCTTCTGACCAAGAAGCCCACAAACTGGAATCTTATAATAAAAATCCAACAACATTAACCGTAGCTTTCCATCCATGTGGATAAAATTATGCAGAGGGGTGTGTAGGCGTCAAAAATTACCTATAGGTCCCGCACGCAGCTCGAGACACAGAGAAGATGATGAACGTCACTATCCGAGTCACAGAAGCTTAATTGACATTGACAAGCGTATGAAGTGAGTCAACGAACCATGCGAAGCAACGAAACTTCGGAATAACGGAAACACGAACTGATCGGGAGCTCCGCGTCACTTACGAAAGACTAAAATACCCCCCGTGTCTCATCCACTCTATAGATGATTCAATCATGGGAGCTTGTAGATCATCTTGACGGCTTTCCGACGCATCTTGAATCCCACGATTCCGAGTTCGGACAACGAAGATACGGCTGAAACGGACAAGACGCTTAGAACTACGTTCCGCGCCTCGGCCGAGACACCCCAAGGTGTCTCGGCTTGGCCGAGACAAGACACCCATATGTATCTTGGACTTTGTAGAGGTATTTTGGCTATTAATCGCTTTGAATCTGAAGAAGCTCAAAAGATGAAAGTTGTAGATCTCCTTGTTAGATTTCTAACGTATCTTAGATCAACTCATTTCGAGATCGTATGCGAGAGATAAAGTTAAAATACCAACTACCTCAGAATTCCGAGATAGTGTTGGTGTCTCGGAGAAGAATAGAGATTTTGGCCATGCTTCGATTCGAATATGAAAAATCTCAAAAAACAAAAGTTATAGATATCTTCTTTATCTTTCCAACTCATCTTGAATCATATTATTTGGAGATCATATAAGAAAGTTAGAGCCAAAAGACTCGAGACATTCACTAGTGTCTCGGCCAGGCGAGACACCCAGAGGTGTCTCGAAAAAACCGAGACACCCAGAGTTTTCTCGGCCAGGCCGAGACACCCACGAGTGTTTCGGCTTGCCCATGGGTATCCGCAGCCCTGAAAATTGATTTTTGGTTGTTTTAAGCTGTTTTTTGACGTTAACCACCTAGATTTGTTCCAACTGATCTGAATCTATCCAAGAACGTGGTTAAGTGGTTACAACTGAAGATAAGAGTGAATCAATCATTCTTATCCAAAAATAGAGGTCCCAAAGCCTATAAATACAGCCCCAGTGCCTTTATTTTTTCAGATCTGGAATTCTCGAGCGTTGGCGAAGCCTTGCTAAACTGAGGACTGAAGAGCCACGAATTTCAGAGAGAATGGGGAGATCTCCTTTAAATCTCATTACACTTTGATATATATTACATGCATAAAGAAGAGGAGTCCGTTAGATCTGCAGCCTGGTTCCTTCCCTTGAGATTGCCCCGTTAGGGTGATCTCGAGAAGAGTGATTATCTCGCTATTGCTGAGAAAATTGCTTCGGCTTCTTGATTCCTTCACGAATCAATGAAGCTCCGAATGTGATCTGATTGTTTGGTGGTTCACGAATATCAACGTCCCCATCACAGGCAAAGATCTCACACAAGCAACGGACGATAAACACCCATTGCGTTTGTTTGAAGGAGATTATAATTTTAATTTCATTGTATAAAGGTCTTATAAAAAGACCAATCTTTTTTTCAACTTATTGTAACGTCTAAAGTTGTAATAAGTTATACAATGAAGAAATCAATTTCCAACACAAACAAGCTAGCGACCACAGTGGGAGCCAATAGTCTCGTCAACGAGTCTGTCGTACCATAGCCGACGATCAAGATCCTCATGGCTAAAGAGGTCGAATACGAGTTCGACCAACAGAAGTTCGAGGAGTACGTCTCCTCCTCCTCCTCCATATCTGCCTCGCCTCGCAAGCGCAGAAAGGCCTCCTCCGCCCGAAAGATCCGCTGGTCTTCAGATCTAAAGACTCAAGAAGGTGAATTCCTCGCTACCGTTGCTACAGCCGCACCTCACAACGATCCGCCGATGTCCAATGAGACCAGATCTGCAGATCTGAACTCCTCCACGATCAATGAGTTAACTGCTGAAGGTGCGCCAATTCTATCAAGGAGAGCACGTCAAAGGCAACGCCAACGCCTCGCGCCCTAATTTGCTAAGGCTTTGGATCAGGTGGACGGACTCCGTTACCAAGCGGATTTGGAGTTCAGAAAGCGCCAACTGGTTAAGCCATCTCCACAACAAGCTTCGGGAACCTCCTCCTAACCACCTACTAATAAATGGGTTTGGGTCAAACGAACCCGTTCTACTCTCGAGGAGCGCATCTAGAAGCGCCAAGCACTTCTTGCGCATGCCTAGATCCTTGTGTGAAAGGTATGAGAATTGCAACACGAAGAGGTGGTCAAGAAACCACCAAGATCTAAATAGGTTTGGGTACCGAAGGCCAAAATAGCGCCTCTACCCAAGAGACATCAGTCATGTCTCTCACTCGATTCTAGATCTAAGGCTACTCCTCGGCCTTCGTCAACTCTAGATTCCCCTCCTATTACTCCCGTACCTCCGGTAAAGCCCTACGACAGCGTGGATCTCTCTGAATCCAGAATTCCATTGAAGGCTCGCATGGATCCTCTACATGAAGATCAAGGTAAAACTCCTATTAAAGAACGCTTGGGCCTAGTGAAGGAACCCCGAGCAACTCAACGAGCTGGGGGTCGCACGCGCCCTCATGAGAATATGAAGCCTTCCCATAAGGAGAAAATTCTAGCAACTGACCGCATTGGACTGCAAGTCGAATTCCAAGAGCCCGTTGAGGTCTTGTGCTCTCGAGAGCGTGGCTCTAAACGTGTGACTCTTGAAAATGCTAACAAAGCATTATATCCCCAGAAGGAAACGTATTCGTATGACGATGATAACATTATACCTAGAAAGTTGTGCCAGCGCACGGTAGGCTATTCCGACAATCATACAGATGAGTTGTACTATTAGGCTAGGGGTACAAACAAATCTCAAAAGAGAAGTACCCGGGAAACAGACTCTCATTGTTCGTATGCCAAGCTTATCAGGGCAGTATTATCAGCGTGTAGCTATCTTAAGAACACTCCACAGAGGGTCTTGGTATTCGAGAGGATCTCTAATGGAACGACTAGGTCCTAGCCAAAGCGTTTCCATAAGAAACGATCGGTCGTTCAAGGTGACGAATTTCCAAAAGTTACGGTAAATATGGTTGATAAGGGAAAGTCGGCTCGACCTTCTAGCTCCGACCCCCTTGTATCACATTGTCTGACTCGGCTATGCGCAGGGACCACTAGACGTAGGGATTATCAGAGAATGCAGAGGGGATTATCCTTAGATGATGAAGCATCAGATGCTAACTCTGCAGTCACTTCTGACAAAATAGTATCCAGCCCAGGATAATCCCACGAAGTGTTTATGATTAACACCAAGGAAGTAGCCAAAATGGTTAAGGATGCTCTAGCCAAACAGAAGCAAGAATTCAAGTTCGAAATGGAAATGGCTATGCTGCAGATGAGGGAAGAGCATGATCAACAAATCCGAGTTTTGTCAAATCAGATAGGTGAATCCAGTCGTTGCAACGATATTAGCCAAGCGATTAGCGATTCAGATGGGGATGAATACCTTAATACTGATAACCCTCTTGTTGATCAAAACACTGGGGATGACCCCATTGAGAACAACAACACTTGGGGTGGCCGTATTATTCCTTGTAGGCTGTCTAAAAATCACAATAGATAGCTTATCCTCCATCAAACACTGATAATGGAAGTTACAATCTGACGACTTCCAGAAGGCTACAATTTGATGACTTTCACGTAGATCGCTGAAGGTTACAATCTGACGACCTTCACGACAACCGATAAGAGCTCTAGTTCAACAGCATTCACAATCAACATCGGGAGTTACAATCTGACGACTCTCATATTCTCAAGGAACCAAGATAAAGATTACAAGACAATGATCTTTACAACGCTATGACAAAAGAGATTACTTGTTGATAATCTCTCCAAATCAAGACGCGGAACTCATCACCGCGCTCTAAGACCAAAACACGGAGGTCCTCCCCGTATGTCAACAGTAAAACGCGAGGGTTGAACCCACGTTACAATATCAAAACACTGGAGTCGGGCCCGCGTTATAACATCAAAACGCTGGAGTCGGACCCGCGTTACAACATTAAAATGCTGGGGTCGGACCTGCGCTTTTCAATGCCCAGCGGGTACCCAACTCCGCGTCTCCAGTCTAAAATGCGGAGTTAGGGTCCTGAACGCCAACGTGGGCGTTTGGCTCGTTCAAACACGAGCTGAACGGTTGTAGGAACCGTTTTCCCTCCACGATTTGAGGGATTTCCGCCCCACTTAGGAGCGGATTAAGGGGGCGATTACACCCCCCTCAATCCCTTAATCCCCTATAAAAGCGAGTAAACTCAACTGAGTTCAGGGTTGGCTTCTGGGGTCCGGAGTTCAAGGCTTTTTCGGCTGACATTTTTGGATCTGGGACTTGGCAGCGAAGGGTTGGATCTTCTTGGCTCAGATTGACCCTGGAGCTTGTCAGCAAAGAGAGGATCTTTGGAGCATTCTCGGATTTGGAGATCGACAACAGAGAGCTTTTATTCCTTGGCTTAATAACCGACTCTCGGTTCAAATCAACTCTTTCATAGAGTTTAAAACTCGTTCAGAGTTATCAACTCGTCCAGAGTTCTAAAACTTGCCACGCAAGTTCTCCATAACATCAAATCATGAGGAGGTGATATCGTTCCAGTGAATCAATACGTGTGGATCGTCAACGGAGAGCAAACTCGACACGAGCATTCGAGGGAGGCACTCCATCGCCACCGTGAAGAACCCAGTTTTAAACAAATGGGAGAACCAAATTCGTTATCTTCTCTTTTGTAATCGAATTGTAACCAGGATCGAAGAAATACAAGTCAAATTTCTTTTATTCTTTTTATTGCAATTTTTCCAATAAACATTCCTCTCGGAAATTATCCAAAACAAGATATAGACGAGGACGAAAAGATGAAGGATCTCGAGAGCAAAATCGACGCTCTGATGTCTGCTCGAGAAGTGAAGAAGACCGGGATTCTATGTCCTTACCCAAGAGAGTGGGATTCAATCCCGTATCCGGCAAAGTTCAACCTGATCAACTTCACGCCGTTCGATGGGAAGGGCTCGCCCACTCAATATTTGATCTATTTCAAATCCCACTTGGGCATAATTTCTGGCAACAAAGCCTTTATGGTTCGATCATTCGTTGGCACCCTCCGCGGGCCTGCTTTTGATTGGTACCGTCGTCTCAAGCCTGGAAACATCAACAACTGGGAAGACCTAGAGAGCATGTTCCTCACTCACTTCTTTGATGATAACATCGAGGTGTAAATCAAGACACTCTTCAATGAGAAACAGGAAGACGACGAGACGGTCGACGACTTCGTCAAGTGCTTCCGGAATAAGGCGATGAACTGCCGAGATCCGATCACAGAGGACTTCATCCTCTAAACCTGTCACAACAATCTCTCTTTGGACGTGTTGGAAGTTATGGGAGTGGTACCCTCTAATACCTGGAAAGAGTTGAAAGTGCGCGGAGAGCAGGCCGAACGCTTCCTCAGAAGGAAGCAAGCCGAGAGAAGCCAACCGATGGCTAATCCTCTGAACTCAAGTTTCGTCTCCCGTGGTAAGGAGAAGGCACCCGCAACAATTGTTGATGTTAATCAGACGTCACAACAACAACCCTAGAGACAGCGAAATACTTCGAGTCCGAAACTCCAAAAAGAGTACTCCATCAAGGATGAAGACGTTCCAGTCATTTTTGAGTCCCTCCTTAAAAATAACAAGATCAAGCTACCACCTATCACAGATCAGTAGGAAGTAGACAACACTACGGATCCGAAGTACTGTGCGTACCACAGGAGAATCCTTCATCCTACCAAGGCTTGCTTTGCTCTCAAGAATAGCATTCAAACCTCGGTTGAAGTCGGCGTTATAACACTAAATTAAGCTGAATGACAACTCCGACAAGTATAAGAGTATAAACTGCTCCTTCCAATACTCGAAAGAGTATACGAGTATAAACTGTTTCTCAATACTCCAACAGGTGTACGAGTCTAAGCTATTTCCTAATTTTAACGGGAAGTTCCTTAAAGAATATCGTATGTGATATTCTTAAGGATAACTCGGTCATCCAACTGAGTTTAATATTAGACCCAGTTTTGCAAAAAAGCTAGGGGTGGGTAATTCATGTAACGGGAAGTTCCCGAAAGAATTCTACATAGTGTATTTTTAGGGATAACCTGGTCACTACAAGAAGGTGATGAATAAGAAACTCCCACACAAACTCCCGCTACGTCTGTGCACTCAGCATTCTCATTGTTAAATTTTGAACATAGTATCAGAATTTTAATCTCCTGATCATTAACGATTATCAAACCCCTCCGTGTTATGTATTTGCCACTTAACACCAGGAACCCCCTTTGAGTGATTTGTATGAATCAACACTCCTACTATAATTTTTACTCCCACTCTTGCTGTTCACTTGGTCAAACCTTCCTATAGTTAGGGCCACAACCAAAATCCCCTTTCGATTCCTCCAATGAATGAGAGGTCCACGAATCGAGTGATCAAACATTCCTACAGTTAGGATCATCTCAAACCTCCTACTCGGTCAAACCTTCCTACAGTTAGGGTCAAAACCAAAATCCCCTCTCGATTCCTTCCATGAATGAGAGGTCGACTTTTAAATCAAGTGATCAAATCTTCCTACAGTTAGGATCATCTCAAACTCCCACTTGGTCAAACATTCCTACAGTTAGGGTCATAATTACAATTCACTCTTGATAAATAAGAAATTTACCTTTAGTTCGGTAATCAAACCTTCCAATGGTTAGGATTATCCGAATCTTTTTAATTCTTAGAGTGGAGATCCCACTCTTAGTTTCACTCTTTAGATTCTCGAGGTGGAAATCCCACTTCGAGTCTCCTTTGCAATTGGAAATAGAATATAAAATTCTTTCTTTCCACTATCGGGTTTGTCTTTGCCCTAAGAGAAGACACCACCTTTTTAACTCTCATAATCCGTACTTAACACGCGTGGGGAATTTTATCCAGAAACCTAAGTAGGGATAAGTCAGCGCCTAACACGCGTTGTCGGTTAGTCTTTAACCGTAAAAAGAACAAAAACCCATATATTCGACATTGTGGCAAGTTGTTATTAATAACACCATAATCCGTACCTCATACATACGGGGAATTTTATCCCGAATCCTAAGTAGGGATAAGTCAACGCCTAACACACGTTGCCGGTTTAGTCTTTTACCGATTGAAGAAGACACCAGAATACCAATCTGAGGCATTTTATCCTGAAGCCTAAGTAGGGATAAGTCGGTGTCTAATACGTGTTGCCGGTTAGTTCTTGACTGTAAAAGAACAAAAGCCTACATATTTGATATTATGGCAGGTTGTTATTAATAACATCGTAATTCGTACTTTACACGTGCAGGGAATTTTATCCCGAATCCTAAGTAAGGATAAACCAACGCCTAACACACATTATATGTTTAGTCTTTCGCCGATTGAAGAAGATACCAGAATCCAAATATGAAGAATTTTATCCCAAAGCCTAAGTAAGGATAAGTCAGCACCTAACACGCGTTACCGGTTAGCCCTTGATCGTAAAAAAGGATAAAAGCCTATATATTCGATATTGTGACAGGTTATTGTTAATAACACCATAATCGGTGCCTTACACGCACGGGAAACTTTATCTCGACTCCTAAATAGAGATAAATCAACGCCTAACACGCGTTACCGGTTTAGTCTTTCACCGAGTGATAAGACACTAGAATCTGAGTCTGGGGACTTTTATCCCGAATCCTAAGAAGGGATAAGTCAACGTCTAATACTCGTTGTCAGGTAGTCTATTCCCGTGAGAAAGACAAAGTCTACGTATTCAATATCGTAACACTAAAAGAGTTAACTCTTTTAGCATAATGTTACACGCAGAACGGACTTAAACAATCCGCATGCAAGCTCGATTCAAACGGTAATCGGTAAAGGCACGTCAAATCTGTTGATGGCTAAGGATTTGCCAAAAATCCTAAGTCTGTATCTGATACATGCGGCCGGGTAGTCTATTCCCGTGAGAAAGACGAAGTCTACGTATTCAACATCGTAGTACTAAAAGAGTTAACTCTTTTAGCACAACGTCACATGCGGAACAGACTTAAGCAATTCGCATGCTAGCCTGACTCAAACGGTAGTCGGTAAAGGCTCATCAAACCCGTTGATGGCTGAGGGTTTGCCAAAAATCCTATGAATGTGAGAGTCATTGATGCATTAGCCTCTTTAGTTGGTCTCATGACTCGAGCATCTAATAACTTCGGGATAAGATCCATATCTGCAGACGAATCGGCTTTAACAGTTAGTCCTGCAGCCCTAACTATTAGAACCGCCATGCTCCAATACCCTAAGAGCTTAAATTGTGTATACTCCAGCAAATGTACGAGTATAAACTGTGTTAACGGTGAGTGATCCAAAACCCTAAGGTCAACGCTGGTCAACGCGTAACCCTAGGTCAACACCAGTCAACGCGTTGCGATAAAAAATCAACGCTGGGCGATCCGAAACAACACCGTTCAATGCGTAGCCCTAAGCCAATATATTATGGCAGAGGTAGTCAGTTCAAAGTCAACTCAACAGCACGAGCCAGAATTAACTCACTAGTTTTTGATTCGAAACTTCAACGACGGCCAGACGATAAACGCAGTGCTGAAAGAACTTCAGCTATTTATCAAAATAGACTAAAAATCGAAGGAGTCAAGAATCAAAGCTAATTAAAGGTCCTTTTACACTGACTGAAGGTTGGACCGATCATATCCAAAGTATTTCAGGCTCATCTATAAAAGAAACGAGACAAAAACACTTTGGAGGGGGTATCTGTATGCATCAAAAATTACATATAGGTCCCCACACGTGGCTCGAGACACAGAGAAGATGATGAATGTTACTATCCGAGTCACAGAAGCTTAATCGACATTGATAAGTGCATGAAGTGAGTCAACAAACCATGCGAAGCAACGAAACTCGGAATAACAGAAACACGAACTGATCGGGAGCTCTAGTCACTTACGAAAGACGAAATACCCCCATGTCCCATCCACTCCATAGATGATTCAATCATGGGAGCTTGTATATCTTCTCGATGGCTTTCCGACGCATCTTGAATCATACGATTCTGAGTTCGGACGACGAAGATACAGCTGAAATGGACAAGATACACAGAACTACGTTCCGGGCCTCGGCCGAGACACCTCTTGGTGTCTCGGTCAGGCCGAGACACCCAAGGGTGTCTCGGCCAAGACATGACACCCATAGGTGTCTTGGACTTTTTAGAGATGTTTTGACTATTATTCGCTTTGAATCTGAATAAGTTCAAAAGATAAAAGTTGTAGAGCTCCTTGTTAGCTTTCTAACGCATCTTGGATTAACTCATTCTGAGATCATATGCGAGAGATAAAGCCAAAATACCAACTGCCTCAGAATTCTGAGACAGTGTTGGTGTCTCAGAGAAGAATAGAGATTTTGACCATGATTTGTTTCGAATATAAAAAAGCTTAAAAGACAAAAGTTGTATATATCTTCGTCATCTTTCCAATGCATCTTGAATCATATTATTTGGAGATCATATGAGAAAGTTAGAGACAAAATACCCGAGACACTCACTGGTGTCTCGGCTAGGCCGAGACACCCAGTGGTGTCCCCCCACTGGTGTCTCGGCCAGGCCGAGACACCCATGGATGTCCGCAGCCCCGAAAATCGATTTTTGGCTATTTTAAGCTGTTTTTCGACGTTAACCACCTGGATTTGTTCCAACTGATCTGAATCTATTCAAGAACGTGGTTAAGTGGTTATAACTGAAGATAAGAGTGAATCGATCGTTCTTATCCGAAAATAAAGGTCCCAAAGCCTATAAATACAGCCTCAGGGCCTTTATTTTTTCAGATTTGGAATTCTCGAGCATTAGCGAAGCCCTGCCGAACTGAGGACTGAAAAGCCACGAATTTCAGAGAGGGGGAGGAGATTGTTTGTGGAAAATTTGAAGTAAAAAGAAATGAAGAAAAATTGATTTGTATTCCTTTGATCTCAATTACAATTGGATTTCCTGATTATAAAAGAGAAGAGAATTAATCTGAATTCTCTCCTTTGTTTAATTCTAGGTTCTTCAGGGTGGCGATGGAGTGCCTTCATCGAATGCTCGTGTCAAGTTTGCTCTCTATTGATGATCTGAACGTCTTGATTCACTGGAACGTGGTCTTCTCCTCATGATTTGACGCTATGGAGGACTTGCGTGGCAAGTTTATAACTCTGAACAAGTTAATAACTCAGAGCAAGTTTAAACTCTTATAAAAGAGTTGATTGATCTTAACCGTAATTGGTTAGACAAGCCAAGAATGAAGATAGCTCCTGTTACCGAAGAATGTCCTTTGTTGATCTCTAGATCTGAAAATGCTCAATGATCCCAAATATCTCTCTTGATCTTCCCAAGCCGAAGAGCCCTCAACTAAACTGATTTTTTAGTTATTTATAGGAGATTAAGAGGTGTAACTGTCCTCTTAATTCACTCCTAAGTGGGGATGAATGGGGTGTAACCGCCTCTTTAATCTGCTCCTAAGTGGGGGTGGAAATCCCTTAGATCATGGGGAGAAAGTGGTTTCTGGAACCGTTCAACTCGTGTTTGAACGAGTCAAACATAGGTCCCGCATTCTGGAATGAAATCTGTGTTTGAACGCAGTGTTTGCGAGCTGCGTTGGGCAATAGATGGAACCTACGTTGACAGCTGTTAGAAGCTGCGTTGGCAGCAGTTAGGTGCTGCGTTTGGCAGCGGTTGGAAGCTGTGTTGGTAGCAGTTAGATGCTGCATTTGGCAGCGGTTGGAAGCTGCGTTTGGCAGTGGATGGAAGCTGCGTTGGCAGCTTTCAGAGGCTGCATTTGCGGTCGAACATGAGTTGTGTTGGCAGCTGGATCTAAGCTGCGTTTGTAGCGTTTGGAGCTAAATGTGAGTTGCGTTTGCACTGCATCAGCGGCTATGAATGCGGTGCGTCTTGATGCTAGTACGCGGGGAGGACTTTCGCGTCTTAATTTAAAGAGACCGTCGATTTGTAGTCTTTTTCTATCAAAGTGTTGCAAAGATCGTCATTTTGTAATCTTTGCTTTAGCTCTTTGATATGTGAGAGTCGTCAGATTGTAACTCCCGATGTTGATTGTGAAGGCTGTTGATTAGAGCTTTCATCAGTTGTTGTGAAGATCGTCGGATTGTAACTTTCATCGATCTACATGAAAGTCTTTAAATCGTAGCCTTCTGGAAGCCGTCAAATTATAAATTCCATCATCGGTGTTTGATGGGGATCAACTATCTACAGTGATTTTTAGACAGCCTACAAAACCCTCTCCAAAGATTTTGAAAGTTCGCGGTTGACTGGGACGAATTTTTAGAATACTTTGGATCTTAACTCTGATCTTGGATCAGTTGATTCCTTGTCATAAGGAGTTGTCCTTTGCACCCGCTTTGAAGGCATTTTGGTTGAAGGGATTTTTCACGTAGGACCTGAGCTTCAAAGAGAAACTATAGCGACGATACATGCTATACACGAACAGAAGCTCTCAAATGTCACGTCACGGCTCACATCCATTCAGCTGATGGACCCACAAATATTCATAGGATTTTTGGCAAACCCTCAGCCATCAACGGATTTGATAAGCCTTTATCGACTACCATTTGAGTCGGGCTAGCATGTGAATTATTTGAATCCGTTTCACATATAACGTTGTGCTAAGAGAATGAACCCTCTTAGACTTGATGTTATGATTTTGAATACATAGACTTTGTTATTTCACTAAAAATTAAAGACTAACCGCCAATGCGTATTAGGCGTAGACTTATCTCTAATTAGGGATCGAGATAAAATCCCCCATGCGTGTAAGGCATGGATTTTAGCGTTATTAATAATGACCTGCCACGATGTTGAATACGTGGGCTTTTGTCACTGTTTCTTCCTGTGTTATATTTTCGCTTGAAACACTGAAAAAAGTTAGAAGTGCTAGAGGTGTAGTATTAACTTAGCATGAATTTTCACTTAGAGTAAAATTCAAAATTTTTCTTTATTATCACTAGGATAATTCCAAAAAATCTTTAATCCACTGGGTATTTTATGATGAAAACTTGCTATTCTTGTTAAAAAAGGATTAACAAGTTTATTGGAGAGGGTTTGTCTGTTAGAGGTGTGATGTTAACCTAATAGTATTTTATGGGCTTATCGCTCTATTGAAGAGAGTCAATAAGTTGATTTGGTCGTCAGAGGTGAGATATTAACTTGATGGGTATGTGGACTTATCATTCTATTAAGAAGAGTCGATAAGTGGATTTTGTTAGAGGTGTGATATTAACATGACAGGAAGAATATTACGATCAGAGCAATTTTGAGGACCTATCGCTCTATTTGGGAGAGTCGATAAGTGGATTTTGTCAGAGGTGTGGGATTAACGTGATAAGAATTTGTTACGGTCAGAGTAACCTTGAGGACCTATCGCTCTATTGACGAGAGTCGATAAGTTAATTGTCAGAGGTTTGGTGTTAACATGATGGGAATTTGTTGCAATCGGAGCAACTTTGTGGACTTATCATCTTATTGAAGATGATTGATAAGTTAATTTGTCAGAGGTGTGATGTTAACGTAGCAAAAATTTGTGTACTTATGATTTGAATAAGATTTTGAAGACTCAGTGTCTTGTTGGGGAAGATTACGATTTGAGCAATTTTGAGGACCTATCATCCTATTGAAGAGGATTAATAAGTTGATTGTCAGATGTGTATTGTTAACGTGACAAATTGTGAGCGATGCAAACTGAATTCATACTCCGTGGGGGTGATGATCATCAAAAGTATAATGTTAACTCGACGATGTGAAAGATTCGTTACTCTTAATCTAATGGATTCCAAGTAACCAACCCCCAATCTTGATTAAGACTTAGCAGGGGAAGAAAAAGAGGGGTAGACATGACATATTGACTTGTGGGCCACTATCCATCAAGTCAGAATAGAGGCCCATCACCTTGTAAAACATTATCTGATGAGTTTGACTATCAGAGGTAACTGTTAACGTGATAGTTTTGTGGACCTGTCATCCTATTGAAGAAGATTTGCAAGTTGATGGACTATCAGAGGTAATTGTTAACGTGATAGTTTTGGTGGACCCGCCATCCTACTGAAGAAGATTTACAAGTTGATGGAGTATCAGAGGTAATTATTAACGTGATAGTTTTGATGGACCCGCCATCCTACTGAAGAAGATTAGCAAGTTGATGGACTATCAGAGGTAATTGTTAACGTGATAGTTTTGTAGACCTGCCATCCTATTGAAGAAGATTGGTAAATTGATGGACTATTAGAGGTAATCATTAACGTGATAGTTTTGATTGACCCGTCATCCTACTTGAAGAGGATTGGTAGGGGAATTTGGAGGAAATAGACTATCAGAGGTAACTGTTAATGTGATAGTTTTGGTGGATTTCGTGGTTGACAGAGGTATTTTATTGAACATGATAACTCAAAAAATTTATTACTCATAATCGCATGCACCACACCGTGTAATAACATGTTTCACCATCACAATTACTATCTCTCTAGTAGAGTCAAATAACAGGTGTAGGTACAAAAGCAAGTAAAAGATAATACAAGAGTCAACTGATGAAATAATAAAGATCAAATTAATATTTCATCATCTAACATACTGAAGTACAAGTCAATGTCTGAAATGAATAAGCTGGAACTTCTCAACAAGTCTTAAATACAAATGTCTGAATAAAAGGAAATAAGGCACACAGCCTTTACAACTTCTAGAATAGACTCTCAAATGTCTAACAACAATCTACAGTGGAGTTCAAAAGAAAAATATAACTAAAATAAACGGCTGAAGCTAAAGTGCATCGCCATCAACCTATTACTCTCCGGGCTCCTGGCTCGTTACCTGAAAGGGGGAGGGACAATGAGCGTCAAAGTGCTAGCGAGCAACATCACAACCAACCCCAAGGGATAGGGCTCGTTGTATATAAAAATACAGTTAACACATAATAATATAAAATCATTTATCCTAACAATAATGGGTTTTAGTACTTAGAAAATTATAACACGAGCATAGGTACGTCGAGCGAAATAATCCAAACAAGAAAACCCTCATGTATATACCTTGTATCTCAAATTTTAAGTGCCTAAGTACCAAACCTGGAGTCTAATACATAAACAATAAAGAAAAGAAAATGTATCAATCTCTACCGATAAACAAAGTCATGTCAAAGCTACAATAAGTGTCACGTCCAACCTAGGTAGCTATCATGTCCCAACTTCATAAATATGTCATACTCTAAACTCAGTTATGTATCATGCTCAAGGTTTAGCAAATGTCCAACACATGGACTAAATGATATGTATGTCCAACACATGGACTGAAATGATAAGTGTCCAACACATGGACTAATAGTAATGCATGTCCAACACATGGACTATAAGTAAAGAGGTGTAACTGTCAAAGGTATATGCGAAAAGATATACATATCCTAAACTCGCACGGGTCTCGATGTTCAGGTCTAAACTTGTGTCAAAAGTCAACTCACATGTACTGATAAATTACTAACGTCGTAAACTAGTGTCAAATAATCGAGGCGACCCCGAAAAGCAACTCAAACAGATCAAAAATCTGTAAACCACCTCATCAGTTAACTCATGTGTCGACTGATGCAACCAGTCGACTCATTGGTCGATTGAGGAACTGAGAAAAACAAAATCAGCCCGTCAGTCGACTGATAGCTGAAAAATTTAGCCCGTCGGTCGACTGATCAGTCGATCGAACGGCTGCAAAACCTGTTGTGCAGGTTTTGATTATGCAATAAAATTTACCTAAAATCATCGTCGTAAATCCCAAGCATAAAGATACTGATTTTAACATATATGTACTAAACTGAAATGAAATCTCTGCATGTAAACATCTATCAAAAACCATAAACATATAAAAACATGTTTGATACATTTTGAAATCAATAAATCATGAATTAACTCTTGTCAAACGTTTTCAGATCTAGATCTCTTTAATAAAACGTTGATGATCTTTTTATATACTGAAAAGCTCAAAATTTCGCATCCTATACTATAAAGATTTATTCTTTGTACTAAAAATACATTTTAGGCTCAATAAAAACTCATTAAAACCCAAAAAAATATGTGCAAAACAAAAGGGACAGAGTTGGGCGAGATGTTACTCGCCTCAGGGGTGATAAAAAGCTCCTGGATCTACGAGAGAGTGGTTTCCTTCGCTACAAAGTGAAAGTCTCGACGAAAATCCTCCGAGATCTCCTAAAAATCACCAAGAACGAATCTAGGGTTTGAGAGAGGAGAGAAGGGGCTAGGGTTTCTCAGATCTGATGATGAAAGGGGGTGTTTTTGGGTAGGAGAGATCATATATGAACAACTAGACCCGACCCAAAACCCGAACCAATCAAAGCAGACCCGAAACCTGAAAAAACTAGAAAACAGCTCGTCAGTCGACTGATCGGTCGACTGAGCTCGTCAGTTGACTGATCTGGCAGTTTTCCTGTTTCGTGCATGTTTTGCTTATTTGCAAAACCAACACACAAAACTCTATATATATGCCTCATATCATCTCAAATAACATGTTATCATGTCCATCTATGAACCCAAGCTATTTATCACCATAATTCACATATACACATAACAAAGAAAAATACGGGATTTTACAGAGAGAGAAAAGGGGTGGGGGATTTGGGGTTTGGGAGAGGGGGGAGGGGAATGACGGGGGAGAAAGAGAAATGAGGGAATTTGGGGTTCAGGGCGCGTGCTTGCCCAAATTTTTTGGGCAATCCCGCGCCCTAAAATTTTGTTCCCATTTTAACTTTTAGCGATGCAAATTCCATTGCTAAAAGTATTATTAACGTCAGAATTTTACCGACGGAAATTGTCTATCGAGAAAGTAATGGCGAAGAAAAATTTTTGTCGCCATTACTAACGAAAAATTTCCATCGCCATTACTAACTTATCCGTCGGTATAATAAAATTACCAACGGATATATAGCGACGGATATTTCCATCGCTATAAGTCAACTTATAGCGACGGAAATGTCCATCGCTATATATCCATCGGTAATAATCATATTTCTAGTAGTGAATGGATTATATGTTAAGCCTAATTTGTTAAATATTAAGTATAATTTATTGTATGTTAAGTCTAGTAGATAATATGCAACTCTATAGACTTAACATTTAACTTATTAGAATTAACATATTGCCAATTAGACTTAAAATACAACGCATTAGACTTAATATGTAATAAATTATACTTAATATTCAACAAATTAGACTTAAAATATAATCTATTACACTTAACATTCAATAAATTAGACTTATTATTCAACCCAATAGACTTAACATACAATATATTGGACTTAACTTCCAACTCTATAGACTTAACATTCAATCAATTACAATTAACATCATGCCAATTAGATTTAACATACAATGCATTAGACTTAACTAGTGACGAATTACACTTAACATTTAATAAATTAGACATAACATATAATCCATTACACTTATCATTCAACAATTAGACGTATTATAAAACCCAATGGACATAGCATACAAGTCCTTGGACTTATTATTCAATACAATAGACTTAACATACAAGCGCTTGGACTTTACTTCCAACTTGTTAGACTTAATATTCTATCTTAGACTTGAACTTAACATCAAACATTGTAAAAAATCACATTTAGCCAGTATTCTTTAAATTTTCATCTTTCCACGATGTTCAAATAGAAATTAGAAGTTTCTTTAAAAATCTATAATTTAGAGGTTTTGTGAAACTTGCGACGGCCTCGAGCTCCTCCTCATCCTCCTCCGGCACCACCTCCTCTGCCTCGTTATTCGCCACCTCTTCACCTTTGATGTTAGGGACCGATCTGTTGTTTGACGGATCCTCCGACGACAACTCCGACGAATTCGAGGGTTTCGTCATTACAGGCCAAATTAGAGTTTTTTTTTGTTTTTTTTTTGGTGGGGAGAGGGAAGGAAGAGAGAGAGCATGCAAAATTAGTAGGAAAATTAGAGGGAGAATAGGATCGAACGACATGGTTTGAGTGTGCATCCAAGGTCGGTGGGGTGTCGGTGTCTGAGAGAAAAAGGAGGGGAGAGAGAGAGAGAGAGAGAGAGAGAGAGAGAGAGAGAGGAGGAGGAGGAGGAGGAGGAGGAAGGAGATGGGCTAGGAGAGAGGAGAAGAGGAAGGAGGAGCCATGTAGATTTAGATCTGAAGAGAAGAGAGAGAGGAGGAAATGAGGGTATTTTTAGATTTTATGTTTATTTCTCTCTATATATTTAGATGGCGGGAATAAAGGGCTGAATCACATGAAGTGATATTTTTTGGGTCTGATCCATAATGAAAAAAGATGGAAGAGACAGGTCACACGCTACTCTTTATATTGGGGCCTTGACATAATTTTCCCTTAAAACATTAAGTATTTACAAATCTGCCATTACAATTCGAGGGCTCGCAATTCAAACTAAAAATTAGGAAAACCCATTATTCAAATTACTCATTATCATCCAAAATCATGATAAGTGGGCACTCTCATAATGCACGAAATCCATCAAAAATACTTCAAAACATGGAATAAAAACTCTATCGTGTAAATGCATCATTTATTTATAACAATATATCATTCTCTTTGAAAGAGATTGTGGTTGTGGACTAAGCTCCACCTCCTAGAGAGATCCCCCCCCCCACCCTTAATCAAAATTGTAATGACCGTAAATTTCTAATACGAGTTTAAATTCGAGTGATATCGTTGACCAGTCGACCGATAGCAGCCGTCAACAGTAACGGCTAGTTTTTCCAGATTCTTAATTTTAAGGGATTTGTTGGTTTTTCTTGGATTTGGGCGGATATGTTGAGAGACTATAAATAGTCCTCAGGTCTTATTTATTGTTCAACCAAGAAAACAAATAGAAAAACTTGAATTTTATTTTTGAGACTTCTAAGCTTAAATTTTATACTCATTCTCAAGCGCTCAATTTTTCGGTTTTCACTTTCATATCCCACAAACCCCTGAGCTTCAATTGTTCATCTCTTCATCCTTGCCATAGATATTTGTAAGAGAGATTACTTTTCTTCATCTTGTTTTGTGTGGAGAGCTAGATCTCGAGGAGACCATTGTGTGAAGAGTTTGATCTCGGGAAGATCATTGTGTAGAAGTTCTAGCTTCCAAACCAGGTTGTATAGTGGATCACCATCAGGAGAGGTGGTCAGGGATGTAGGCCAAGAGTGGCCGAATCTTGTGAACATATCGTCGTCTTCATTGGCTAACATCTCTCTCTCTTTTAAATTATTGCCTTATTATTATATTTTATGTCTTAAATTGTATTGTATTTTCATAAGTTGCAAATTATTGTTTGATTACCTTATTCACCTCCTAGGGTAATTTCATTTGGTATTAGAGCTTTGTCTCAATTTATTAGTGGTTTAATCACCTGAGAGTAAAGATCCCATATGGATTCCAACATGAATGTGCATGCTCTTGAAGGTCAATCAATTTCTAGGCCACTTTTGTTTAATGACAATAATTTTGCATATTGGAAAGCTAGGATGCACATTTATTTCAGATGTATTGATATTGACATCCTAGATATCGTTGAAAAGGAATATGTTGAAAAATCAAGTCGTAACATGACCGATGAAGAAAAGAATTTGGCTACTCTTAATGTTAAGGCTATGAATGCCTTGATTTGTGAACTCACTCCTTGTAATGACCGTAAATTTTTAATACCGGTTTAAATAATTTTCTGGTATTTAAATATTAAATATTATTTTTCTAAAAGAGTATTTGTATTTTCCTAATTTCTCTAGAATTTTCTATGATTTAAAATAAGATTTTATATTTATTTTAATAGTTTTGCTAATTATACATTTAATTGTTTCGATAAAACTTTTAAATTAATAGTTAATTATTTTTTATTATTATTATTATTATTATTATTATTTGTATTATTAATTTTCTTGTATTAATATTTTTATTTTGCACCCTTTATCCCCTACCGTTATTTGACTGTCAGGTGATCAACACGACAGTCAATTTTGTTATCTTCTTTTTTCATGTGTTTCCTCCCTAATCAGTCTCTCTCTCTCTCTCTCTCTCTCTCTCTCTCTCTCTCTCTCTCTCTCTCATTATCTCTCACCTCAAATCCCTACCCCACCACCCCTAAAACCCTCCCCTATGTTTCCCGCACACCCCATCTCGTGATTCCCCCGCTCCTCAAAAGAACCTTGATTTCATCTCTCTCCCTCTCGTTTTCATCTCTCTCTCTCTCTCTCACTCTCACACGTCCCATTCTCTTTTTTCTCTCTCTGTCACTGTCACACCCTCTCTCCTCTCTATTAATTATCTCTCTCAGCCTCTCTCAATCAGCTCACTCAATCTCACTCTCATTTCTCTCTCTCCTACTCACAACCCACAGCTCTCCCTCTCCCTCTCTCTCTCCTCTCACGTTCTCTCCCTCTCTCTGTCACTCTCGTCCTCTCTCAATCTCTCTCTCTCTCTTCAATCAAACCCACAACGAGCTCCTCCCTACCTCGATGCTTGCCCTTGGCCCGAGCTCCGACCATCGAGCTCTTCCTCTGACCGAAACCCCGTCAGCTCGCCGCCCGAGCTTCGACGTCGAACTCCAACTCCCCCTCCTCAACCTGCTGCTCGCCTCTCGCCTCCGTCCAGCCAACCACCTGTTCGCGGGAAAAATCGTTGCTTTCTTCACTGATTCTATTGCTATCTTGAATAACTGTTTTTCGGTTACAAAGATCCGGTCTTTTTATAAGATCTGATTACAATGAAAATCAAATAAAAGAAAAGAAAAATTACAACTTTTTATCCTTGTTTGTCGAACAAATCACGAGCTCCTGTTTTGCGGTCGCTCGCTTGCGTGGGTTCTTCGCCTACGCTGGGGTTTATCCATGGACCACCGCGAGATCTAGATCCGGTCGGATCTACGCAGTATGACGGGTATTATTTCACCAAGGAAATAATAGCCGAGGGTACTATTTCGCCAAGGAAATAGTAGCCTTTAATTCTCGGGATCAAAGACCAAGCTTTGATCCGGAGTATGCTTGCGTAGATCTGAGATCCGATTTGAGATCCGGTTCTTCTCGAACTCTTACCTTATTTGGCGTTGACGATCACCGAGCACCGGATCTGGATGAGCAAGTCTTCAAAGTCCCAAAGCTTGAATCTTTTTTAGATCTGAGTTTCGAATCCAGCAGGGCTTCGCCTCCAAAAAATCCAACCTCCTCAAATAAACCAAGGGGGGGCCTATTTATAGGCTCTCTGAACTGTGCCCGCGCACAGATCTGGGCCGGCCACCTATAGGTGGCCGACTCTTGGCCGAGCCACCTATAAGTGTTGGGTTTCCGCTGTTTTCCGTCATTGTATCCGTTTTTTTGGTTCCGTGGTTGATTTGTCTGGACTCGATTCGTTGACCTGATTTGGCAGTAAATCCAGATCCTGATTAGGCAGTAAATCCGCTTTTGAGTTTGAGTCCGAAACTGATCTTGATTCGATCGTGATTTGTCCGAGTCTGCTCTCGGTTGGATGACTCGTTGATTCCTCAACCCGTTAGCTTGATTCCACACGCGAATGGATGTATTCCGTTGCTTGCATGCGATTCGTTAACCTCGTCGCCTCGTTAATCCGCTTCGTTGCGTGTCACTTGGCTTCGGCGTTGTGGACTGACGCTCGTGTTCACCGTGCCGAGCTGTGTTCAGGGACCTATAGGCAGTTTTATACGCCTACAGATACCCCCTCCAAAGTATTTCAGCCTCGTTCTTTTATAGAAGAGTCTGGAATACTTTGGATATGATTGTCCCAACCTTCAGTCGGTGTAACGGGACTTTGGAATGACTTCTGTTCTTGATTCCTTCAATCCTTCAGGCTATTCGGTGCTTTGTCGAATGTCTGTAAGGGTTCCGGTGCTGCATTTTATTGTCTGACCGTTGTCGGAAATTTGAACATAAAGTCGATTTCTGATTTTCTGATTTTTAGCTCGTGCTTGTTGGTTCAACATAGAACTGACCATCGATTGTTGAGTCCATATATGCGACGCGTTGTCCGGTGTAATGTTGTTGAGTTATCCTTAAGAATATTTTTTAGAAAAATATTCTCCAGGAACTTCTCAATCAAAAAATAGGGAACAGTTTATACTCATATGCCTTATTGGAGTATTAAGAAGCAGTTTATACTTGTATACTTTTCGGAGTATTGATTCTTTCATTGCAACGCATTGATCGGCGTTGACCTAGGGTTATGCGTTGACCTTAGGGTTTCGAACGTCGTACGTTGACTTTTTGATCGCAACGCGTCGACTGGCGTTGACCTATGGTTACGCGTTATCCGGCGTTGACCTTAGGGTTTTGAACGTCGTACGTTGACTTTTTTGATCGCAACGCGTTGACTGGCGTTGACCTAGCGTTATGCGTTGACTGGCGTTGACCCTAGGGTTTCGAATGTCGTCACGAGCCCAACTAATGAAGCTGATGCGTCAGTGACTCTCGTATTTATAGGATTTTTGGCAAACCCTCAGCCATTAACGGGTTTGATGAGCCTTTACCGACTACCGTTTGAGTCAAGCTAGCATGCAGATTATCTAAATCCATTCCGCATGTGACGTTGTGCTAAGAGAGTTAACGCTCTTAGTGCTACGATATTGAATACGTAGACTTCGTCTTTCTCACGGGAATAGACCACCCGGCGACGCGTGTTAGGATTTTTTGGCTAACCCCCAGCCTTCAACGGGTTTGATAAGCCTTTACCGACTACCGTTTGAGTCGGGCTAGCATGCGGATTATCTAAATCCGTTCCGCATGTGACGTTGTGCTAAGAGAGTTAACGTTCTTAGTGCTACGATATTGAATACGTAGACTTCGTCTTTCTCCTGTGAAAAGACTAAACAGCAACGTGTATCAGACGTTGACTTATCCCTACTTAGGCTTCGGGATAGAATACCCCAGAATTGAACTCTGGTGTCTTTTTCCACGGAGAAAGACTAAACCGGCGACGTGTGTTAGGCGTCGGCATATCCTTTCTTAGGATTCAGGATGAAATTCCCCATGCGTATAAGGCATGGATTATGGTATTATTAATAACAACCTGCCACAACGTTGAATATGCGGACGGGTGTTCTTTTTAACGGTTAAGAACTAACCGGCAGCACGGGTTAAGCGCAGACTTATCCCTACTTAGGTTTCAGGATAGAATACCCCAAAATCGAACTCTGGTGTTTTTTTCTATGGAAAAAGACTAAACCGGCAGCGCGTGTTAGGCGCAGACTTATCCCTGCTTAGGATTCAGGATAAACTTCCTAGGATGAATCCTAGATTGACAAATTCTTGGAAAAGGTTGGTGTGGGAAAGGAAGAATTTTATATTCTATTTCCCGGTCTTCTTTTAGGGTGAAGGAGAACCCGAATACAAGGAAGGAAGAATTTTATATTCTATTCCTTGATTCTGGAAAGGAAGAATTTTATAT
The DNA here is from genome assembly GCF_001876935.1 of Asparagus officinalis. Lineage (NCBI taxonomy): Eukaryota > Viridiplantae > Streptophyta > Magnoliopsida > Asparagales > Asparagaceae > Asparagus > Asparagus officinalis. Next base: position 50,725,691 of record NC_033798.1, read on the forward strand.
TCTATTTCCAGTGCAAAAGAAACAAAGAGTGGGATCTCCACTCCGAGAATCTGAAAAATCTAGGTAAACCTACCTTTTATAGGATTGGTTATCTAAAGATGAGTTTTTTCGTTCATCGAAATGAAATTTTAACTTAGGTTATGACCATGGGAAGGCTTAACCAAAGAGAAAAAGAAGGGAGTTCTTTCGTTTATCGAAAGGGGGCTCTGAACTGAAAGTGGACCTCTTGTTCATGGAAAGAGTCAAGAGGGCCAGAAAGATATTTTTGGTGGACCCACTGTCAATTGAAATTGATCAGTGAGGGATTTTGGTAGTGGAAATAATTTTGGGTTATCCTTTAGAATATTAAGTGTAATATTCTTCAAGGAACTTCCCGGTAAATGAGTTATCCTGAATGTACTAGGGATAGTACTTTTTCAGGAATCTCCCATTTATTGGCATTAATTGCCTGGTGCCTTCTTGGGTAATCAGGCGATATGCGCCGTTTGAGTAGACCGTGTCTATCACAAACGGCCCTTCCCATTTGGGTTCAAATTTACCTTTCTTCTTGGAGGTGAGAATTATTGGTCGGCGAGCAGCGAGGACCAGATCTCCTTCCTTGAAGCTTCTCTGTCGGACTCTTTTGTTAAAAGCCCTAGATATTCTGGCTTGATAAAACTCAATGTGTTGTTGAGCCTCCAAGCACTTTTCATCCAACCTCTCGAGTTCTTCGAGACGTTTCTGATGCTGTTCTTCTGTCGTCATCTCTGTTGCGAGGGCGATCCGAAATCTCCAATGGTAGCACAGCTTCACATCCGTATACCAACGAATATGGGGTAGCTCCTGTAGGTGTGCGTATGGTGGTGCGATAAGCCCAGAGTGCTTCACCGAGTTTATCGTCCCAGTCTCGTTTATTGGTCTTCATGAGCTTTGACAGGATCTTGATGATCGTCTTGTTGAACGCCTCAGCTAATCCATTCGCAGCGGGATAATAAGCTGTCGACGAGACATCTTCAATTTTGAACTTATCACAAAACCTGACGAAGGCGTTGCTTATGAACTGTGGACCGTTTTCATGAATGATCCGTCTTGGCACGCCGTGTCGGTATATGACATGATGCTTGATGAAATTGATGACGTTGTTCGTCTTCACTTCTTTAAGAGGAATTGCTTCAGCCCACTTTGAGAAGTAATCGGTGATTGCGAGGATGAATCGATCACCTTTGACTGAAGGGGGGAAAATGTGATTGCCAGAATGAATCGATCGCCTTTGATTGAGGGGGGAAAAATAGGACCAATAATGTCCATGCCCCATACTTCGAACGGCCATGACGTGGTTGATGTGTGCAACTGCTCTGGCGGTTGATGCATATAATTCGCATGTACCTGATAAGCGTGGCATTCTCGTGCGTATTCGATTGCGTCACGAACCATCGTTGGCCAGAAATATCCCATCCTCCTGATGCGATCATACAGTTTGGGACCGGGCTGATGCGCACCACATTCTCCTGCGTGTGCTTCCTTAAGAACTTCTTCTGCTTCTTTGTTCGAAAGGCATCGGAGTAATAAACCATCGTATCCCCTACGGTATAACGTATGGGTCTCGGCATTATAAAAGAATCTTGGCGCTCTTCGGCGAATTGATTCCCTTTCTTTTACGTCTTCTGGCAGAATACCATACTGGACGTAGTCAATGATGGGAAAACGCCAATCTCGGGACTCAGACCCAATTTGAGTTGAATTCACCTCCTTGGCGTTTACGTTTCCGTCATCTTCCTCTTCAATATCCCTACTGTATATGGGTACGCAGAGTTGATGCGTCCGTACTGTGACTAACAGCTCAGCTTCGGGAGGTTGTGCCAGTGATACTGCTAGTGCCGCCAGTGCGTCTGCATAAGCGTTCTGGAGACGAGGGATATATTCAATGAAGAATTCTTCAAAAGATTCTGCCATTTTGATGGCCTCCTGGTGGTACGGGATCAGGTCTTGGTTCCTGACTTCATACTCTCCACGGACTTGGTTGACTATCAATTGAGAATCCCCAAAAGCTTCGAGATATTCGACCCCCAGCTCCTTGGCGAAACTGAGTCCAATGAGAAGCGCGTTGTACTCGGCTACGTTATTGGAGCACGGACTAGTCAATGAATAAGCCCGAGGCATCACATGCTTCCCTGGGGAGATTAAGACAACTCCAACCCCGGAGGAAACTGTAGAACCTCCCGGGGTTATTGTCCTATTAACTGCTCTCGAAGCACCATCGAAATATAATTGCCATACTCGTTGGTGCGACGTAGTGTTAACCTCGTGGGTTTCGTCCGGCAAGTCATCATATACTTCTGCCGTATCTGTGGTCGGGTTTGCCGCCAAAAGATCGCAAATTGCTTGTCCTTTGATCGACTTCTGTTGCTTGAAGTGCAAATCATATTGGGACAAGAGAAGAGCCCATTTCGCTAACCGCCAATTCATAGAGGCCGGTTGCATCATAAATACCCGTACTGGGTTAACATTGGAAATGACGTAAATCGTCTGTCCAACCAAGTAATGCCGCATCTTCTGCATTGCGAATACCAATGCGAGGCATTCCTTCTCAATCATCGGATATCGAGACTCGGCGCCTATCAAGGTCCGACTTAGGTAATAGACTGCCTGTTCGTGACCGTTATCGTCGTCTTGTGCTAGTAAAGCACTTATCGAGTGGTTCATCACTTTGATGTAAATCAAGAACGGTTTACCCGATTTCGATGCAATGAGAACAGGAGGATTCGCTAGATATGTTTTGATATCTTCGAATGCTTTTTGGCAGGCGTCATCCCAGATGAATGACACCCCTTTCTTGTTTAGCTTAGAGAATGGTTGGCGTTTCCCAGAAAGGTTTGAGATGAACCGCCGGATGTAAGCTAGCCGCCCTTGTAATCCTCTGAGCTCTCTCAGATTTCTAGGAGGTTGCAGCTCATGTATCGCCTTCACCTTATCAGGATCGATATGTATACCTTTAGTGGTAACAACGAATCCAAGGAATTTTCCGCTAGACATTCCAAGGAAGGATTTAGTAGGGTTCATCTTCAATTGATGACTTCGCATGAGATCGAACATCGTCTTCAAGTCCTTGATGTGATCTTCTTTGTTGCGACTTTTCACAACCAAATCATCAACGTAGCACTCGACTGTTTTCCTGAGATGTTCTTGGAAAATCTTAGTCATTGCTCGTTGGTACGCGGCGCCTGCATTCTTTAGACCAAAAGGCATCACCGTGTAGCAAAAGACACCAAGAGGCGTTCTGAACGCTGTATGCTTCTCGTCATCTGGGTGCATTTTGAATGCACATGTATTGTCGATAAGGACATCTGTGATTGGGAGAGGAAAATCGTCTTTTGGACATGCTTCATTCAGGTTCCTGAAGTCGATGCAAATCCTGATTTTGCCATTCTTCTTCATGACGGGAACGATGTTGGCTAACCAGTCTGGATGTTGTTCCTCTCGGATAAATCCTGATTCGATCAATTTCTTAACCTCTGCCTCAATGGCTTCCATAATCTGCGGACGAAACCGTCTTTGCTGTTGTTTGACAGGTTTGGCATCCGGCTTGATATCGAGGCGGTGCATTGCCACATTGGGGTCGAGCCCTGGCATATCTTCATAGTTCCAAGCGAAGACGTCAATATACTCCCTGATGAGAGCAATTAACTCCTCCTTCTCATTTGGGGGAAGGCTGTCACTGATGAATATGGGCTTTGGGTTGGCCCCGTCACCCATGTTAACTTAGACTGTTTTATCTTCAGTAGGCGGTTCTCTTTGTTCGAACCTATCGCCATACTGCATGTTTAGGTGATGAACCCATGGATCTTCCCACGTTGGCATTTGATCGTCGTCTTCTATCGTCACAGGATCGACCGTAGTCATATGCAACATCAGTTTCTTGAACATCTCCCCCAAACTTATGTCGGAATCCCCAGCTGAAGGATCAGAAGAATATCCGTTCTTAGTTTTGTTAGTAATTTGATCGATAATTTCCAACCACATTCATTATCAGACGAGGAAACATAGCCTAATCCTCTTTTGTGACGGTAATAATCATCCGGTTTCCCTTTTGGCACATATGCTGCTTTAGCTGGGATACGGGAACCTCGATCAAAGTACAAGCCTTCTCCGAGTGTGAAATCATATCCCTGTTTTTCCATGAGCTTGCGCGCTTCAGGGCTATACTTAGATAAATGTCGACCAAGTTTATCTTCCTCTTCATCTTCTCTTAGGAAATGATCTGGTAATGGAAAATTCTCTCTTTTACCATAAATCACTTCTTTTTCGACTCCTGTTTTGGCAGGCACAACCAGGGTTGTTCCGAAGGAATGCTGGAGGCGTTTCTTTGTTACATAAGATGATCGGAGCGGCATATGTAAATCAGGATTATCGTGTAGTCCTTTTGTCGCATCATCAAGAGACAACGAGTACTCTAAATCATCTTTTATTTCAATATCGGCAAGCTGCCAGTTACAACTTACCTCTGACGATTGTTCATCGTCAAGATTGATTACAAAGGGTACAATGTCATTTAAAACAAAACCACCATTGTAATCGAATCCGGCTTCGGAATCAGCTTCTTCTCCGCTGTCCGTGCCCTGGACCGATGGTTCTGTGTCGGATTCGTTACCATAGAGGAGAGAATCAGTGAAATAATTCTCAAACCCTTTAAATGGTTGTTTATCCGCGACCACCGTCCTGACCCTTCTACCAGTGTCGACATATTTCAGACACTGATGTAGGGTGGAGGGAACTATAACATTACTATGGATCCAAGGCCGACCCAGTAGTAAGTTATATGATGTCTCAGCATCAATCACGTAACACGTGACCTCCGTCTTCAGATCACCCATTTGGCACTTTATCCGGATCTTTCCCAAAGGCCTTGACCCGCTGGTGTTGAATCCGTAAATGACCGTGCCTGTAGACGCCAATTTGCTGACTGGAATACCAAGGCTATGCATAAGGCGAAGCGGCATAATGCTTACAGCGGAACCCGGATCCACTTGGATTCGGTTGACTTCGCTGGAGCCAATGTATCCGATGAAATATAGGGGCCTATCATGGTTTGAATTCTTCGTCTGCATATCCTCTTTGGTGAAGGTGATGTAGGGAATGTTCTTAGCCGCTATGTTGTAGTGTTGAATTGACAGTTCTAGCTCTTCAGGTGCCGGCTTGACCCGAGTGAGGAATGCTTCAGAATCAGCCAAGGCTTCTCGTAAGACTTCCCTAGTCTTCTTAGACAACCGCAGCAATTCATACAGTGTTATCCTTGCTGGAATGTTGGCTAATTGAGCCATTATATCGAAGACTTGCGGAGTTTTCGAGCTTTCCGGTTTGTCTCTACCAATCGGGCGACTGAAACGAGACTGCTTCAGATTCTGAACTTCCTGGGGATTCTTTTCTTTCGGTTTATTCACCGGCTGTCGTCGAGCCTCTTCGCCCGGCGTAGGACTTGTAATCACCCCCATCTCTGTGAGAGTTTTAGCTGGTCCCCGTTTATTCACCCCCTGCTCACTAGGTGGTGGATAATTGTAGTGATACTCATTTCCGCTTCTAGTGGCGAAAGCTTCTTGTTCTTCTTTGGAGAGCGGGAAAGTAGGAGCTTCATCGCCATCCTTCTCGAAGATTACGGATGTAGCATTGCAGGACTTGCCTTTGCCCTTTCTTTTCGAGGAAGTCGCCCACTGTTCATCTTCAATGAGATCAGGGTGAACCCAGAGGATTTCGCCGTTTGGGGCTGTGTGTGGCACAAGTCCTTTTTGGCGCTGTCCATGTGGGTCATCGTTCACAGTCTTCATCCCTACTTTGGTGATGCGCTTTGGTTTGAACCATGTTGTGGGCACCGATCCAAAGCTGATTGACACCACATTTGCTATGACATTCTTGGACGGCTTCAGGGTTATGACGCCTACATCAATTAGCGCCTGGATCTTGTACTTGAGGTGGTAGCACAATTTGCTAGGGTGATGGACTGCTCTGTGGTATGCGCAATACTTCGGATCTGTCACTTTGCTAGGCCCCTCTTGATCCACGATCGCTGGCAGCTGGATTTTGTTGTTCTCCAACAGGTACTTGAAGATGCCGGGCACCTCGTCATCTTTGAAGGAGTACGCCTTAGGAAATCTTGGCTCCGCTCTTTGCTTCTGAGGCCGTTGTTGCCATTGCGGCTGCGATTGTTGTGGCGCTCTTTGCTGCTGCTGTTGCTGAGGTTGCAATTGGAAAGTTTGATTAGCATCAACTACATTAGCATGTGCCTTACCTTTCCCCCTTGGGTTGAAATTCTATGCTGGAGCATTTGTCGCCTGTTGGCCTCTCTCCGCCTTCTTTCTCCTAAGGAATCGCTCAGCCTGCTCCCCTCGGACCTTCAGATCCTTCCACGTTTTGGACGGTGCTGTCCCCAAACACGTCCAGCGAAAGGTTGTTGTGGCATGTCTGGAGGATGAATTCCTCGGTGATCGGGTCCCGGCAGTTCATCGCCTTGTTCCAGAACCTTTTGACGAAGGTGTCGACTAACTCCCCGTCCTTCTGCTTCTCATCGAGCAATGATCCGATAGATATCTCGGTGTCGTCGTCGAAGAAATTAGTGAGGAACATAGTCTCCATATCGTCCCAGCTGTTCACGCTATCTGGCTTGAGGCGGTGATACCAATCGAAGGCGGCTCCGCGAAGAGTGCCGACGAATGACCGCACTATCAGAGGCTCATTACCAGAAATAACCCCCAAGTGTGATTTGAAGTAAATCAAATGTTGAGTGGGTGAACCCATCCCATTAAACGATGTGAAGTTAATTAGGTTGAACTTCGCCGGATATGGGATCGATTCCCACTCTCTTGGGTATGGACAGGGAATGCCTGTTTTCTTCGTCTCTTGAGCGGAGATCAATGTGTTGATTTTGCTCTCGAGGTTCTTGATCTTCAGACTTTCGCCTGTGTTTTCGTTAGCACGATTCTGAGGCGGAAGTGTGGCATTACGACTAGCATCCTCATTACCACCCCCTGCATTCCCCTGCATTGACGGGAGGATTATTGGCATTGTGAGCTTCATCCGTATCCGTGTGCTCCTCTTCCTGAACGACCTGGTTACGATGGCTTAGTTCGCCTTGCTGGTTCGTCAGTGCCTGAATTTGTTGCTCATGCATTTCTCTCATGTTCTGCATGGGCATCTGCATTTCGAACCTGAAGGCCTCATGTTGTTTAGTCATGGCCTCTTCATGCATCTTGGCCACTTGTTCTGTACTTATCATAAGTGCCTCGTGGGGTTGCCCCTCGCTGGATACTGTGTTGTCAGATGCGACTGCCGAACCGGCATCCGACTCTTCATCTTCTGAAGGTACCCTTGTCCGAACCCTACCGTAAGTCTTTCGTTTGAGTTATACGCTGGGATGCTTTCAGAATTGACTCGAGATTATCCCGTGCCGATGTCCCTCTGGTGGTCATGTTAGTGGTGACCCTCGGAAATTCTCCATCTTCAACCACCGTTCTTCTTTGTCGGAAACACCTATCCTTGGTTTTGGCGCTTCGGTACTAAGCCTTTCGAACACTGAAATTCTCTCGGGGACTACCTTGATGCAGTTGCACTCAGACAGTACCGCCCGAATGAGCTTTGAACAAGGGCACTGAGTTTCTAGCCTTCGAGGACTCCTCTTTCTGGCTTTGCTCGTACCCCCAGCACGATAGTACAGCTCTTCCGTTTGAAAGTCGGAGTAACCTATACTGTGTTGGCACGATTTCTCAGGTATAACGCAATCATCATCAGACGATAACGTTTTCTTCTGAGAGCAAATTACCTTCTTCGGACTTTCGAGAGTCACGCGCCTCGAAACGCGCCTTTGTGGGCGTGAATTCTCAACGGGCTCCTGAACTTCGATGCACAAAGTAGTGTGCTTGGGTGCCATGACTTCTTTGTCATGTTGAGGGTTGCGGCGACCCCCATCATGTTGATTCGTTCGGGGCTTTGTTAGTGGGCCCAAACGTCCTTGGATTGGAGCTTTGCTTCGCTCCTCGGGAAGTGGACCGAGGCACTCCAAGACTGACTTTCTCCTTCGGGAGGATTCTGCATGATCTGCCGTTCATCTGTTGTTGAGGCTGTTTGCCTCTTTTGTTCTTCAGATCCGTGTTGTAGCGGATCCCGTCAACGGACTCCATGGCCTTTGCGAACTATTTCTCAAGGCGTTGACGTTGCCTTTGGCGGGCTCTCTTCGAGAGAGTCACCGCGCCCTCTGCGGTAGAAGGGTTGGCCAGAGCAGCTCCGACCTGGTTAGGAATTGGAGGAATCTCACCCGATGCGGCTTTGGCATCCAGCGGGGTGAGATCTTCGTTGGTGTTTTCAACGTCTATAAACCAACGAGTTTTTCTCCTGGAAGAGAGTTTCTTAGACTTGCGGGGGGAGGTTGATCCGGACGAGGACGACAAGTACTCCTCGAACTTCTGCTGGTCGAACTCGTATTCGACCTCCTCCACGACCGGGATTGAGATCCGCGGCTGCGACGCTCCGATCTCGGCAGCGAGATTGGCGGCTCCCACTGTGGTCGCCAGATTGTTCGCGGGAAAAATCGTGTCTTTCTTCATTGATTCCATTGCACCCTCTTGTAATAGTTTATCGATTACGAAAGATCCGGTCTCGGTTATAAAAGATCCGGTCTTTTTTAGATCCGGTTACAACGAAATCAAAGAAAAAGAAAAAAGATTACAACTTTCCTTTCGAACGAATCGCGAGCTCCTGTTTTGCGGTCGCTCGCTTTGTGGGTTCTTTGCCTGCGCCGGGGTTTATCCGTGGACCACCGCGAGATCTAGATCCGGTCGGATCTACGCAGTATGACGGGTATTATTTCACCAAGGAAATAATAGCCGAGGGTACTATTTCGCCAAGGAAATAGTAGCCTTTAATTCTCGGGAACAAAGACCAAGCTTTGATCCGGAGTATGCTTGCGTAGATCTGAGATCCGATTTGAGATCCGGTTCTTCTCGAACTCTTGCCATATTTGGCGTTGACGATCGCCGAGCACCGGATCTGGATGAGCAAGTCTTCAAAGTCCCAAAGCTTGAATCTTTTTTAGATCTGAGCTTCGAATCCAGCAGGGCTTCACCTCCAAAAAATCCAACCTCCTCAAATGAACCAAGGGGGGCCTATTTATAGGCTCTCTGCACTGTGCCTTGGGCACAGTGGGGGCCGGCCACCTATAGGTGGCTCGGCTCTTGGCCGAGCCACCTATAGGTGTTGGGTTTCCGCTGTTTTCCGTCATTGTATCCTTTTTTTCGGTTCTGTGGTTGATTTGTCTAGACTCGATTCGTTGACTTGATTTGGTAGTAAATCCGGATCCTGATTAGGCAGTAAATCTGCTTTTGAGTTCAAGTCCGAAACTGATCTTGATTCGATCGTGATTCGTCCGAGTCCGCTCTCGGTTGGATGACTCGTTGATTCCTTAACCCGTTAGCTTGATTCCACACACGAATAGATGTATTACATTGCTTGCGTGCGATTCGTTAACCTCGTCGCCTCGTTAATCTGCTTCGTTGCGTGTCACTTGGCTTCGGCGTTGTGGACTGACGCTCGTGTTTGGATACGTCGCCCGATGGTTCGTCGGTTTGTGACGAGCTGTGCTAACGGGACCTATAAGCAATTTATACGCCTACACCACGAGGCCGTCGCCGGCCTCCATCTCCAACTCCTCCGTCCGCTGCCCCAAGTCTATCGCCACACTCGCCGTCACCGACCGCCCCCTCTCCCTGAACCGCGCGCCCGCCTCAACCTCAGCGCCGTCGCCGTGCTTCGGCCCCTTGCCATCCCTACCTCCCCTGGACGCTCGCCTTCTCCCTGTCGCCACCTTCAGCTCCCACCCCTCCGAGCTCTTCAGCCTCTCCGACTCCCACCGAGCTCCAACCCTGAGCTCTGCCGCCAGGCAAGCACTAGCTGCCCCAGGCCTCGCCCGTGCTCCGACACGCACCACCCGCACCCAGCCTCGCCCTTCGCCACGCCGCTGAGGCTCGCCAGTCGCGGTCTTGCCGACGCCGCCTTGGACATGCCTCACCCCAGCTCCTCCCTCATCACCGCTCCCCATCACATCCAACAGCCACGCAATCCCCTTGTTCAGCCGCTGCAAGCCCTCAACCTCACTCAGTCGCCGTCGTCGCTGAACTCCCCAAGCTCAAGCACCCCTGTTGTAGCCCCGTCTCTCTGTCATCGCCCCGCTCGTTGCCACTCATCATTGCCTCCTTGAGCTACTGCGTGCATCGCCGAAACAACAAGTAGCATCGCTGCCACCTCATCCACGGGCCTGTATCCTCTCACGGTAACGACGTATCATTCGATGAATAATATCTGAATTTTAGAGCTGATATCTGAATTTTTTATTTATTATGAATTATCTAAAATTTAGAGTTGATATATTTATCTGCATGGGATTATTTAATGAATAATATTAGATAAATTGTAATTATATGATAAATAGTATTTTCAAAAATATTATGATAAATTAAAAGAAATTATTTCAGCAGCATACTCATTTTTGGATAATTATATTAATTAAAAAGAATTTATTTGAGAACGAAATCATTTTAGAATAATTATAATAGATTTTTTGAAATTATCTTGTGGAAGAAATTATTTTAGAATGATAAATATTTTTAAAAAGAAATTATTTGAGAGTGATAAATATTTTTAAAAAGAAATTATTTGGGAAAATAGACTATTTTGAATTAATGAGAATTTATCTTATAAAAAGATTATTTTTAATTTATGAATTTATTATTTTAAAAGATTATTTTTAGAATTATTATAATGAGAAAAGAACATATTTTGGAAAAAGGAATTATTTTGAAATTAAATAAAAAAATTTTAAATTGTAAAAGGAATTATTTTGAAGTAAATAAATTTATTATTTTAGAATATTATTTTAGAACAATTTTATGATTCAAATTCTTAATTTTGATTATCTGATATTGTATGATATTAATATACATGATTAGTTGCATTGATTGTTCCTTGTTGTGATTAAGAATCGTTAGGAGTTTATGACTATTGTGACCTGTGTGACATGAATAAGACCTAGAGGCTTATGTATTGTTAACTTAGAAAATACAATAGAGTTATGATGGAAAAGTCAAGGTTCATGTGATCGGATAAGACTGTTGATGTATCTTCCAGGCTCACACCAGTGGTCGGTGTCGCCACCGTGGTTGGTTTGTAGGGCTAAAGTGAAGTGTGTATATCACTTTGGTCAGTGGGAATTTATTTCGTCACCCGAGTTCTGTTTGAAGTTCGGACCAAGCAGAAACGGATTGCGTGCAGTCCTCTAGGCCGCATGTGTAGCGTGATTGGATGCACGTAGAGGATTTGTGAACAGTCAGTTATCTGATGACAGGAGCGTTGACTCTGTGTGAGATGTGACCAGCGACCTGTTATAGAATGACTAGTTACATGACCTTGTTTCTTAGTTAGGTATGATTTCTTGTGAGATACAGACCAGTTATATTTCTTTTCATACATAGATCGGGATTAATATTTAATTATCTACAATTTGAGACTATGGTATATACATGAGGGTTTTCTTGTTTTGATTATTTCGTTCGACGTACTACGTCTCTTGTTGTAGATTTTTAAGTATTAATTCCATCTAGTGTATAACTCTGTACTTGGATGATTATTCTGATCGCTAGCTGCATGACCTCGTTACCCGATTGATTTTGGATTATTCTGATTATCTTGTTGTAGATTTTTAAGTATTAATTCCATCTAGTGTATAACTCTGTACTTGGATGATTATTCTGATCGCTAGCTGCATGACCTCGTTACCCGATTGATTTTGGATTATTCTGATTATTCTATTCTAGTAGTAAATTATATTTAGATTATTAGTATTTTAGTTGCATGTTTCCATTGTTATTGCCATTATTGCTTTGGTCGCACGGCCGTTTCTATTCTTCCTTTTGAGGTCTTGCCGTGTGCCATGCACGCTGACGTACTCCTTTCTCTCGGGATGTACGTCAGATTTAGAGGACGGACATCTACAGTTCGGAGTAGTACAGGAACCAGAGGATCCTCCGTAGGAAGGCTTCGCAGACGGAGCAGAAGAACAAGTCGAAGCTTAGTTACCTCTTTTAGTTAGTTGATGACCCTAGTTTACTTTTGTAGTACTTTTATTTTCTGTCGGATCGTCGTATTTTATATTTTTCCAGTATTTCATTCAGATAGTTTTGTATAAGGGCATGTTTGGCCCGAATATTATGTCTGGGATGATATTTCAGTTGTGATATGTATATTATTTCGTTCTGAGTTGTTTATTATATTCTTGCCACTGTGATCGGGTACCTGTGCCTTCGCTTTATATTTGCTTGACGCTTAACGTATTAGATTGAGCAGAAGGGGTCTAGTACTTATGTCTCCTCAGTCTAATACGTCGCGGGCTTGTTCACGTTCCGATTCTCTGGTATTTTGGGAAACGGGGCGTGACAAAAACCCATGAAAATCTAAAAAAATACCATAAGAATAAAACTTATATAAAAAAACAAGAGGAATGTGAGATCTCCAATACCCATGAATTGAAAATTTAAAAGAAAATCATTGAGCAAAAAAGCACTTGCCTTGGGGTAGAGTCTCTCCTCTTTTGACCTCTAAACTCTTCAAATCTCAGTCCTAATCTCTTGAATGAGAGAAATTGGCGCTTTTAAGAGGTTATGATATGGGTTATTGTTCAATAGTTATCACTCTCTAATGGGTCAAACACAATCAGCTAACATCCCATAGAGCCCATTAATTCTCTCTTAAAGCATAATGAAAACTCAATAAAACAACATTGAAACTCAAAGCTTCACATTTTTAATGGATAATATAACAACTTGTGACTTTCTACTTGAAGGAAGAGTGTGACAAGTGTAAAAAATCAAGGCTTCAATAAAACTGAACAAATCAAAATTGTCCAATAGAGATCCACGGTCGAAATTGATTAAGAACATAGTAGGGTCCAGTCCTTACAGTTGAAATCTAAGTCAAATTTGTCATTTCTCCCACTTCTTCTCCCTCCTTTCTCATATAGTTTCTCTTACCTTCTCCTTTGCACGATCTCCATCATTCTCTTCTCCCCCCAATCCTCAACCTATTTCCTCTCTTTCTCTTACTCCCTCTCCTTGCTCCTCTTCCTCTCTCCCACTCCATATTCCTCTCTCCTATTCCCTCTCACTCCTTGCCCTGCCCAGAGCCAATCTCCAACGATAAACATTTTACTAACAACTCAAATCTCCTTCTCATCTTCCTCTCTCAAAACATCAAACATTCAGAGAGAGAGTTTAAAGAATGTTAACAAGATCAAGGTTGGAGAAAGAGGGAGAGGAGGATATAAGATGTAGACATGAAAGGAAGAGGGGGGGGGATGAGAGGAGGGGAGGTTGAGATGAGGTGGAGAAATGATGAAGCAGATTTGTGAGGAGGAGGGAGGAGATGGTGGAAACAGCTAGGGGTGGGGGTGGGGAGGGGGGGACAAATTTTAAAACTTGAGGATGTAAATGTAAAAAGTATGAGAGATTGAGGGCCTCTATGAGAAAAATCTTTTAATTTTTTTTGCTTAAACCAAAGATAAATTTATGTTTTCTGCTGAATATGTTTATTTATCACCATATTTGTGCGTTTTTAGGGTAGAGTCTCACCGTCGTTAGTTTTTAGGCTAAAGCAGTTAGAGCATCTCCAACAGCTTCCCCATCTTCTTGAAATACTCAATTTTGGAGAATATAGAGCTTTTTTTTTGTCCAACAGATTCCTCATCTCATTCCCCAAAATAGGGAAGGAAGAGAAAAAATAGGGAGCCTTCCCCAAATCTGCAGCATTCTCCAAATTTTTAGGAAGAGCTTTATTATTGTAATAAATGCGATTTTTCAAAATGGGGAAGCTGTTGGCGTTGGAGCAAAAATAATTTGGAGAATATGGCTTTTGTTTCTCCATTTTGGAGAAATTTTTGGGGAAACTGTTGGAGATGCTCTTAGACACTGTTAGTTATTAGGTCAATCTGGTATTTTATTTTAACCATTTTGAAAGGTATGGGAAGCTATCTGACGACCTTTCAAAATTAAGGGGGAGGGGGGTTGTTCTTGATATTTAGCCAAATAAAAATAAGGTTAATTGCGAACAAACCTCTTGTAGTATTACCTAGTTGTAAATAAACCTCATGTACTTCTATTCCCGCAAACAAAACATCTAAGTAAATTTTTATGCTATTAAAATCGTTAAAATTTTATTGAGAAGGTGGGTAGAACCCCTGCAGCTCTACTGGTGAGGTTAGACCTTCAATTGCTAATTTTTTTTGGCTTTTAAAAGAATTGATAAAGTTCAATAAAGCAGACGTATCCATACTTAGACCAATACTATGGGATGTCTATTTGCCACAAATAGAAATACAGACGGTCTAAATCCCACCAGTGATACCGTGGGGAATCTATTTGCAGTTAACCCCCTAGAAAAATATTAAATATTTTTTTTCGTAAAGATATAGAAGAATATTTAAAACGGTAAAATTGGTATTAAAATTGGTGAATTATAAAGATCTGGAGATACATGTAGATGCCACCATTGCTCAGAAGGTTCAGAATATTGAAACCCGTGCAAGGAGGAATAAAAGTGACAACACCGTTGCTCATAGATAACTGCAACGGCTACT
>NC_033798.1:50740341-50771807 GCF_001876935.1 Asparagus officinalis
ACTTAAAAAAAAAAAAAAAAAAAAAAAACCTATCAACAGTGTTAACCAGCAACAACACGAGAATAAGACAGCCTTTCATTCTTTACTCCACCCACGGACATCAGAAACTCTAACACTTTACACTGATCCCATTCTAACCCAGTGATTAGCTTCGTAATTAATAACAAAGTTGTATTAAGTGCTACAGAAATTAATTATGAGGTACACGTGTGCAGAGAGTTGGGTGTGTGGGTTGCGGGAGGATAATAAGGACAAAAGAGAGGAGGTACGGTTAACGAGGCGTGCACATGGGTTGGGGGGGGGAGGGGGTTCCTTGGGTATCACGCCTTGGGCTTCCTTATTAATTGTTTCCGTATCGGAGCGCACGGGACGGTAACAATAAAAACACGCACGGGACGAGGAGCAGCTAAAGGTGGGCCCCACCGTAGGCCTCGGACGCCAGGTCCCCGTTTCGTTCTTCCGTTACGGCGATGGGAAGATTCCGTCGTCAGAAGAAGCGGCGACCGTGCCAGTCGGCGGGCTGCTGGAGAACTATCCAATCAGTTGCGGCCATCCATGCATTCATGCATGCGGGCAGGACTACTGAAAAAAAAAAAAAAAAACAGCGAGGCTATTTAAGTGTAAAGTGGGGGTGAAATTATAAGATATTTAAGCGCTATTTAGCTAGCTATATTATAGAGAAAGAAATTATTGTTTCGCAATATTAAATACACATTTCTTATCAAGAAAAATAGAAGTTTGCCCATATTCGTAACTACTTAATAAAGTTTAATTTGGATTTGAAATTATGTTTTTTTACAATTATACCTCTTTGGAAATTTTATATTTATAAATGCGGGCAGGACTACTGAAAAAAAAAAAAAAAAACAGCGAGGCTATTTAAGTGTAAAGTGGGGGTGAAATTATAAGATATTTAAGCGCTATTTAGCTAGCTATATTATAGAGAAAGAAATTATTGTTTCGCAATATTAAATACACATTTCTTATCAAGAAAAATAGAAGTTTGCCCATATTCGTAACTACTTAATAAAGTTTAATTTGGATTTGAAATTATGTTTTTTTACAATTATACCTCTTTGGAAATTTTATATTTATAATCGTCCACATATGATAACCTCACGAAGTACAACTTATGTGAAAACTGTTCTCATATTCTCATGTAACTTTGTTTGGGTAATTTCCTTAGACTTTATGTTTCAATCCTAATATTCCTCTTTTTATATATGCTGAAGAAAACCCTTGCAAAATTTGGATAGGAATAGGATACTATCTACTTGCTCGCTCTTTCCCGCTATACATATTCTTTTCCCACATGCGGGGAAGCAAAAATTATTCATTGTATCATTGTGTTATGTTTTCCCCCACATGTGCTTAGAATATATCAGGTGGGTCCCATCCTCAATCATCTCTCTCTATCTTTCTCCTCTTCTATAGAGTGCCCATGGGCACTCTATAGAAAAACCCAATCTTATATTCCCACATATTATTTCTCATTCGTCATATTTATGAATATATATGCTTTCATTCAATGTTCTGATTTTGTGCTTGAGCATAATATAAAAAAGGTACTGAGCATGAGGACTAGTAGGTTAGCTATAAGCCTATAAGTCACGTTGGAAATATGAATAACTCTACTCGAGAATATTTGCTTAAAACCAAATCTTTTGGCATCAAGTTTGTGCTTAATTGCTTACTTTTGAAACGCTATAAAGGAATTATATGTCCAATTGTAGCATTGTGTTATGTTTCCCCCAACATGTGCTTAATTAGAATAATCTGATAAATATTATATTCTCACTTATTAATTCTCATTCGTCATATTTATGAATATGCTTTCATTCAATGTTCTGATTTTGTGCTTGAGCATAATATTAAAAAGGTACTGAGCATGAGGACCGGTAGGCCGCTATAAGTCACGTCGGAAATATGAATAACTCTACTCCAGAAAATTTGCTTAAAACCAAATCTTTTGGCATCAAGTTTGTGCTTGCTTAGTTTTGAAACACTACAAAGGAATTATATGTACAATTGCATCTTTGGATTGAAGTAGGTCTCCGATCAGGTGGATACGTATACAAGGCAGCTTTAAATAACCCATCTTTTGAAACAGTTGAAATGGTAACGCATTGTTATTGTTAATCATGCTAATTAATTATCTACAATATAGTGGTGAAAACTTTAATTGTGACCCTTTATTGTATACACATACATATAATATTAATCCTTATTAACATTTGAGTGCTGGAAGGTGAGGCACAATATTAGCCATGGTAAGATTGACTATTGCTATAAATTGATGCTTACATATCTTATCTTTGAGATCTAATAATAATAATAAAAGATCACATCAAATGGTGACTTTTCCCTTGCATTTAAATATTTCTTCCTTATTTTAGGCCGAAACCTGGCTGACTTAGTTCTTCCTGTTCGAAATATTAATTGTTGTTATTAAAGCAACTAGAGGTTGAATCGTTATTAAGGGAAATGATGGTGATTTTAGCTCCGCGTCACTTCAGGTGGGAACCCTAGGGTGCTCACCTGTTATGATTCACTTTTTCCCTATATATATATATATATATAGTATATAATATATATATATATATATATATATATCATATATATATATATATTATATATATACTATATATATACTATATATGGGAAAAGTGATCTACAGGTGCACACTCTCGCTCTTACCTAAGGACGCAGGTCCCCCCCCTCAGAATCACATTCGATTTCTTTTTTTTTTTTTTTTGCAAATCCGCACTCCGCTTGAAACTTGATACTACACGTTCTTAAACGCAAACAACCCAATTTTGCGGATGAACACCGTCGTGTTTTTGATCATTTTATGCCACTATCGCCTGGCAATTTTAACATGGTTTCGAATGAATAGAAACTTTTGCACGCGCTGCAAACGCAGTGGTTCCAAAACCACAACGGGTTCACCCCCAAAATTGTGTGTGTATTTGAAGTTTAACGACGGTGTAGCATAAGTTTTCAACGGAGCGGATCGTGAAAAAAAAATTAGGAAATGATGGTGATTCTAGGTTCGCGTCCCTTAAGGTGGGCGAAGCCGATAGGGTGTCACCTTAAATTCACTTTTCCATATAGTATATCTATATATATATATATATATATGCCGCTCCGTTAAAATGCATCGATCTAGCACGCTTCTTAACCTAAACACACCGATTTTGAGCCGTGAGTCAGTCGTTTTTGCACCCTTACATCCACTCAGCGACGCAATTTTAAGGTTGTCGAATGAATAGAATTTTTGCAAACGGCTCAACGAAGGCCGTCAAAACACGACGCGGTTCACGCCCAAAATTTGGTTGTGTTGTTGGGTTTTAAGAAGAGTGCTAAGATCCAAGTTCAACGGAGGCTGGATCGAAAAAAAACAATTAGCGGCGAATGCATGTGCTTTTAGCCGCGTTCCTTAGGTGGCGAATCTAGATG
Organism: Asparagus officinalis; assembly: GCF_001876935.1. NCBI lineage: Eukaryota > Viridiplantae > Streptophyta > Magnoliopsida > Asparagales > Asparagaceae > Asparagus > Asparagus officinalis. The sequence goes on from NC_033798.1 coordinate 50,743,801, forward strand.
TCACTATAGAATCACTTTTCCCTAATATATATATATATATATATCATATTATATATATATTATATATATATATATATATATATATATATAAGCCATTTCAATTATATATATATATATATATATATGGGAAAAGTGAATCTAAGGTGACACCCTAGGCTCCCACCTAAGGACGCGACCTAGAATCACATCATTTCCTAATTTTTTTTTACGATCCGCTCCGTTGAACTTGATCTACACGTTCTTAAACTCAAACACACCAATTTTGGGGTGAACCCGTTGTGTTTTGACCACTCGTTGAGCCGTGCAAAAAGTTCTATTCATTCGAAACCGTTAAAATTGCAGCGAGTGGATAAATGATCAAAACACGACGGGTTCATCCCAAAATTGGTGTGTTTCGGTTTAAGAACGTGTAGATCAAGTTCAACGGAGCGGATTGCAAAAAAAAAAAAAAAGAAATGATGTGATTCTAGGGGGGGGGGGGGGACCTGGCGTCCTTAGCAATAAGAGCGCAGAGGTCCCACCTTTAGATTCACTTTTTCCCATATATATATATATATATATATATATATGATATATATATATATATATATATATATATATATATATATATTATATATATATATATATATATATATATAGGGAAAAAGTGAATCATAAAGCTGACACCCCTATGGCTTCCCACCTGAAGGACGCCGACCTAAAATCCACATCATTCCCTTAATATTTTTTTACGCCATCCGCTCGTTGAACTGATTTACACGCTTCTTAAACCTAAACACACCAATTTTGGGTCGTAAACCTGCGTTGTTTTGACCCGTTCATCCACTCGCCGCCAATTTTTAACGGCTTGTCGGACATGAATAGGAAAAACCTTCTTTGGACGACTTAACGGAATGGCGTCAAAACTACGACGGGTTCACCCTAAAATTAGTGTGTTTGAGTTTTAAGAACGTGTAGATTCAAGTTCAAGGCAGCGGATCGTAAAAAAATATTATGGGAATGCATGTAATTTTAGGCCGCGTCCTTATGCGTGGGCAGCCTAGGCGGCTGTCACTTTAGATTCAACTTTACCTATATAGTATATATATATATATTACTATATATATATATATATATATATATATATATATATATATATATGAGAAATATGGTCGGTACGCTTGCGTACAAGCCACAAAAAGTTTGTGCTTGGCGTAGTGCAGACGTGTCACATCCTCCTCCACTCATTCAAATTTTGGCTGGGACCCACATTTCACCATGGGTAGGCGATGGATGGGCGATGTGACACATCACTACCAAGCCACATAACAATTGTGCTTGCGTACAAAGCATACCCATAGTTTCTCTCTCTCTTCTCTCCTCTATGATATATATATATATCATAAATATATAAATATATATATATATATATAGTATATTATGTATATATATATATATAATATATATATATATACTTATAATATATATATATATATATATATATATATAGTATATATATATAAAATATAAAATTATATATATATATATATTAATATAAATATATATATATAATATATATATATATATATATATATATTATATATATATATACTATATATATATATATATATATATATATAATATATATATATATATATATATAGTAATATATAATATATATATATATATAATATATATAGTATATTAATATATATATTATATATATATATTCATATTCTACCCTTAACTGATTCAAGCACACTACTAGAAACCAGTCCAGCCCCAACAGTTAGAACCGTTGGGGTAGACAGTGACCCCAACGATCAGAATCGTTGTGGAAAAAAAAACTTGTTGGGGGCAAACTACGTTGGGGAAAAGTCAGGGGCAAAGTCAGCCCCAACTATTCTTTTAGCAGCGTCGACGGTTATAACCGTTGGTGTCGATAATTTTTTAATTTTACTTTTTAAAATATAAAAAACCCACACCAACAGTTAGAACTATTGATGCTAAAATGTGCACAGATTGTGCACGTTTTTAGCCCTAACGGTTAGAACCATTGGGGTTGATTTATCCCACCCCCTACAACACACAAAAATATGCATACCCCAAAATAGAATAATCAACCTATTCACAACAATATTCCCACACAATTATACTACCGAAAATGTAAATATGTTATAAAATGGATTCAAGATCCCTAACACCATGCGCAATTATAAGCCAAAACAAAAGATTTACTAAAATAAAATGCGACTAGTAATTTTTAAATAGCTAACTCACAAACATAAATAGTATCCAAAATGTACAATGTCTCAAATATCTAAAAAGTGCAAGTCACTGCTGACTGAATCTAAGAAAATCGACAAAAGCCTTGCGGATGTCCTCCATGCCGTAGCCCTCTTGTGTTAATCCCCTTAACAAGCCCCCCCTCCCCCTCCAGTTGACTTGCAAGAGGATTTTGTGTTGAAATATCTTGAGGAGAATACTGAGTAGTAGAAGTAGAACCCGGAGCATCCGGAGAAGGCTGAGCCGATGTCAGTGGAGTAGCCGGAACAACAAAAGGTTAATGAGCGGTATGATAATCAACATGTAAAGTAGTAGGGGAGTACGCAGTAAGTGTGTTAGGAGATGAGATAATATTGAGCGTTTGTTTAAGAGGTTACAAAAGTTGATGCTTAACTAATTTGGTGTCTTGATTGATTGAGATAATCACACATTGACTCTTTAGTTACTTAAAGTGAAATTTCACCAACCGGATCTCATATTTCAAAACCTATTTTCTGTATGTAGATTCAAAAGGATATGATATAATTTAGATTAAAAAAGAGAAGTAGTGGAGGATTATGCAAGCATTGAATTAGGAATCATGCTGAATGCTCAAGAACAGAATCATAAGGTTAAATGAGCATAAATAATATGGGTGCAATTTGAGGATTATCTGAATGGTTATAAAAATGCTATACTTATTGTAATAGGGTGTCCCCTGTTCCTCACAAATAGGCCGTCCCAGGAACAGACTCGGTCGGACCAACCTCGTTCCCTAAGGACGACTCGAAGGGCGGACGCAGTCGGCCCACAGATTGTGACTCAGTAATCAGCCGACTCTTCCTCCAAGGCTGACTCAGAACATTATTTCTCAGCCTTATTTTACCAATTAAAAACACCCTTATGACTCCATGATGGTTGCAGGGTCCCTATGCTACAGAAATGACCCCACGTCGCCTGCCGACAAGCCACGATGGCTGCAGGGTCTCTATGCTGCAGAAGTGACCCCACGACACCTACTGACAAGCCTCGTTGGTTGCTGAGTCCTTATGTCCCCGAAGTGACCCCCCGTCATTCATCAGCTGACGCTTATTATGAGGGGTGTGACTCAGCCTCCCGCTCACCCCTTGCTATCATCATGAGCCGCCTTCTCACTAAAATGCATGTTCTGCCCTTGGCATCCTCTATAAATAGAGATGCTATTCATCCTAAAAAGAGGTTCGAACTCTCTAACTATGAAAAAGAAATCATATAGTCACATATGAAGCAGGTACCTTATTCTCCCACGAATCTACCTAAATCCGTTAGCTAACTTGATCGTCGGAGTTACCACGGGGAAAACAAGCCCCGTACTCCGGTGATTCTTGTGTGTGCAGGAGACCTGCCCGCCCCGAGTTCTAAGAACCAGACGTAAAGTTGAAGAAGGAAAGCGGCCCCTCATCCCTCTCGACGATCCAATCTCTCGCCAATCTAACAACTCTGAAACCTCATCGACTGTTTGTTTACGAGCATCAACACTTATGAAAGAAACATCTCATGAAGTGACTTTGCTGTCATTTCAAGAGGATAGCAATGGCATTTCCTAGAGAATAAAAAGAAGAGGTCACACTTCACATTCGTGCACACTAACAGAAATGAAAAACAAATGCAATCAGTACAAAAGTCAAGAACATCATGGCATAGCGTATTAGTTAGAACCTAACTTGCAGCTTTGTATACATTTGAGCTTGTGTTCTAGGGTTAATCTTATTTTTTGAATTGGAAATAAATATATATTAAAGTAACCATACGTACAAGTTGGGTTAGTCGTTCCATCTTGCACATAAGCTCTACCATCTCACGAAGGATACCAGGAGGAGTAGCGAAGGTTGGAGTGGAGGAAGTCTTCAAATAAAATCTGGTGACACCGTGACCAAGTCTCTCTCATAACCACCATGATGCTCTCAATGTACATCATCTAAGATCATGGTTATTGCAGTAGATTTGGGTTCTCAGAGTGGAGGAAATCTTCAAATAAAATTTGTAGTCTTTCTGTGCTCTGTAGCTCCATCAAAGTGAATAGCATTGTAGGCGTCTAAAAATGTCTATAGGTTCTCGTATACAGCTCGAGACAGAGAGAATATGATGAACGTCATTGTCGGAATCAAGAAAGATTATCCGACACTGATAAGCACATGAAGAAAATTGGCGAACCATTAATGACGTAGCGATAAGCTACCGGAATAGCCATTGGCCAACAAATCGGCGAAGCGAGTGGTCTGTACGCTCACCAGTCACTTCCATTTAGCCTGCACACTCATTAGCCAATTCCAAGTGGTCCGCGTACTCATCGGCCACCGGAATAGCGAACCAAATGGCCTGCATGCCCGTCGGCCACCGTCAAGCGATCCGCGCGTTCACGAAATGCATGAAGTAAATCGAGGAAGCGTACAAGTCAACGAAACGACAAAATATGCGTAACGACGGAATAAGTCAAAACTCGGAAGACCAAGAAAGCCCCTGGTGGCTAAGTCGTGTCAAAACAACTCGGCCAGGCCAGTAGCTCGGCCATGGGCCGAGGCCGAGCCACCATTTTGTGGCCCGGCCAAGGCTGAGCCACAAGACAGTGGTTCGATCAGTTTCGATCCGAAAATGCTCTTTTTCGGTTTTGACGTATTTTCTCAGGATTTGTTCGTTCCTGAGTGTCCTAACTGATTGGGTATCATCCACAAACGTGGTTACATGGTTATTAACTGAAAATAAGGCCAAATCCATTATTTTTATCCAAAAATCCCCCAACTGAAGCCTATAAATACAGGCCTAGGGGCTTATTTCACAGGAGCGGAGATCAAGAGGGAGAAGTGTTGTCAAATTAGAGAGTGGAGCCACGAATTTCAGAGGGTTAGCAGATCTTAGTGAAGTTCCTCAATACAAAAAAGAGAGTTTGAGAGATCTGAAACCCCTTTCCCTCCTATTCCTCCGGATTTAAGCTTGGTCTTAATCCCAAGAAGAGCCACAATCTCGCTTGGTCATGATTGTCACTTTTGCGAATACTTCCTTCATGAAGTAGGAGCTTTGATTACCAATCTGTCAACCGGATCTGATCCGTAGCGGTCCATGGATATCAACGTCCCCCGCATAGGCGAAGTTCCCACGCAAACAACAGGCGATAAACATCTGTTTTGTGTAGTTTGACAAGAGTTATAATCTTTATTTTCGTTGTGTAAGAAGATCTTATAAAAAGATCAACTTTTTTTTGAATTTATTATAATGATTGAAGTTGTAATAGATTCAAGGCAATGAAATCAACTTTTGACCCAAACACGCTGGCGACCACAGTGGGAGCCAACAGCTTCGCTGCCGAAGCTGTCGTGCCGCAACCACGGATCCAGATCCCGGTTGACGAAGAAGTCAAGTACGAATTCGATTTACTGAAGTTCAAGGAGTATTTGTTATCCTCCTCCTCCATATCCTTTGCTTATCACAAGCTCAGGAAGATCAACATCCCCGGTACAGGTGAAGTTCCCACGCAAACAATAAGCGATAAACATCTATTGTGTGTAGTTTGACAAGAGTTATAATCTTTATTTTCGTTGTGTAAGGAGATCATATAAAAAGATCAACTTTCTATTTGAGTTTATTGTAACGATTGAAGTTGTAATAGATTCAAGGCAATGAAATCAATTTTTGACCCAAACACGCTGACGACCATAGTGGGAGCCAACAGCTTCACTGTCGAAGCTGTCGTGCCGCAACCACGGATCCAGATCCCGATTGATGAAGTAGTCGAGTACGAATTCGACTAACTGAAGTTCGAGGAGTATCTGTCATCCTCCTCCAGATCCTCCGCCCCTCGTAAGTGCAGGAAGATCAACGCCCCTGTTGTTGCTGTAATCACGCCTCGTAATGCCCCTCTGGCTCCAACGAGGCTGTAGTCGCAGATATGGAACCTTCCTCTATTAAGGAGTCGATCGGTGAAGGCGTGCCAACTCTATCAAAGAGGGCATGCCAAAGGCAACGCCAACGACTTGTGCGCTAACTTGCTAAGGCTTTGGAACCAGTTGACAGGATTCGCTATGAAGTGAATCTGAAATCCAAAAGGTGCCAACCGCCACAACAGCAAGCGAACAACCCATCCTCCTCCAAACCAGCGAAGAATGAATGAGTCCACATCAAAAGGACCCGCTCAACTCTTTAGGAGCGAATTCAGAAACGCTACGCATTGCTTGAGCATGCAAGAATTCTTGTGCAAGAAACCAAAAAATTACAGGAGGAAGAAGTGGAAAAGAAGCCACCAAGACTGCACAAATTATGGAGGCCAAAGTCCAAGACGGCGGCCGAAAATATCAAAAAATACGGGTCACTCAAGTTTGACCCTCCAAGCCGTGAGTCACTCAAATCTGACCCTCCAAGCCGTGGGTCACTCAAGTCTAACCCTCCAAGTCGCGGGTCACTCAAGTCTGACCCTCTCAGCCACGGGTCAACCAAGTCTGACCCGCCCAACCGTGGGTCACCAATGTCTGATCCGCGCCAGGGCCAAGACAGGAGACATTCTGCACCCTTCTTTCTGATTCTGTCAAGTTATGCCCCTGTGCTGATTGATCCGATACTTCTAGTGAAGCCACATAGCAGTGTGAACTCATCCAGAAGCAAGAAGCCAATGGCGGATCATCTGAGTCCTTTGCGTAAGAATCGAGGCAAAGTTTTGATCAAAGAGTGCTTGGGTTCGGTGACTGAACCCCGAGCAACTCATCAAACTGGGGGTCGCACACGCCCTCGTAACAAGTCAGAGCCTTTCTATACTTAGAAAACTCCTGTAACTAACCGCCTTAGACTACGAGTCAGTGTCCAAGAGCCCGTTAAGGTCCTGTGCTCATAAAAGTGTGACCCTAAACGTGTGACCCTTGAGAACGCTATCAAGGCAACAAGTCCTCAGAAGTAAATGTGTTCGTCAGACGACGATGTTATACCTGAGAAGTCACGCCAACACACGATAGATAGCTCCGATCATCATGCCAATAAGTTGTACTATCAGGCTGGGGGTATAAATAGATCTCAAAAGAGAGATACTCGGGAAACGGACTTTTATTGTCCGTTTGCCAAGCTTATCAGAGCAGTATTGTCAGCGTGTAGCTACCCAAAACCGCTCTACAGAGGGTCTCGGTATTCCAAAGGTTTTCCTCTAAAGCGTTAAAAACTAAGCTAAGGCATTTCCGTAGAAAAAGATCAGCTGCACAAGATGACGAATTCCCAGAGGTCACTATCAATATGGTCGATAAAGGGACGTCAATGCAAAGTTTTAGTCCTCGTCATTTTTCGGACGTATCCCAACGTATAACTCGGTTACGCACGGGAACTACTAGACATAGGGGCTATTAGAGAATGCAGAGGGGATTATCCTCGAATGATGAAGTGTCGGATGCTAACTCTGTAATCGCATCTGACAATACGACATCCAGTCCAGGACAATCCCGCGAAGTGTTTATGGTTAACACCGAGGAAGTAGCCAAAATGGTTGAGGATGCTCTAGCCAAGCAGAAAGAAGCATTCAAAATCAAAATAAAAATGGCTATGCAGGAGATGAGACAAATGCACGACCAACAAATCTGGGCTTTGTCTAATCAAATTGGAGAATCTAGTCGTCACAATAATGCCTACCGGATAGGTGACGATTCAAACATGGATGAACACCTTGATGAAGATAACCCTTCTGTTGATCAAAACGTTAGGGGTGGCCCTACTAAAGGTAACGACGTTGAGGGTGGTCCCACCGAAGATGACAATGCTAGGGGTGGCCACATTGCTCCTCTTAGAAATCATCCAAAGCATGATACAGATGAGGACGAGAAGATGAAAGATCTCGAGAGAAAAATCAACGCTCTGATGTCTGCTTGAGAGGTAAAGAAGACCGGTATTTCGTATTCTTACACAAGAGAATGGCAGTCGATCCCGTATCCGGTGAAGTTCAACCTGATTAATGTAGACTGTCTAAAAATTACAACAGAGAGTTTATCCCCATCAAACATCAACAATGGAGGTTACAATTCGACGATTTCCAGAAGGCTATAATTCAACGACCTTCACGACAATCGATGAAAACTCCGATCAATAGTTTTCACAACCAATAATGAGAGTTGCAATCTAATGACTCCCACATTTCAAAAAGCTAAAGCGAAGATTACTAAACGACGATGCGACGCTCTAACAGAAGAGATTACAAGCCAACGATCTCTTCAATCCAAGACGCAAGACACATCCCTGCATCCCAGAGGTGAAGGACAAGTGGCCTCATTTCAGAGTCAAAGCTATACAAACGCAGCTCCTAAAGGCTGCAAACGCAGTGCCTAAATGCTGCAAACACAGCTTCCATTCGCTGCTGAACGTAGCTTCCATTCGCTGCTGAACGTAGCTTCTAACAGCTGCCAACACAGGATGCATCTGCTGCCCAATGCAGCTCGCAAGTACAAGACCTGCGTTTGACTCGTTCAAACACGAGTTGAATGGTTCCAGAAACCGTTTTCTCCCCATGATCTGAGGGATTTCCGCCCCCACTTAGGAGCAGATTAAGGAGGCGGTTACACCCCATTCAGCCCCACTTAGGAGTAAATTATGGGGGTAGTTACATCACGAATATTCATATAAATATCAACAAACTCAACAGAGTTTGGGGATCAGATTTTGGAAAGGGAGGAAATCGGATATTGGAGATCAAATTCTAGAGAGGAGAAAATCTGGAGGCAACAATCTTCAATAACTGAAGATTATCAGATATTTAAAGCTTGGATTCTCAACCGAATTATTTCGGTTCAAACAACTCTTCTCCACCGGAGTTGGTTACTGGTCTTGAGTTACAAAACTCATTAAGAGTTCTTAACCAGTTCGAACACAAAAGTTGGTTGTTCCAGTGAATTGAGACATTTGGATCGTCAACGGAGAGAAAATTCGATGTGCACATTCGAAGGAAGCACTCCACCGCCACCGTGAAGAACCCAGTTTTAAACAAAGGGGAGAATCAAATTCATTCTCCTCTCTTTTGTAAACCGTGAAGAACCCAGAATTAAACAAAGGGGAGAATCAAATTCATTCTCCTCTCTTTTGTAATCGGAATTCAAATTGTAATTAAGATCGAGAGAATACAAGTAATCGGAATTCAAATTGTAATTAAGATCGAGAGAATACAAATCAAATTTTCTTTCATTCTTTTTACTACAAATTTTCCACAAACAAAAGATAGCGACTCCGCTGGGGACTAGCTTCTCTGACGAAGAAGTGGTGGCGCAATCCGATGTCCATCTCGCTAGAACAACTGTTAAAACTCTCGTTGTAGAGTTTGACCAAGCCAAGTACGAGGAAGCTCTTTCCTCTAGATCGCTTAGCCCCAAGGCCAGGCGCAACATTCGAAAAATCTCCAAAGAGATCCAACCTGTTACTGAAAGGTCAAAGAAAGCCCTCTCCTTTGGCCGATATTCATCAAATCACCCCTCCACTGAAGGAGCGGACTTAGCCTCTGCTGGACTTGTCTAACAAGTTGAACGGTCCACATCTACATCAACACGACGTGCTACGGGCTACAAACGGCTTATAGAAGAGTCAAATTCTATAAACGTCAATGACGTTGCTGTAAAGGCTTTGAAACAAGCCAAGAAGAACGCCGCTCGAAGACGAAGAAGATCCATCCGACGTGCGCATCTCCGAGAAAACCAATCCCTGGTCCAACGCAAGGATTACGTTTTTGAGTCCCCGCCCAAACATTGCGTTCCTACTCCAGAACGCGTACTTTGCGGCAATAAGCCTAACTATGAGCCTCGGGTGATACAGCTTAAACGCGATCCTCAGTGGTGCGTTGTCCATCCAAAACACAGTGCTGCTAAGGATAAACATGCACCTCAGGAGTGCGTCCAAATAAAACAGGACCCTAAGGGGTCTGTTTCATCAATTAAACACATGCTAAACCCTGGTGTTTACAAATCACAACGTAACCCTCGTGACGTGGTCCGCCAAGTTCAAGGGAGTCAACATGGGCTTAAGATTCATGTCCAACAAGAACCAGTCTCGCCCACTCAAGGACAAGGGGTTTTATTTCCGACCTCATGCTCGACGAGGAATTACTCTCAAGTCTCTGATTTGCGAGAATTACTCTCTAGAGGGAAACCAACGCAACAGGCAGCTCATTCATGCCACTTTGAGCGGCTTATTTCAGCAGTCCTTTCCGAATGCCACTGTTGTACATCTGAGCCTCGCAAGTCTGTGTTCGACAGACTGGCTGACGTCGCAAGACCTACCAAGCGACGACGTCATCAGAAGAAGAGGGTTTCTGAAGCTGAATATCCTCAGGTCACTATCAACGTGATCGGCTGAGGGAAAGCCTCGCATCCTAGTTCTGACGAGTCGTAAAGAAGTCATTCCCCGACTGTTCGGGAAATTTGTGACGAATTTGAAGGAGTATACCGGCATACTCGGACTCGAACAGGAGCTATCCGCTCGATCGATTATCAAAAGTTGGCCAAGGGGATTATTTCTGATGACGAATATTCGGCAATTGCCGAATCTCAATCTTCAAGCTCCGTCGTGGCACGAGAGGCTTCCGTTTATATGACTAGAAATCCTGAAGACTTAGCCAAAAGAGTGGACGAACATCATGTCATGCTCTAGGCACAACAGGAAACCCTTCTCCAAATGAAGGATATGTTGGCCCAGCTCCTTGCTGAAAAAGGCCAAAAACCTGAATCTTCCCGAAGGGCAACCTCCAAGGGAAAATAGAAAGCACATGAGAACTCGGAACATGAAACTCACAATTTGGAGTCTTCTTCCGAAAACGAGAGAGAGAGTCAACTAAAGTGGATGAGCTAGAAGCCCACCTCAACGCAATAGCCAACAGAAGTGAGCTTCGTGAGGAAGGGGTGATACAGCCTTATCTTGCTGAATGGGATACAGCTCCCTATCCGCCGAAGTTTAAGGCTCCGACTTTACAACCTTTTGATGGTACAGGGTCGCCGAACCAGCATATCTACTACTTCAAGTCCCAGACTGGAGATGTGGTAGCGAATGACGCCATCCTGATCCGTTTGTTTATCGGTACTCTCAAAGGAGTTGCCTTTGAATGGTTTATGAAACTGCCTACTGGATCTATTCAGAAATGGGTAGATTTGGAAAGGCTTTTCTTAGCCAGGTTCTTCGAAGATGACACGAAAGTTTCAGTCCTGACTCTTCTCGCCACTAAGCAAAGAAAAGGAGAGTCCATCAAGACTTATGTGGAAAGATTCCACAGCATGGCATTGCGATGCCCGTCAGGTATGACCCAATCAACCTTAGTTGAAACTTGCAGGCACAACTTGCAGACCCAGCTCCTCGCTCAGATGGGAGTGGCAGAATGTCGCTCTTGGAGACAATTAGTGTCGCAAGGAGAACAAGCCGAGGAGATTGTTGCTTGGGTCAAGGCTGAAGAAGTTACTCAACCCAAGCCACAACAGCAGCGCAACTAGAACAATGCGCCGCGCTCCAAGGGAAAGGAGACGTTAGCTGCCGATACCGATGCACGCACGCCATCTGGGAAGCAAGGCAAAGCACCAAACCAACAAAGAGTGCCTAAGCAATACTCGTTCAAAGAAGAGCATGTGGACACTCTGTTCCAACTACTTCGGAAGAATAACAAATTGCAGCTCCCCGAGATCAGAAAACCAGATGAACCAGGGAAGGTAGATGACCCCAATTACTGTCGCTATCATAGGTTCTTGGGACATCCTACCAGAAAATGTTATGTATTCAAAGACATCTTGCAAAACTTGGTGAACGCTAACGTACTTACCCTGAAGCCGGAGCTGAAGACTGTATCCACTAACTTGATTGCGGTCCAGTTTGGTGACTTCCTCCCTGTAACTGCTACATATGACGTCATTCCTATCTGTAAAGGGGAAATGCACTTAAAAAACACCGACTTACATGGTCAGAAGGACAGGGGATTGGTACCCCTCACTACCCCAAAAGGGGAGAACATGTGGGTCCATCCTGACCTAATTGAAGATCAACAATGGACAAAAACCACGTCCAAAAAGAAGGGAGACATAGCTAAGTCATCCAACATGATTAGCCCCTCCGTTACTGAGAATGATGACCACCTCGAACCTCTTACTGATTCAGAAGAAGAGAGAATTACCCTGGCAGTATACCCAGGAGACAACTATGACATTCGGTCAGGAAAGGCTTACTTGAGAAACTACAACCAGAATGCTCAAGAAGCTGAAGAACAGCCCCAAGACACTGGGGGTTCTGTACCAAAGAAGCGAACAGCCCCAAGACACTGGGGGTTCTGTACCAAAGAAGCCGGTCGATAAAGGGAAACAAAAGGAGCTCTAGTTCAACAAAAATCTTCACTAGGAACTTGGGGAGTTGAGCGCTCCCTTCCAATTTAATGTCATGGCGCAGCTGGCCAACATACCGGCCATGATTACCCTATATGAACTCCTGAGGTTGTCTAAAACTACCAAGGAGGCTCTAATCGAAGCTTTAAAGAACACGGAGAGCTTTATCACTCAAGTCACTCCAATTCCTGAAGCAGCTGAAGATCAGTCTTACCTGTAATGCTTACAAGCAGCGAGAAGTCTACCCTGCATATCATTCACTCAGGAGGATATGCAAGTGAAACATAAACATGACAGACCCTTGTACTATACAGGATACATCGGGTCATCAGAAATCAGCCGTGTTCAAGATAACCCAGGCTCGGCACTCAGCATCATGCCCTACAGAGTCATGCAAGTCTTAGGGATTCCTATACACCGGTTGAATGCTACTCAGACTACCATTTTCGGATTAAACGTTAACAGCACTCGGCCCCTGGGAAAGATCAAACTCAAATGCTAGATTGGAGATCTCAAGTCCGAAGTGACTTGTTACATCATAGATACGGACACGTCCTACAATCTATTGTTGGGATGACCATGGATTCATGCAAATCGCATTGTCCCGTCCACTCTCCATCAGGTTATGAAGTATGCCAATGAGGAAGGTGAAGTTCAAACCCTGATTGCGGAAAAATACCCTTTCAGAGGAGTGGAAAACTTCCACACAGATTCGGTCTTCTACTCAGAATCACAAGAGAAAGAAGAGATTGACAGCGGTAATAAAGCAGATGTCGAGCCATACCCTGAAGGAAATTGTCCATGGGAGTTAAACTTCAATGTAATGGGTTCAGTCGAGAGCAATAATAATGTACCGAGTGAAGGCGAGTGGTGCATTAATGAAGATTTTATTTTGGCGTACTTGTCTGATGGCTCTTTTAAAGCTGAACAAATACAGAATAATATGAAGACATGTACCGGCTCATGGCGCACATTATGCGCGGACGCATCACTCACGTTGCCAATTAAGTCATTATTCGCTTCAGATGAAGAAGTAGAAGATGCGCAAAAGGCTTTCTTCAAAGTCCCGTCCAAAAAAAAGGGCAGAAGCCAATCCATTTCGGTAAAGTCAAACCTGAACAACTCAAGCGAGGAAGTTCAGAGGAAGACGATGGAATTCCTCAGTTCCATTACCATGAACCTAATTCCGTCCAATTAATGAAACGGATGGGATACAACTTTAACAAAAAATAAGGTTTAAACTTTAGGAATGGAAGACGAACACCAATTCAGATGTCTTTAACCCCTGAAGGAAAACCTCCGGATTATTATCAAAAAACCGGAAGAGGTATAGGTTATATCACGACTCCCTCACTTTCAGAAAATGAAAATGGTGACTGTCTGTGTTAGGATCATTCGTCCGGAGCTTCTTCATGGGAATCTGACATTTGTGTTGGACCATTCTTTAAAAGTTTGACCGTGAACATGATTTCAGCCAGTCATACAGACGAAGACGCAGAGGGTGATGAAGATTTAATGGAATCAACCGATGACCCTTGGATTAAACATCTTAACATCTTATGGGATATGTGTTTCGAACAACATGAACCTTCCACTAAAGATAAAGTGATCCAGGTCAACATGGGAGGTGAACATGACCCTAAGCCCATCTTCATAGCTAAAAATTTATCATTATCCGAGAAAGAAGACCTTATATCTCTTATTCGAGAATATATAGATGTCTTTGCTTGGAACTATGAAGACATGCCTGGTCTTGACCCAAAAGTTGCCATGCATAGGCTTAACATCGATCCGGATGCAAAACCCCTTAAACAACAACAACGCCGGTTTCGTCCAGAGATCATGGAAGCAATTGAGTCCGAAGTTAAAAAGCTTATAGACTCGGGTTTTATCAGAGAGGAACAACACCCAGACTAGGTAGCCAACATTGTTCCAGTTCCCAAGAAGAACGGTAAAGTTCGAATATGCATCGACTTTCGCGACCTCAACGCAGCTTGTCCAAAAGACGAGTTTCCTCTTCCTATCACTGATGTCATGATCGACAATACCTGCGGATATGAAAGGATGTCTTTCATGGACTGATTCTCAGGGTACAATCAAATCAAGATGCATCCTGAAGACGAAAAGCATACTGCGTTCAGAACTCCACTGGGGGTGTATTACTACACAGTGATGCCCTTCGACCTGAAAAATGCAGGCGCAACTTATCAACGTGCAATGAATGCCATCTTCCACGAACATTTGCGTAAGAAGATAGAGTGCTACATTGATGACATAGTAGTAAAAAGCCAATATAAAGGCGATCATCTTGCAGACTTGAAGACAATGTTCGATATCATGCGAGCACATCAACTGAAGATGAACCCAACAAAATCGTTCCTTGGGGTATCGAGTGGAAAATTCCTGGGATTTATTGTCACGTCCAAGGGAATTTTTCTTGATCCAGAGAAAATTCGTGCTATCCAAGATATGCCACCCCCGAAGAATCTCAAAGAACTCAGGGGTTTGCAAGGGAGGCTGGCCTACATTCGGAGATTCATATCAAATCTTTCAGGGCGCTGCCAACCTTTCTCTAAGCTCATGAAGAAAGGAGTATCCTCTGTTTGGGATGGGGATTGCCAAAGAGCATTTGAGGAGATTAAGAAATATCTTACCCAACCGTCGGTTCTTGTAGCCCCAATATCGGAAAAACCATTCCTGTTATATGTGAGAGCTATAGACCATTATCTGGGAGCTTTATTAGCTCAGAACAACGATCAAGGTCAAGAGCAAGCCATCTATTATCTAAGCAGGACTATGATGGGAGCCGAACACCGGTATAATCCAGTTGAGAAAGAATGTCTCGCTTTAGTATTCACAGTTTAGAAGATGCGACATTATTTGGTAGGACAAACAATTCATGTCATCTCTAAGGTGAATCCCTTGAGAGTTAATGACGAAACCGTCATCTCTGAATTGCTGGATGGCAAAGTAGGCTATCCTCTTGTCACAATATGACATGCAATTCATGCCCCAAAAAGCAGTCAAGGGTCAAGAGTTGGCAGACTTCTTAGCTGATCACCCGGTGCCAGGAACATCTAAGCTGTATGAAGAATTGCCCGACGAAGTCGCTGAAGCTTGCGTCACTCAAGAAGCTACGCAAGTGTAAAAATTATTCTTCGACGGCGCATCCAGAGCAAATCCTCATGGAGCAATTACCGTGGGAGTAGGAGTGGTGTTCGTCTCTCTGAATGGCCACGTGATCCCAAGAGGATTTTCCCTAATCGAACCCTGCACCAACAATGTAGCTGAGTATAATGCTCTGCTATTAGGAATGCTATTTGCTGAAGAACTTAATATTCGACATCTTGAAGCTTACGGTGACTCTCAACTAATCGTGAATCAAGTCCGAGGGGAATACGAAGTGCGTCATGAGGATCTGATCCCATATTACTCCGCAGTGCTAAAGCAAGCTAAGAAGTTTGAAGGTTTTTTTATTGAATATATTCTACGAGCTCAGAATGCTTATGCAGATGCTTTAGCCTCGTTGGCAACCTCCTTAGCATTGCCCTCGGGAGCCGAAACTACGATTCCTGTTACGGGACGTGAGTTATATTGTTCTAAGATTCCTATAGAGGAAAGTTCGGACAAGACACCGACAGGAGAAGTCTGTACAACCTCGATGGAACTTAAATCTAGAGATTGGCGATTCCCGTACATCGACTATGCCATATATGGAATTTTGCTTGAAGACCCTAAGGAAGCGGCCGCTATCAAATGAAAAGCCCTCCAATTCTATTACGATGCAGTTTCTTAAATCCTGTATCGTAAATCATATGATGGAGTTTTGCTTCGATGCCTCTCTCAGAAGGAAGCAAGAGAGGCCCTCAAGGAAGCTCACGACGGAATATGCGGAGCTCATCAGCCTGGAGCTAAGTTAGGCGATCGTCTCTGACGAATCAGTTATTATTGGCCAAGGATGTTCTCAGACGCAGTGGACTACGCTAAACGTTGTCACGCATGCCAAATTCATGATGATTTTATCCATCAAGCACTAGGAAACTTACATTCCACATCTGCTTCTTGGCCATTCAAAATGTGGGGTATGGATATCGTGGGACCAATTTCTCCTCCGACTTCCAAAGGATACCGGTTCATTCTGGCTGTAACCGATTATTTCTCCAAATGGGCGGAGACAATCCCTTAAAAGAGGTCAAGACAAAGAATGTGATTAAGTTTATCAAACATCACGTCATCTACCGATTTGGAGTCCCAAGACGAATAGTTCACGACAGCGGGACACAATTTGTTAGCTTTGGGTTCCAGAGATTTTGTGATAAGTTTAGAATTCAAAGTGTCGCATCTACGGCATATTATCCGCCAGCAAATGGTCTTGCAGAAGCTTTTAACAAAACCATTGTGAAGCTTCTCAAAAAGTTTGTTTCCAAGAGCCGACGTGATTAGGACGAAAGATTCGGCAAATGTTTGTGGGCCTACCGCACCACGGTGAGGACCCCTACAAGAGCTACGCCGTTTTCTTTAGTATATGGCTGCGAAGCTATATTGCCATTAGAAATTCAAATCCCTTCCCTGAGAGTCGCTATCACAACCGGACTGACAAAGGAAGTGAAACATCAACGACGTCTTCAGGAACTTGAAGCCTTAGACGACAAACGACTCCAAGCTCAGCAACAGATCGAGTTATATCAAACCCGTATTTCTAAAGCTTATAACAAAAAGGTCAAAGAACAGATTTTCAAGAAAGGCGATTTGGTTTTGGCTAATCGACGACCTATGGTAATGACCCACAAAACCAAAGGTAAGTTCAATCCCAAATGGGAAGGAATCTTTGTGATAGAGACAGTCTATTCCAATGGAGCCTACCGTCTCATCGATAAAAAAGGCGACAGACTCATGATGCTAATTAATGGGAAATTTCTTAAGAAATATTACCCATAGATTACAAAGTCTCTTTTCACCAAACTTTCCCCCAAGTAATCCAAGCTGGGGGTTGCCTACTAGGGGTTCGATTAGAGGAGGAGTAATAATTTGTTTCTCTTACTATATACGTCGTCAAGTTAACATTACACCTCTGACGATTAAAGTTGTCGAGAACTGTTATAATAAAGAAAATTTCCCAAAATCTACCAGAAAATCATCAGATTGATTTGATTCAGTGGAAAAGTCTCAACAACTTAGGATGCCCTCCCAAGGTTGGAAGAAAAAGCGTCTAGCCTCCTTGAACGCAAGTGTTCGCGTGGAAAACTGCTTTCTCATTCATTGAGATAATTGTCATCTTGGATTACAAAGATCCGGTCTTTTATAGACCCGGTTACAATTAAATCAAAGAAAAAAAGTAAAAATTACAACTTTCCTCTTGTGAACAAATCGCGAGCTCCTGTTTTGCGGCCGCTCGCTTGTGTGGGTTCTTTGCCTGCGCCGGGGTTGTTTGCCGTGGACCACCGCGCGATCTAGATCCGGTCGGATCTACACGATTATACGGGTATTATTCCACGAAGGGAATAATAGCCGGGAGGGATTAGTCCACCAAGGGAATAATCGCTCGGATCTCGAGATCTAAGACCAAGCTTAGATCTGGAGTGTGACCTCGTGTAGATCTCAGATCTGTTCTTTCTTCCTCTCGAGATCCTGCCTTTTCTGACGTGGATGGTCGCCGAGGATCAGATCTGTACGTCCAAGTCTTCAAGTCTTCAAAACTCTGAGTTTGCTCTTCAATCCGGCAGAGTTTCGGCTCTTGAAAGTTCCACCTCCGAAAATGAACATCTCTAAGCCTATTTATGGCTCTTGGCCGAGCCACCCATGGGTGGCTGGGTTTTGGCCGAGCCACCTATGGGTGGCTCGGCTTAAGCCGAGCCCCCTTAGGTGTGGGTTTTCTGAGTTTTTGAGTTGTGTCCGTTTTTCGTTTTTGTCCGTGATTCGGTTGATTGAGACTCTAATTTGTTGATCTGATTTGGCAGTAAGTCTGATTCCTGATTTGGCAGTAATCTGATTCCTGATTAGGCAGTAAATCCGCTTCTGAGTTTGAGTCCGAAACTGATCTTGATTCGATCGCGATTCGTCCGAGTCCACTCTCGGTTGGATGACTCGTTGATTCCTCAACTCGTTAGCTTGATTCTGCACGCGGGTGGATTCATTCAGTCGCTTGCGTGCGATTCGTCGATCTTGTCGCCTTGTTGGTTCGTCGGTTTGTGCCGAGCTGAGCTAAGGGATCTATAAGCAATTTTATACGCCTACAGATACCCCCTCCAAAGTATTTCAGTCTCGTTCTTTTATAGAAGAGTCTGGAATACTTTGGATATGCTTGTCCCAACCTTCAGTCGGTGTAACAGGACTTTGGAATGACTTCCGTTCTTGATTCCTTCAATCTTCCAGGCTATTCGGTGCTTTGTCGAATATCTGTAAGAGTTCCGGTGCTGCATTTATTGTCTGACCGTTGTCGGAATTTTAAACTTGGAGTTGATTCCTGATCTTTTAGCTAAACATCGATTGTTGGCGTCGAGTCTTTATTTGCAACGCGTTGTCCGGCGTAGTGTTGTTGAGTTATCCTTAAGAATATTTTTAGAAAAAATACTCTCCAGAAACTTCTCAACTAAAATTAGGGAACAGTTTATACTCATATACCTTATTGGAGTTTTTTCTGTGCCCAAATGAGCTGATTTTCGGAGTAAGAAGCAGTTTATACTCGTATACTTTTCGGAGTAAGAAGCAGTTTATACTCGTATACTTTTCGGAGTATAAGAAGCAGTTTATACTCGTATACTTTTCGGAGGCTTAAAATGAGCCAAAAAAGGCAGTAAATCGGCTCAAAAAGTCCTCCGACTCTTCCGAACAAATGGGAGAGGAATGAGTGAATGATGGACTGAACCGTCGCTCGATTTGAAGTCATTTCGGTGCTCGGTTCGGCTTCAATTTAGCTTCCGGTTCGAACCCGGTCCGGTCCGGTTCGGTTTGGTCTAAACCCGGTCCACCCTATATCCCTCTTATGCTGGTGAGCTACTTTTTGCAAATAAACCCTTTTTTCTTATAAATTTGTAAATTGACCCTTTTTTAAACCCCACGTTGTTCTCCTTGGCGAGGCAATCGGGAAGAGCCTTGATTCTCCTTGGTGAGGATCGACGCTTCAAAGATATGTTTTGCTTGGTCAAAACCATATCTCAAAATTAAAGGGGGCGATTTGACACTACATTGCGTTTTATAAGGCAGGGATATGTTGTCGACATACCCTGTTTTGTGATTGCACAATGTGGCCAAATCGTCTCACCCTTTATAAGGCAATGACTCTATCTTAGCTATTTGTAAGATGAGTTCAATTTCCTTTTATAATCGAGACTAACCAGTGTTTAACTGTCTATTTTGCAGTGGGGTACCCTTCTGGATCATTCCCGTCCCACGCAATATATGGACGGCGTGGCGAGCATTATTCGAACTCCAACGATCCTTCCCCTATTCCAGCTACCCCTCAGTTTGCTTCGGACACGTCGACTGAGGTTGCCCAAGTGGTGAGGGAAGGTGGTCATCGAGCTATTCGCCAGCTAATCACAGATGCGCCTTTTGTGAAGGACGCCAGCTCTACTCAGCCTCTTCGAAAGAGCGATTTCCTATTTGGTGATTCTGTCGATGACCCAGAAGCCGTATTCATTGGTGCTGAGCATTGGCTTCACAAGACCGGCAATGGCTTCATATACTTGCCGGAGATTCCTCGGCATCGTTCATTGACTGAGCTCAGATGTCAGGCTGTGACACGGGAGATGTCGTGGCGCTTGACAGAGGATCATATGAGTGTCCATTGCGGCTATATCACTCATTCGGCGGTTCCTGGTTCGTGCAGAAGTCGTGTTACCGGATTGCGTCCTGGTGTATTGGGGCTGGACGAACCACCACGTAACGAGTTCCTTGCTACCGCTTCCACCTTGAGGAATCGTCTCGCTGTTCTGGGACGGGAGATGCCAGCGACACGTCACAGGTTTTACGGTTGGGTCCACTCTTCGGACAAGTCTTGGTGGAGCCGCATGACGACATACGTCTTGAGCCGATGGGGCGAGGAGTTGCATGCTTGCGGTTTGTATGCAGCCGTTCGTGCCACCGTGTATGGCTTGCCTATCAGTTTGAGACATTTCTGTGCTTTGTTCGAGCTATATAATCCAGACTCGAACACTTTTCTGACCCGGCAGGGGGAGTTAGGCTTGGCTCTTCACGAGATGCACAGGATTTCTGGCTTGTCCATGGGACAGATGCTATACCAGGAGTACTTTCCTTCCAGTCATGAGTTGAGCCAATTAAAAGATCGCATGCCTGACCGTTATGAGACTCTATGGGACCTCACTTGTCATTACCATATTGCTTTGGCACAGTCGGAGCCCTTAGCAAAGAGGACCAAGGTATGTGTGAGTCTGAAACAATTTGCGAACTACTTGTTCAAGAATCTGGAGAGCACTCATGGCGAGGATATTTGTGAGCTGGCCCCATTCACTCCTTCAGAGGTGAACAGTCTACTGAAGAAGATCGGCGCTCAATCTTACACCACCGGCGGTCCTGAGGGTGGCTTTCCTGCGAAGACCAAGTTCAAGTCATTCTTGTGGCACGCTACCGCACCAATTCGACCAATGACACTTCTTGCTGGCTTTCTTGCTATCTGGTTGAAAAAGTGCGTGGTTCCATATCAGTCTGGCGACGCCTTGCCCTTGGAGGTACTTTACCCAGCAGTTCAGCTCGCCTATAAGAAGGAACTCTCACTTCTTCCGGTGATGGTGGCTAATATTCACCGAGGACTTCGACAGCTTTCCAGTGCGTTCACACGGAAGGAGACCGATTTACCAGGTCAGATTCCCACGCTTAAGGTGGAGCTCCCGTACGCTTATCTGATGGCCTGGTTTGTCCTTCATCGCTCGGATATGATGTCGGTGCCGAACGCCACAGACCATTCTGTTCCCCTGCTACAGTTGCTTGAGAATGGCAGGTGGGAGGGCCGCGGATTTTCTGATGTCAGACAGCAGTTGCAGGTCCATAAGTGTTGGGCATTCTCTACTTGTTTTCCGCAGTTCTCCGGTCGATATGGTGAATGCTTGATAGATGATGAGAGGCCTAGAGAGTACCGGACTTATTTAGACATCGGCTGCTTCAACTGGCTAGTGAATATTAGGCCCGGCTATCTGACTTTCCGGGTGAGGGATCAGTGCTTCATCGAACCATATCTACCGTGCCGATTCGCTCGCCAGTTTGGCTATGACCAGCTTTACATTGGGAATCCTCGTCAGCAGCTTCGTACTCATAGTGGTTTGATAGACGGTCTCCGCGCTTGGTTGTGGACCGTGACTGGCTGTACTGGTGTTAGATTTAGTCTCCCGAGTGCTGACCGGCAGTTGAACCTTACTTTCTTGAGCTGCAAATGGTTGTTAGCAGCCAACAAGACTATCCCTGTGAAGCCAATCGCAGAGTTAGAGGCTGAGGCAGCTTCCCAGGTTGATTCCCGCAGGATTCGGGAAAACGCCCGGGCACAGAGGATACGGAACAAGACTCGTCGGATTGACGAAGAGGGACAGAGGACATTCCATTCCACAGACGAGGCTTCGGGCGGGGATCCCGAAGATTACGATGACTTTTCCGAGCGAGGTTTGCACTTCATCTTTTTCTTCTATCTTCCAGAAGTGTTGAAACTGACTATGGTTTGATGTTCCAGATACCACAGTTGATCAGGATGAAGATTTCCGTCCTCCTCCTCAGGCGAGACCTTCGATCCCTATTGCTAGGCGGAAGAGATTGGCCCGCAAACCTCGTGTAGCTTCACGAGCATCTGACATGGATCTGGCTGGAGATGACCCTATTAGTGACAGAGGTAACGTCTACTCTTTGAACCATTTTCTTGGTTATTCTGAACATTGACTCATGCTTTTCCATTTCTATATAGGAGTGCGTGGGGAGGATGAGATGAGTCCCGATCCTGTTCCCTTATCTCCCGATGAGTCTGACCCACTACCCCCTGTAGAGAAGTCTACAGGGGTTGCTGACATTAGGGAGGAGATCAGTGTAGGACCAGATTCTGTGAGTCAAGGTACATCTATCACTGACAGCGTATTTCTTTAGATAATACATTAATGAATTTGTGTATCCTCTAACTGTCCTCTACTCCTTGCTCCTTCAGATAATTTGCAGGAGGCGAACCTTGGAAACGAAGAGGCTGATGCACCCGTGAGAGGTAACTCATTTCCATTAGTTGTAGTCTCTTCATTATTCTTTGGCACTTATATTCTTTTATGTCAGATTTCTCCATCGACGATTTTGACGAGGGAAGCCTGTTTGCGGACACTCCTATGATGCACTACATATATAGCTCACCTCAGATTGATGACCAGCTACCTGGAGACATGTTTCCTGAGTCCGCATTTGCTAACAATCCTGAGGATGGTTCCTTTGAAGGTATGTGCCTCCTGCTGAGTTGATTATAGGACTAGTCGACCTTGACTAATGCAGCTATAATGTAACGCCTCTGCGAATTCTGTTTTGAATTTGACAGGAGCTTTTGTTGAGAAAGACCATGTTGAGCCGGCTGTGCGACCAACTCCACCAGTCGATGCAGCTACAGTTGTTACATCTCCATCACCCCCAGTGACTCGAGGGGAAGGAGGTATAATTTAATTAGCTGAGCGATGCCGTTCATTTCCTCATTGAGGCTTTTGACGAACTTCTCTTCTTTGTGTAGGGCTTCCTTCTCAGCTTCATATCCTCGTTAAGGAGTTGTTATCAGGGGATGACCCTGAGAAGATCATCATCAGCGTAGAAGTCCGCTCTTATTTCTCCTCCCTGACTGTTATAATTGGCAAACTCCTCCACGACGGACTTTCTCTTCGCCAATTTAAGCCCTACCTCGATTCCAAGATAAACTTGATTAGGGACATAGGATGTCCGGATCTAGCGACGGCTATGGTTGATGACCTTGATCGCTTAGAGCGTGAGCTTCAGATGTTTCATGAGCTCCGGGATACAGGTGCCTCTTCATTCGTTGCTGCCGAGTTGGATGCTCGCTTACAGACATGGCGCAGTACTCGGATGGTTGCTGAGCTCGAGATTCAGGTGCAGCGGGACCGCATAGATCGAGTTGAGGCTGATTTCGCCACTAGATCTTCTTTCCTCGAGGAGCTTGATTCTCAGATAGATCAGCTCCGACGAGAACTCCGTGAGAAGGAAGACACAAAGATGCAGAATCAGCAAGCAAATGCTGCTTTATCTGATGAGCTGAAGTCCTTGAAGCAGAGACTGGCTGAGACAGAGGAGGATGCTGTGAGGACTTTAGCTGCGAACGAAGAGTCTG
This sequence comes from Asparagus officinalis, assembly GCF_001876935.1. NCBI lineage: Eukaryota > Viridiplantae > Streptophyta > Magnoliopsida > Asparagales > Asparagaceae > Asparagus > Asparagus officinalis. Next base: position 50,767,687 of record NC_033798.1, read on the forward strand.
TTAGAGCTGAGTTGCAGGAGGAGCTTAGACGCTCTTATGACGAGAAGTTATCTGAATTCAGTCAGCAGATTCTTAGCCATGGGCTTGATGTATGATTTTATTTGCTGAAAACCTTGACATTTGATTCTCTTTAGTGGAATTGGTTTTTATCTTTATCTTTATTATGATTCCTCATCACGTTTGAAATGATTGACCATAATACTCATAGGATTTTTGGCAAACCCCCAGCCTTCAACGGGTTTGATTAGCCTTTACCGACTACCGTTTGAGTCGGGCTAGCATGCGGATTATCGGAATCCGTTCCGCATGTAACGTTGTGCTAAGGGAATGAACTCCCTTAGACTTCGTGCTATGATGTCGAATACATAGACTTCGCCATTGTTACGGGAATAGGCTACCCGGCGACACGTGTTAGGTGTTGACTTTAGGATTTTTTGGCTAACCCCCAGCCTTCAACGGGTTTGATTAGCCTTTACCGACTACCGTTTGAGTCGGGCTAGCATGCGGATTGTCGGAATCCGTTCCGCATGTAACGTTGTGCTAAGGGAATGAACTCCCTTAGACTTCGTGCTATGATGTCGAATACATAGACTTCGCCATTGTTACGGGAATAGGCTACCCGGCGACACGTGTTAGGTGTTGACTTTAGGATTTTTGGCTAACCCCCAGCCTTCAACGGGTTTGATTAGCCTTTACCGACTACCGTTTGAGTCGGGCTAGCATGCGGATTGTCGGAATCCGTTCCGCATGTAACGTTGTGCTAAGGGAATGAACTCCCTTAGACTTCGTGCTATGATGTCGAATACATAGACTTCGCCATTGTTACGGGAATAGGCTACCCGGCGACACGTGTTAGGTGTTGACTTTAGGATTTTTGGCTAACCCCCAGCCTTCAACGGGTTTGATTAGCCTTTACCGACTACCGTTTGAGTCGGGCTAGCATGCGGATTGTCTAACTCCGTTCGCATGTAACGTTGTGCTAAGAGAATGAATTCTCTTAGACTTCGTGCTATGATGTCGAATACATAGACTTCGCCATTGTTACGGGAATAGGCTACCCGGCAACACGTGTTAGGTGTTGACTTTATCCCTACTTAGGTTTCGGGATAAAATACCCCAGACTGGTCTTCTGGTGTCTTTTTCTACGGCGAAAGACTAAACCGGCGACGCGTGTTAGGCGTCGGCATATCCCTTCTTAGGATTCAGGATGACATTCCCCATGCGTGTAAGGCATGGATTTTGGTGTTATTAATGACGACCTGCCACAATGTTGAATATGTGGACGGGTGTTCTTTTTAACGGTTAAGAACTAACCGGCAGCGCAGGTTAAGCGCAGACTTATCCTTGCTTAGGTTTCAGGATAAAATACCCCAGAATCAGACTCTGGTGTCTTTTTGTGCGGAAAAAGACTAAACCGGCAGCGCGTGTTAGGCGCAGACTTATCCCTGCTTAGGATTCGGGATAAACTTCCTAGGATGAATCCTAGATTGATAGATTCTTAGAAAAGGTTGGTGCGGGAAAGGAAGAATTTTATATTCTATTTCCCGGTCTTCTTTTAGGGTGAAGGCGAACCCAACAGACAAGGAAGGAAGAATTTTATATTCTATTCCCTGATTCTGGAAAGGAAGAATTTTATATTCTATTTCCAGCGAAGAAGAAACTAGAAGTGGGGTGTCCACTCCGAGAATCTGGAAAATTTAGATAAACTTGCCTTTTATAGGATGGGTTATCTAAACTGAAGATGAGTTCTTCGTTTATCGAAGTGAAATTTTCAACTCCGGTTATAACCATGAACAAGGTTTAACCAAAGAGAAAAAGGGAAGGAGTTCTTTCGTTTATCGAAAAGGGACTCCGAACTGAAAGTGGACCTCTTGTTCATGGAGAGAATCAAGAGGGCCAGAAAAACATTTTTGGTGGACTCACTGTCAATTGAAATTGATCAGTGAGGGATTTTGGTGGTGACAATGATTTTGGGTTATCCTCTAGAATATTAAGTGTAATATTCTTCGAGGAACTTCCCGGTAAATGAGTTATCCTGAATGTACTAGGGATAGTACTTTTTCAGGAACTTCCCATTTATTGGCATTAATTGCCTGGCGCCCTCTTGAGTAATCAGGCGATATGCGCCGTTTGAATAGACTGTGTCTATTACAAACGGTCCTTCCCATTTGGGTTCGAATTTACCTTTCTTCTTGGAGGTGAGAATTATTGGTCGGCGAGCAGCGAGGACCAGATCTCCTTCCTTGAAGCTTCTCTGTCGGACTCTTTTGTTAAAAGCCCTTGACATCCTGGCTTGGTAAAACTCGATGTGTTGTTGAGCCTCCAAACGCTTTTCATCCAGCCTCTCGAGCTCTTCGAGACGCTTCTGATGTTGTTCCTCCGTCGTCATCTCCGTTGCGAGGGCGATCCGAAGGGACGGAATCTGAATTTCCAGCGGTAGCACAGCTTCACATCCGTATACCAGCGAATACGGGGTAGCTCCCGTAGGCGTGCGTATGGTGGTGCGATAAGCCCAGAGTGCTTCACCGAGTTTATCGTCCCAGTCTCGTTTATTGGTCTTCACGAGCTTTGACAAGATCTTGATGATCGTCTTGTTAAACGCCTCCGCTAATCCATTCGCGGCGGGATAATAAGGTGTTGATGAAACGTCTTCAATTTTGAACTTGTTACAAAATCTGATGAAGGCATTGCTTATGAATTGCGGACCATTGTCATGAATGATCCTTCTTGGCACGCCGTGTCGTTAAATGACATGATGCTTGATGAAATTGATGACGTTGTTCGTCTTCACTTCTCTAAGCGGAATCGCTTCAGCCCACTTTGAGAAATAATCTGTGATCGCGAGGATGAACCGATCACCTTTGACTGAAGGGGGAAAAATAGGACCGACTATGTCCATGCCCCAAGTCTCGAACGGCCAAGACGTGGTTGACGTGTGCAACTGCTCTGGCGGTTGATGCATATAATTCGCATGTATCTGGCAAGCGTGGCATTCTCGTGCGTATTCGATTGCGTCACGAACCATCGTTGGCCAGAAATATCCCATCCTCCTGATGCGATCATACAGTTTAGGACCGGGCTGATGCGCACCACATTCTCCTTCGTGTGCTTCCTTAAGAACTTCCTTTGCTTCTCTGTTCGAAAGGCATCGGAGTAAAAGACCGTCGTACCCTCTACGGTATAATGTATGGGTTTCAGTATTATAGAAGAATCTTGGAGCTCTTCGGCGGATTGATTCCTTTTCTTTTACATCCTCTGGCAAGATACCATATTGGACGTAGTCGATGATAGGAAAACGCCAATCTCGGGACTCAGACCTAATTTGAGTTGAATTCACCTCCTTGGCGTTTACGTTCCCGTCATCTTCTTCTTCAATATCCCCATTGTATATGGGTATACAGAGTTGATGCGTCCGTACTGTGATTAACAGTTCAGTTTCGGGAGGCTGTGCCAGTGATACTGCTAGTGCCGCCAGTGCGTCTGCATAAGTGTTCTGGAGACGAGGGATATATTCAATGAAGAATTCTTCGAAAGATTCTGCCATTTTGATGGCTTCCTGGTGGTACGGGATCAGGTCTTGGTTCCTGACTTCATATTCTCCACGGACCTGGTTGACTGTCAATTGAGAATCCCCAAAAGCTTCGAGATATTCGACCCCCAGCTCCTTGGCAAAACTGAGTCCAATGAGAAGTGCATTGTATTCGGCCACGTTATTGGAACACGGATCAGTCAGTGAATAAGCTCGGGGCATAATATGTTTTCCCGGGGAGATTAAGACGACTCCAACTCCAGAGGAGACGGTGGGACATCCTGGGGTTATTACCCTATTAACTGCTCTTGAAGCACCATCAAAGTATAATTGCCATACTTGCTGGTGCGATGTAGTATTAACCTCGTGGGTTTCATCCGGCAAGTCATCATATACTTCTACCGCATTTGCGGTTGGGTTCACCTCCAAAAGATCACAAATCGCTTGTCCTTTAACTGACTTTTGCTGTTTGAAGTGCAAATCATACTGGGACAAGAGGATGGCCCATTTTGCCAATCGCCAATTCATAGAGGCCGGTTGCGTCATAAACACCCGTACTGGATTAACGTTGGAGATAATGTAGATCGTCTGT
>NC_033798.1:50772807-50793173 GCF_001876935.1 Asparagus officinalis
TGTATTCTCTGATTAGTGCAATTAATTCATCCTTCTCATCTGGAGGAAGACTACCGCTGATAAATATGGTCTTTGGATTGGCCTCATTGTCCATATTAATTTGGACTACTTCATCTTCGGTTGGTGGTTCTCTCTGTTCGAACCTATCACCGTACTGCATGTTTAGGTGATGAACCCATGGGTCTTCCCATGTTGGCATTTGATCGTCATCCTCCAACGTAGATGGATCAGCTGTAGTCATGTTTGACATTAAGGTTTTGAACATTTCTCCCAAACTTGTGTCGGAATCCTCAGCTGAAGAATCTGGCAAGTACCCATCCTTAGCTTTGTTAGCAATTTGATCGATAATTTGCCAACCACATTCGTCATCTGATGAAACATAACCTAAGCCTCGCCCATATTTATAATAATCCTCAGGTTTCCCTTTTGGTACATATACCGCTTTGGCTGGATTACGAGGACCTCGATCGAAGTATAGTAAAATCGTATCCCTGCTTTTCCATGAGCTTGCGCGCTTCCGGACTATATTTAGACAAATGCTGGCCAGGTTTGTCATCGTCTTCATCTTCACTTAGGAAATGATCTGGTAACGGAAGATTTTCTCCTCTACCATAAATCACTTCTTTTTGTCCCCCTATCGTGGCAGGAATAATTCGGGTTGTTCCGAATAAATGCTGGAGACTTCTCTTCGTCACGTAAGATGATCGGAGCGGCATACATAAATCTGGGTTATCATACAATCCTTTTATCGCATCATCAAGAGACAAGGAGTACTCTAAATCATGATTTATTGCAATATCGACAAGCTGCCAGTTACAACCTCCATCTGACGATTGTTCATCGTCAAGATTGATTACAAAGGGTACAATGTCATTTAAAACAAAACCGCCATTGTAATCGAATCCGGCCTCGGAATCAGCTTCTTCTCCGCTGTCCGTGCCTTGGATCGATGGTTCCGTGTCAGATTCGTTACCATAAAGGAGAGAATCAGTGAAGTAATTCTCATACCCTTTGAATGGTTGCTTATCTGCGACCACCGTCCTGACCCTTCCATCAGTGTCGACATATTTCAGACACTGATGTAAGGTGGAGGGAACTATAACATTACTATGGATCCAAGGCCGACCCAATAGTAAATTATAGGATGTCTCAGCATCTATCACGTAACACGTGACCTCCGTCTTCAGATCGCCCATTTGGCATTTTATTCGGATCTTCCCCAAAGGCCTTGACCCGCTGGTATTGAATCCGTAAATGACTGTGCCTGTAGACGCCAATTTGCTGACTGGAATGCCAAGGCTATGCATTAGGCGAAGCGGCATAATGCTCACAGCGGAACCCGGATCTACTTGGATTCGGTTGACCTCGCTGGAGCCAATGTACCCGACAAAATACAAGGGCCGATCATGGTTTGAATTCTTCGTCTGCATGTCTTCTTTGGTGAAGGTGATGCACATTACACTGTTGAGCTAACAGTTCTAGTTCCTCAGGCGCCGGTTTGATCCGAGTGAGGAATGCTTCGGAGTCGGCTAAGGCCTCTTGCAATGCTTCTCTAGTTTCTTTAGACAGCTGCAGCAACTCATATAGCGTTATCCGCGCTGGAATATTAGCTAGCTGAGCCATGATGTCGAAGGAACGTGGAGTTTTCAAACTCTCCGGTTTATCCTTTCCAATCGGACGATTGAAACGAGACTGCTTTGGGTTTTGCATCTCCTGGGGATTCTTCTCCTTTGGTTTATTCACCGGCTGTCGTAGAGCTTCTTTACCCGGTGTGGGATTTGTAATTACCCCCATCTCTGTGAGAGTTTTGGTTGGTCCCCGTTTGTTCACCCCCTGCTCACTAGGTGGCGGATAATTGTAGTGATACTCATTTCCGCTCCGGGTCGCAAAAACTTCTTGTTCTTCTTCAGAGAGCGGAAAAGCGAGGATTCTTTCGTCATCTTCCCCTGGGATAGCAGAGACTCCATAACAAGACTTCCCTTTCCCTTTAGATTTCCTTCCGGATGACGATCCGGCCCATTGTTCATCTCCAATCAGATCTGGATGAACCCAAAAGATTTCGCCATTTGGGGTTGTGTGCGGCACAAGTCCCTTTTGGCGCTGTCCGTGCGGGTCGTCATTCACCGTCTTCATCCCGACTTTGGTGATGCGTTTTGGCTCGAACCAAGTTGTGGGCACCGATCCAAAACTGATTGACACCGCGTTTGCTCCAACATTCTTGGACGGCTTCGGGGTGATAACGCCTACATCAATTAGTGTCTGGATCTTGTCCTTGAGGTAGTAGCACGACTTAGTTGGGTGATGGATCGCTCTGTGATATGCGCAATACTTCGGGTCCGTCACTTTGTTCGCCCCTTCTTGATCCACGCTCGCCGGTAGCTGGATTTTGTTGTTCTCCAACAGGTATTTGAAGATGCCGGGAACTTCGTCATCCTTGAAGGAGTATACTTTAGGAAACCTCGGCTCCGTAGATTTCTGCTTCTGAGGCCGTTGTTGCCATTGCCCTCGAGATTGTTGTGGGGCTTGTTGCTGTGGCTGCTGTTGCTGTGGTTGCAATTGAAAGGTTTGATTAGCATCAACTGCATTAGCTTGTGCCTTACCTTTCCCCCGTGGGACGAAGTTTTGCTTTGGAGCACTTGTCGCCGGTTGGCCTCTTTCCGCCTTCTTTCTCTTGAGGAATCGCTCAGCTTGCTCTCCCCGGACTTTCAAGTCCTTCCATGTCTTAGATGGTGCTGTCCCCATTGCTTCCAGCACGTCCAACGCGAGGTTGTTATGGCAGGTCTGGAGGATGAATTCCTCGGTGATCGGGTCTCGGCAATTCATCGCCTTGTTCCGGAACCTTTTGACAAAGGTGTCGACTAACTCTCCGTCTTTCTGCTTTTCATCGAGCAACGATCCGATAGATATCTCGGTGTCGTCGTCGAAGAAATTGGCCAGGAACCTGGTCTCCATGTCATCCCAGCTGTTCACGCTGCCTGGCTTGAGGCGGCGATACCAATCGAAGGCGGCTCCGCGAAGAGTGCCGACGAATGACCGCACCATCAGAGGCTCATTACCAGAGATCACCCCCAAGTGCGATTTGAAGTAAATCAAATGCTGGGTAGGTGAACCCATCCCATTAAACGGCGTGAAGTTAATTAGATTAAACTTCGCCGGATATGGGATCGATTCCCATTCTCTTGGGTATGGGCAAGGAATGCCTGTTTTCTTCGTCTCTTGAGCGGAGATCAATGTGTTGATTTTGCTCTCGAGGTTCTTGATCTTCAGACTTTCGCCTGTGTCTTCATTGGCATTCTCATTACCACCCCCTGCGTTGACAGGATGATCATTGGTATTCTGAGCATTAGTATCCTCATCTTCCAGATTAACCGGGTTACGACGATTCTGCTCGCCTTGTTGGTTCGCCAATGCTTGGATTTGTTGGTCATGCATTTCTCTCATCTGTTGCATGGCCATCTCCATCTCGAACTTGAAACTTTCTTTCTGCTTAGCTAAAGCGTCCTCAAGCATCTTGGCCATCTGCTCCACACTTATCATAAGTGCCTCGCGGGGTTGTCCCTCGCTGGATACCGTATTATCTGATGCAACCGCGGAGCCGGCATCAGATTCTTCATCTTCTGAAGGGCGTCTTGTCCGAACCCTACCATAGGTTGCTCGTTCGATGGTTCCGGACTGCAGACGGGTTCTAGGCCGGGAGGCTCTCAGAATCGACTCGAAATCATCCCGTGCCGATGTCCCTTTGCTGGTCATATTGGTGGTGACCCTCGGAAATTCTCCGTCTTCAATCACCCTTCTTCTTCGTCGGAAGCGCCTAGGCCTTGGTTTTGGCGTCTCCGCACTGAGTCTTTCAAAAACTGAAACTCTTTCGGGGACCGCCTTAATGCAATTGCATTCAGACAATACCGCCCGAATGAGTTTGGAACAGGGACATTGAATTTCCTGTTCTCGGGGACTCCTCTTCCTGGTTCTATTCGTACCCCCAGCACGATAGTACAACTCGTCATTTTGACAGTCGGAGTAACCTATCGTGTGCGGGCACGACTTCTCAGGTATAACACTATCACTATCAGATGATAATGTTTCCATCTGAGGTTGGATTGCCTTCTTTGGGTTTTCAAAGGTCCCCCGCCTCGAAACGCGCCTCTGTGGGTGTGAATCTTCAGCGGGTTCCTGCACTTCGATGCGCAAAGTTGCGCGCTTGGGTGCCACGATTTTCTCCAAATGTTGAGGGTTGTGGCGACCCCCAGCATGTTGAATTGTTTGGGACTTCTTCATTGGCCCCAACCATTCTTGAACTGGAGCTTTGCCTCGTTCTTTGGGAAGCAGACCGAGGCGCTCCAAAACTGACTTCCTCCTTCGGGATGATTCTGCATGATCTCCCGGAGTGACCATAGGAATTAACGGCGACTTTGGTTGACTCGCCGGAGTTTGACCTTGCTTAGAAGGCTGCACTGGTTGCTTTTTGGCCTGAGTCGCCACTTCAGACTTAGGCTTCCAGACTTGGCGGGTTGATGGTGGCTTCTTTGCCTCCTCCTTTTGCAGCTTTCTACGGGCTTCCTGAGCTTGAGCCCGTGCCTGCGCTGACATCGCGCGGCGCTTGCGAATACGCTCCTCGAGCGTCGAACGGTTCCGTTTGACGCGGACCCATTCTTTCTTTGGCGGCTTGGAAGAGTCGCCATTCATTGGTGGTTGAGGCTGTTTGCCTCTTCTGTTCTTCAACTCCGCGTGGTAGCGGAATCCGTCCGTAGACTCCATCGCCTTAGCGAATTGCCGCGCAAGGCGTTGACGACGCCTCTGGCGGGCTCTCTTTGAGAGAGTCACAACGCCCTGAACAGTAGAGGCGTTGGCGGAAGTTCACCTAGAAACGAAGTTCGTCATTGAAGATGAAGTTCGCCAAAGATGAAGCCGTAGTTAAGCTCACCAAAGATATAGCAAAGTGAACGAACCTCGTCAGGCGGACGAACCTTGTCTGACGGATAAACCTCGTCTGGCAAATGAACCTCGTCAGGCGAACAAACCTCATCTGGTAAACGAACTTCGTTAGGCACCATTTCAAAGGTCTACATTAAATAAGGGTTAATGACCAATAACTCATCCATTTATGAAGAGTTAATGACAATTAACTCACCCATTTAAATGGGAGTTAATAACCATAACTCCCTCATTATAAGGGGAGTTAAAGCCCATTAACTTGCTTCATGATGGTCCTAAGCCTATAAATAGGCATGATCAACATGAAAAGAAGAGAGGAGATTGAGAGGCTAGTTGTTCGCGTGGAAAACTGTTTTCTTTTTCATTGAGATAATTGTCATCTTGGATTACAAAGATCCGGTCTTTTATAGATCCGGTTACAACTAAATCAAAGAAAATAAAGAAAAAATTACAACTTTCCTTCTGTGAACAAATCACGAGCTCCTGTTTTGCGGTCGCTCGCTTTGGTGGGTTCTTTGCCTGCGCCGGGGTTAATCCGTGGACCACCGCGCGATCTAGATCCGGTCGGATCTACACGATTATGCGGGTATTATTCCACGAAGGGAATAATAGCCGGGAGGGATTAATCCACCAAGGGAATAATCGCTCGGATCTCGAGATCTAAGACCAAGCTTAGATCTGGAGTGTGATCTCGTGTAGATCTCAGATCTGTTCTTTCTTCCTCTCGAGATCCTGCCTTTTCTGACGTGGATGGTCGCCGAGGATCAGATCTGTACGTCCAAGTCTTCAAGTCTTCAAAACTCTGAGTTTGCTCTTCAATCCGGCAGAGTTTCGGCTCTTGAAAGTTCCACCTCCGAAAATGAACATCTCTAGGCCTATTTATAGGCTCTCAGGACAGTGGCTGCAAAAAGAGAATTGTCGGCCACCTCTGGCCACTGTCGGCCACCTCGGGCCACTGTCGGCCACCTCGGTTGGCCGAGCCACCTATGGGTGGCTCGGCTTAAGCCGAGCCCCCTTAGGTGTGGGTTTTCCGAGTTTTTGAGTTGTGTCCGTTTTCCGGTTTTGTCCGTGATTCGGTTGATTGAGACTCTGATTTGTTGATCTGATTTGGCAGTAAGTCTGATTCCTGATTTGGCAGTAATCTGATTCCTGATTAGGCAGTAAATCCGCTTCTGAGTTCGAGTCCGAAACTAATCTTGATTCGATCGCGATTCGTCCGAGTCCACTCTCGGTTGGATGACTCGTTGATTCCTCAACTCGTTAGCTTGATTCTGCACGCGGGTGGATTCATTCCGTCGCTTGCGTGCGATTCGTCGATCTCGTCGCCTTGTTGGTTCGTCGGTTTGTGTCGAGCTGAGCTAAGGGATCTATAAGCAATTTTATACGCCTACATCAAGTTCTATAACTGCGTTTCAAGTCTTTTGGACGCAAGGTCCGACATTGCGTTTTTGGTTTCTATAAAGGGGACAGACTTACGTCTAGTTCATTCAAGCACGAAGTTTCAACTATAACAAAGAAACTTCCAGAGGTTACTTGGGATGTGTCAGGACTTCCTAAATGCAAGTTTTATAAATGCAGATTATGTCTCAAGGGTTGCGTTCAAGCCTATTTAGACACAAGGACAAAACCATGCGTCCTTGACTAAAAAAAGGAAATAGGCCTGCGTTCAAGTCATTCAAATGTAAAGGGGCAATTTTCAGAAATTCCAACATCACAAAGAGGCCACAGCATTTCAGACAAACACAGAAAATGCAAGGAAAAGATAAGCAACAGCAGTTCATGCAAATAATAAGCGTTTAATGTAAAGTTATTACAAAATGAAAACAAAATAAGAGTTGTTGGGGCTTAAAATAAAGAGAAGCTTAAAAGATGAGCTTCTGTTTCAGATACATGTCTTTCACGCTCCGCCAGCACTTCTCCTTCAACCCTCTTACGAAGCTGGACATCAGAAGCCGTGGCAGCAGCAGAAGCTTCTTATTGCAGCACTTGGATAGCCTCCTTTTCAGCTTGGACCCTCGCCTCGAGGGTAGCATCGCCAAGGTTGAATTCTTCTTGGGTTAGTTCCCCTGCAGTGAGTCTGGCCTTGGCTTAGCGACGCTGCTTCTGCAAGCACCAGATGAGAGCCTTCTTCTTCGAGATATCGAAAGCTCGGGCCCTGGCAACAACCCTCTCTCTCAGTTTGACATTACTGATGGCCCACTGTATCTTAGGCCTCAGATCTGTCTGCTTCAGCTCCTCTAAGTAACGAGCGGCACCTGAGAAGCGATAGATCTTCTCGGCACAACGCCGAGCATGATAGGGGTTGACTACAGCCAGATCATTCAAGCTCTCCTCGATAGAAGCTTGGAACTCAAAGAAGGAGCCCCAACTTGCATCATGATGGAGAAGGCTTGCTTCACCTGATTCTCCAGGCACCTAAGGAGGAAGAGAGTACAGTTGGGCGCCAGATAAGAAACCTCATCAGTCACCCGCTCGAAACCCTCGTTTGGAAGGATCGTGGAGATGGGTGGAATGAGAGGGGCATCGCCTGAATTATTGGGTATGAGGGGTTCAGAAGCAGGAGCCCCACCTTGCAACAAAACAAGCAGAGTCAATAAAATAGACGAATTCAAGCGCAGTGTTATAGACTTGCGTTAAGATCAACTTGAACGCAAGGGATCTAAACCCGCGTTATATCATCACGAATGCAGGGAATTAAAACTGCGTCAAACGCAGCAGGATTATACCAGTATGTCAAAACGAAGGGATCAACCCTTCGTTTTGTCAATGAACGCAAGAGCTTCTTCATGCGCTCAAGATTAAGGGATTGACTCCTCATTTCACCAATGAACGCAGAAATTTCTTCTCGCGTTCAAGATTAAGGGATTGACCCTTCGTTTCGTCAATGAACACAGGAATTTCTTTTGGTTTTCAAAAATAAGGAGACGAACAGTTTTCGTCAAAAGACGCAGAAGTTGTTTTCTACATTCAAGATTGAAGAGACGAATCGTATTCGTCATCATCAACCAGAATCCATCTAAGAGATATAAAGAAAACTTATCAAAAATAACACTAAACCAGAAAAGATAGTGTGGCTTACCTTGATGTCCAAGCATCGGTGAGGGAGGCGTCGACATCGGTCCGGAGGTGGACCCGAAAGCATTCTCCGACGACGGTATAGGGTGCGCCGCGCGCCTTTTCATCTCCGCTCGAGCAAGATTTCTTGGAAGCCATGGCCGGAAGACGAAGTGAAATAGTCAAAGATCTTTTTAGAATTAACGAGAAGAAACTCGTTTCTGAGTTCAAGAAGGAAGCCTAAGCGTTTAAGGCTCTTGACAAGACCAATCAGGGCTATTTATATATATTCACTGTGGGTAGTATAGAGTCCCAAGACTCCCGCCCAAGTGTGATCTCTTCGTCATCATTATAGTCGTTTAGACATCTGATGAGACGCGTGACGAGACCCTGCGTTTGAAAGATATGTAGAGGAAACCAGACACAATGATCTGGAGATGCGTTCAAATACACAACGCAGTCTTAGACATGCGCAGCCCAGTTCAAAGACCCCAAATGCAGGGGGTAGCTCTGTTCCTGCATTCTCAAAATATGACAGCTGCGTAATGCACCCTCCTAAAACCAAATCACTCAATAAATTCGTCAAGGTAGCATCATACATACGACGATTTTCAATGTCACAAAATTTAAATTCCGCCTACATCACTCCGTCATGTAATGATAATTCTTTTGTCAAAATTAACTTATCGACTCTCATCAATAGAGCGATAGGTCTTCCAAGTTGCTCCGAACGCAACACTTTCAACTTATCGACTCTCGTCAATAGAGCGATAGGTCCTCAAAGTTGCTCCGATCGTAACACTTTCAACTTATCGACTCTCATTAATAGAGCGATAGGTCTTCCAAGTTGCTCCGAACGCAATACTTTCAACTTATCGACTCTCGTCAATAGAGCGATAGGTCATCAAAGTTGCTCCGATCGCAACACTTTCAACTTATTGACTCTCATCAATAGAGTGATAGGTCTTCCAAGTTGCTCCGAATGCAATACTTTCAACTTATCGACTCTCGTTAATAGAGCGATAGGTCCTCAAAGTTGCTCCGATCGCAACACTTTCAACTTATCGACTCTCATCAATAGAGCGATAGGTCTTTCAAGTTGCTCCGATCGCAACACTTTCAACTTATCGACTCTCGTCAATAGAGCGATAGGTCCTCAAAGTTGCTCCGATCGCAACACTTTCAACTTATGGACTCTCGTCAATAGAGCGATAGGTCCTCAAAGTTGCTCCGATCGCAACACTTTCAACTTATAGACTCTCGTCAATAGAGCGATAGGTCCTTAAAGTTGCTCCGATCGTAATATTTTCAACTTATCAACTCTCGTTAATAGAGCGATAGGTCCTCAAAGTTGCTCCGATCGCAACACTTTCAACTTATCGACTCTCGTCAATAGAGCGATAGGTCCTCAAAGTTGCTCTGATCGCAACACTTTCAACTTATCGACTCTCGTCAATAGAGCGATAGGTCATCAAAGTTACTCCGATCGCAACACTTTTAACTTATCGACTCTCTTCAATAGAGCGATAGGTCCTCAAAGTTACTCTGATCGTAATACTTTCGACTTATCGACTCTCGTCAATAGAGCGATAGGTCCTCTAAGTTGCTCTGATCGTAACACTTTTGTTTTGACGACTTTCACCAATAGGGCGTCAAGACTACAAACTCACCATGTTAATAGGACACTACTGAGATTTACAAATTTCTTCCAGTGCTTGAAACAAAAGCGTATAGACAATCTATCCTTTGATATCAAAACGATATCTCATCGTTCCATGTCAAAATATGATGTGCAAAAGAAATGATGAAAAAAACCAAAATAGCACTATTTTATTCAAAGGAAAACAAAGCAACAAGAAGATAAGTGTTGTTTCTACCAAAGGAGCAATACAAGAACAGGCTCATCAATTCATCAAACTGAATGAGGCAAGCTGAGACTTAATGTCAGAAAGTTTCTCTTCATGATCAGCTCGCACCAGCATCTCGGTCCGCTTCTGAAGCTCATCCTCGCTAGACAACGCGACAGCAATCTCCTTTTTAGCCTCTTCAAGAGCGCTAGCTTCTGTATGATAATCTACTAGAGAGGTTGCACTTTTGATGTTGAGCTCAGTGACAATAGCTTCTTCTCGTTTGAATTGAGCCTTCAATCTAACCAACTCTATTTCAGTGCCTATGATCTTCTCTCGTAAATTCTCTAAAGAAGTATTGGAGAGTGCTAGCTCAGTTTTTTTTTGAGCATGCAGCTTCTGCAGATGTTCCACCTGAACTTCTTTCTTAGCTATATGACGTTGAGCTGCTTCATACTTATTAGCCTCTTCAGCCCGGATGTCATCAAGCATCGACGCGATCTGCGCTGGGATGTTAGCACGACCTAAAGCCTCTAAGAACCTCAATTGTGCCTCTAAGCGTCGAATGGCTTCTGAGTAACGCTTAACTACCGGAGCATCCCCCATGAACTTGAGGTTGTTCAAACTATTTACGAGCATAGGCTTGAAGGTTTCAAAAGTATCTCGGCCGGCCAACACAACCTCAATCACTTTCTTGGTTAGACTTTCTAAATAGTCAAGAGAAATCTTGAGAAAATTTGGCACGTCCGTGGGACTCGAAGTAGCGATGGAAGACGGTACAGAAACTTCTGAAGATACAAATCCAAGTAAGAGACCAGTAGGCGATTTTGGCGTAGTGGCCTGAGAGGGAACGTCAATATCTAGTTGAGATGGACTCGATTGAAGAGCCATAAGTTCCCCCATTCTAGATGATCTTAGCACGTCTACAACTTCTATAGGGGCTAAAGAAATTGTCAATAAAGTCGCCGGTGGGAGAGTTGTTGTTGAGGGCTCCAAGCAAGGTGGCTCTGACACCTGAACTGGTGGTAGCATAAGTTGTTGCGTCGAAGGAGGTATGACAGCGCTCGCCTCATGTATCATAGGATCTGTATGAGAAAACTGTTTAAATATAGAACAATGATTAGTCGTGAGTCGGAACAAACGACCCTTACCAGTGAGAGGCAGGGGAATGTAGGCTGACGCTTTGTCTGAAGAAGGTGGTGGTGGAATATCCCACTCACCGGGATCATCGCTATAATCACCCAAGTTGTCATTGTTCTCATTACTCCCACTTTGGTCGCCATCATCATCTGCGTCATTCTCACCATTGCTATGGTCCATAGGCTCCTCTTCGTCTACGGGAGGAAATGCTGGCGGATCCCCGGTGATGGTAGGTTTTGATATGACTCCAGTAGTAGGGCTTGGCTGTGTATCTCCTACAGGTGGTAATAACACAGAAGCAGAGGGAGACTTGTCCGCTACTAAGTCTTGCTGGGCAGTCACGGTAGGTTCTTGGACAGGAGGTCTATCTTCTTCAACATGAGGGGCAGTAGAGGCAGTGTCATGAAGCGTGTCTTCAGGGGAAAATTCTGTACCCCCTACAAATAATTCATCTTTACGCTCTTCTTCATTCAATGAACGAGCAGAAGAAACAGGGCCTCCTAAAGTGGTACCAACTGTGGGGAGACCAGGCTGAAGCGAAAGTCCCATAGCAGCAGACTCCCGTTCTTTCTCTTCTGCATGCCATGCTTTCTGAGCGTCTGACATAAGTTTAGAAGCAGGGGGTTCGAGCGCTAACTTTCGATGAGCTCGTTTGTCATACTTGGCTTCCTCAGCTGGGTCAAGTGCCCTCTTTCCATTAGCGCTTTTGCTCCGGGTTTTAACTCTCGAGGATTCTATCTCGTGGGTATCCGGCATCCTGGTCTCTTCTTGAACCCCTTCTGGTGATTGTCGATGTTCGTCTTTAGTAATCGCCTTTTCGTATGATAAGTACTCATTAACCCCCCGGGCACGGAACTTTTTAGCACTCCTCTTTGAAGCATACCATTTGCGAATGGCCTTCAAGCAAGAAGTATTCATGTTGTAGGCTAAAATTTGAGAAGTAGCCTTGTACCATGTACAAAAGCTTAAAGAGGTACGAACGTTGGGCATCTTATGCGGCAGTTAGAATTTTGCTCCTGTACAGCCTGTCACTGAGTAATACCAAGCTCTTGCTCCTTCATACACATTACCTGTGTACGAAAGAGTAGGGTTTGGATTTCTGACATAAATCTAATCATAGCTAAATTGCCGAGAAAAACGATAAGCCTGATATGGTTCAATGAAGTATTTTCTCCCTTGTCGGAAGAAAAGATAGCCCAGGCGAATATTTATGAGCAACCAGAAGGCGCCTCTACTAAGTGTAGTAAAAGAATTCTGCCCCGGAGTATCTTGATAGATCTCTCCATATGCACCGCCCTCGAAAACAGGAAATTTACAAGCGATCTCATAATTATAATCACGTCTAAATATTTCGTGGGAATTTAACCTGATATCAACCGACCCATTGAGCGGTTTCCAATTGTTGAACGAGAGGAGCCGAAGTATTGCTCGATTCAGGGGTCGACATTATCGAAGGACAGTGCAAAACAAACCACGATACCAAATAAATATATGGCATCGGCACCCGAGGGGTTGGGGTCTGAATGGTTGTTTTCCCGTCCGAGTCCAATTTCTTGACGGCAATAAACTCAGAGGCTAATTCTCGCAGACCACTCTGTAAGCAGCATACCATGGCTGAAAGGAGATTTAGAGACCGTCCATGAGCTAGGAGAACAGCTGGGTATAATACTTCTACTGTAATAGCATCCACCGGCCTAGTGGGTACTATGCAACGTTTCAACCAAAGAGTAAGAAAACCAGCAAACAAAGCCGTGTCGGAGATCAGGACTTCTGCCTGATAATGGAAGCTTTCGAATGTGGTGCAAGCCGGGAAGACGTCCTCCTCTACCTCGCAAGTATAGTGGGAGGTCGCGTCATTGATACGCTCATTGATTTCCTCAAGAGTACTGGCGGCTAAGCGAGTCACCTCAGCGTCCTTGTCCCACAGATTTTGGAAAAGATACTCCACCCACTGTCCTTGTTTCACACCACTGGCTCTCTTCCCAGTAGTTTGTGCACATATCTGGAAATGGCACATCAATTCCCAATAAGTGTCATAGATTTCGGGGGCACCATGTTTTAAGATCTCCAATTCTCTATTACCGGGAACAAATTCCTCATAAGGCAGTTCTCCAAAAGACAATCCAGAGATTTCAAACATCTCGTGGAGAGCGAAGCCTAATTCACCAGCAGGAGTGAAAAAGGTACTGGTATGAGGATTGTAAAATTCTAGCATATCAAAAAGTCCGCTATAATTTGGAGAAATCCTATATCGAGTGGCTATTATTGGAGTCCTCAACTCTGAAATTCTCAAAGGTTCTTCTAGCTCCTCTAAGACATTATTGGAGTCCTCAACTCTGAAATTCTCAAAGGTTCTTCTAGCTCCTCTAAGACAAAATTTATCATCCAGGCCCACCAGTCTGTCTCACTTGAATGTCAAAGGTTCTTCTAGCTCCTCTAAGACAAAATTTATCATCCAGGCCCACCAGTCTGTCTCACTTGAATGCACCCATGTCGGAGCCCTAAAATCTTGAGCGGGGAATTCTCCTTTAACAGAAATGAATTTCCTGATGAAGACTTCTGCCAGCTTAGCAGGTTCACCGACGGGATGTTCTTATTTGAATAAACCTGGCTTCAAGGCCACAAAATGATTAAAGCCAGCCGGATGAGTGCCCCGAGGAGTAATGTGCCCAGTATCGACACCTCCTTGGTCCTGAACGAGTTCCTAGTTCATTGACTGTGGGATAGAAGCGCACTGATAATAAGAAATCGGCCACATTCGTTCTAAATTGGGAAGGAAAATACGACGGTTGTTGATAGCCCTTAGCCATTTGTAGTTTCCCTCCTACATCCACTCGGGATCCATTTTAACAGAATCCCCGAAGAGGAAGGATGGTTTCTTTAAAATCTCACGCTCGGCGGTTTCAAATCTAGCATCTGTAACTAAGGATCTGAGAGTCTCGAGGAAAGTTTGAGTGATAATTTCGCCCGCTCTTTGTCGGTGCCCTGGAATACTGGGTACTCTACATGAAAGCTGAAGATTGTATTTTTCTCCGCACTTCCCGCATGACCGAAGTAATGGTTGAAATAAAGAGGCTCGTTGGAGTAGCGCACTGCAAGTGGAAAAGAAAATCATCCAGTTAAACTAAGGAGTCTAACTCAAGAAGGCAAGTTACGGATCTGCGTCCAAATTTTAAACAACAAGGCAGTTAAACTAAGGAGTCTAACTCAAGAAGGCAAGTTACGGATCTGCGTCCAAATTTTAAACAACAAGGTCCAGACTTGCGTCCAAATTCCTAAACAAGGCAAGTTACGGATCTGCGTCCAAATTTTAAACAACAAGGTCCAGACTTGCGTCCAAATTCCTAAACGTAGGGTTTCAACCCGCATTCAAAATTCGAAACGCAGGGTTTCAACCCGCATTCAAAATTCGAAATGTAGGGTTTCAACCCGCATTCAAAATTCGAAACACAGGGTCTGAGCCTGCGTTGAAATATCATGAACGACGGAGCTAACCGCGCGTTCTAAAACCGAGAAACACTAAGGATTATCTCTGTGTTCTAATGGTGGAAGGCAAACCACCAATCAAAGATTGAGGAGAAGGAATTTGTCAAAATGACTTACGACTACCCAGACTTACCGTTAATTGAGGAAATCGGAGACGATGGCACGGAGGTTTGAATTTCCCCGGAGGTTTTAGCCGATGGAGCATCCTGAGCTTGGACGATCTTTGATTTGGAGGCCAGTCTCTTCTTAGGAGCCATTCTAATAGTGACGAAGGAGATTTAAGAACGATTTTTTTCTTCGTTGAAGCGCCGGAGAAGATGAACAGGAACACTGTTAAGCGGTCGACAGAAAAACAAGAGAGAGAAAAGTTGAAAGACTTCTTGATTTGACCTCAGTGGTCTATTTATAGACAGCTGTAGTTGTCAAATCAGCGCGGGATTTTAGGCAAAAATCCCACCCAAAATGCGATTTTCGTGTTTCAAATAAGGGTCTCAACTTCCAAACGCATCCCCGCTTTCAGATGGTCGAACGCATGATTTAGCCATGTGTTTTAGTGACCGACTTCAGCCTATTACGCAACTAACCCTTTCAAAGGGGTTAATATTCCAAGTAATGACAATATGATCGAAATCATTATCCCAGTTGAGCTGATCAAGAAAGGAGATAATGTGGGTTCCTCTGAGACCGCCCCCTGACTAAAATTAGGATAAGGCCCTTTTTATACAGGCTTGCGGTTCTCTCTGTCTATGACAATGGATCTGTCTTAAGCCCGGAGGTGCTCAACCTCACTGAGGATGACCTCATTGACAAGTTTGCAGCTGGTGTTTCTATGGTTGCTTCGATGTCCTTGGCTCTCTCTTTCCCAAATCTTGCACCTGCGCCTCACATGTTCATGAATTCCTACAAGAATTTTCTAGATAACTGAATGCACCTCATCGCAGATTGAGTGGAGTATCTTAAGGACCCAGACAAATTCGTTGTCATCATCGTTCTTGTTTGGTTCGTCAGTAATGACTAGGGCTTTAGCTTGTTTGACTAAGTTCGTTGTCCTCAAGACGCAAAAGTTATTATATAATCAAGTTCATGATGTCTTCGAGTCAAACGAAGTGAACAATCAGCCAACAAATTTTTGAGATCCAAAGTATTCTGAAAATTCATCCCAGTCAACCGCGAACTTTCGAAAACTTTGGAGGGGGTTCTGTAGGCTGTCTAAATATTACAACAGAGAGTTTATCCCCATCAAACATCAACAATGGAGGTTACAATTCGACGACTTTCAGAAGGCTATAATTCAACGACCTTCACGACAATCGATGAAAATTCTGATCAATGGTCTTCACAACCAATAATAAGAGTTACAATCTAATGACTCCCACATTTCAAAAAGCTAAAGCGAAGATTACTAAACGACGATCGTCGCGACGCTCTGACAGAAGAGATTACAAGCCAACGATCTCTTCAATCCAAGACGCATGACACATCCCTGCATCCCAGAGGTGAAGGACAAGTGGCCTCATTTCAGAGTCAAAGCTATACAAACGCAGCTCCTAAAGGCTGCAAACGTAGTGCCTAAATGCTGCAAACACAGCTTCCATTCGCTGCTGAACGCAGCTTCCATTCGTTGCTGAACGCAGCTTCTAACAACTGCCAACGCAGGATGCATCTGCTGCCCAACGCAACTCGCAAGTACAAGACCCGCGTTTGACTCGTTCAAACACAAGTTGAACGGTTCCAGAAACCGTTTTCTCCCCATGATTTGAGGGATTTCCGCCCCCACTTAGGAGCAGATTAAGGAGGCGCTTACACCCTATTCAGCCCCACTTAGGAGTAAATTATGGGGGTAGTTACATCACGAATATCCATATAAATATCAACAAACTCAACAGAGTTCGGGGATCAGATTTTGGAAGGGGCGGAAATCGGATATTGGAGATCAAATTCTAGAGAGGAGAAAATCTGGAGGCAACAATCTTCAATAACTGAAGATTATCAGATATTTAAAGCTTGGATTCTCAACCAAATTATTTCGGTTCAAACAACTCTTCTCCACCGGAGTTGGTTTCCGGTCTTGAGTTACAAAACTCATTAAGAGTTCTTAACCAGTTCGAACACAAAAGTTGGTTGTTCCACTGAATTGGGACATTTGGGTCGTCAACGGAGAGCAAATTCGACGCGCACATTCGAAGGAAGCACTCCACCGCCACCGTGAAGAACCCACTTTTAAACAAAGGGGAGAATCAAATTCATTCTCCTCTCTTTTGTAATCAGAATTCAAATTGTAATTAAGATCAAGAGAATACAAATCAAATTTTCTTTAATTCTTTTTACTACAAATTTTCCACAGATAATTAACTTCATACCATATGACGGGAAGGGTTCTCCCACTCAGCACCTGATCTATTTCAAGTCCCACTTGGGCATAATCTCCGGCAATGAAGCATTGATGGTCCGATTATTCGTTAGTACCTTCGCGGGCCCGCCTTCGATTGGTACCACCATCTCAAGCCAGGAAGCATCAACAGTTAGGATGACCTGGAGAACCTGTTCCTCGCTCACTTCTTTGATGATGACACTGAGGTGTCAATCAGGACACTCTTCGATGAGAAACAAGAATACGACTAGACGGTCGACGACTTCGTCAAGCATTTTCCGAAAAAAGCGATGAACTGTCGAGATCCGATCACAGAGGACTTCATCCTCCAAACCTGTCATAACAACCTCTCTTTGGACGTGTTAGAAGTTATGGGAGTAGCGCCGTACAACACCTGGAAAGAGTTGAAAGTGCGCGGAGAGTAGGCTGAACACTTCCTCAGAAGGAAGAAAGTCGAGAGAAGCTAACTGACAGCTAACCCTCTAAATTCAAGCTTCGTGTCCCGTGGTAAAGGGAAGGCCTCTGCAGCTGTTGTTGATGCTAATCAGACGTTGCAACAACAACTCCAAAGATAGTAAAAGACTTCGGATCCGAGACTCTAAAAAGAGTACTCCTTCAAAGACGAAGATGTTCCAGCCATTTTCCTATCCCTCCTCGAGAACAACGAGATCAAGCTACCACCTATTACAAATCAGGAGGAAGCTGACAATACTTCGGATCCAAGTACTATGCGTACTATAAGAGGATCCTTCATCCTACCAAGACTTACTTTGCTCTTAAATATAGCATCCAAACCTTGGTTGAACTTGATGTTATAATGTTAAGTTAAGCCAAATGAAGACTCCGACAAGTATAAGAGTATAAACTACATCTTCCAAATACTCTGAAGAGTATATGAGTATAAACTGCTTCTCACTCCTCTAACTGGTATATGAGGTTAAACTGCTCCCTGACACTCTAATAGGTATATTAGTCTAAACTGTTTCCTATCTTTGACGAAAAGTTCCTGGGGAATTTTTATACATAATATTCTTAAGGATAATCCGGTCATGCAACTGAGTATAATGTTAGACCTAGTTTTACGAAGGAAGCTGGGGGTGGATGTTTTATGTAACGGGAAGTTCCCAAAAGAATTCTATATAGTATATTCTTAGGGATAACCCGGCCATTACAAGAAGGTGATGAATAAGAAACTCCCACTCAAACTCCCACTGTGTTTGTGCACTCAACACTCTCATTATTAGAGTCCAAACATAGTACTCAGAACTTTAATCTCCTGATTATTGACAATTGTCAAACCCTTCCGTGTTAAGTATTTATCACTTAACACTAGGAACCCCCTTTGAGTGATTTGTATGAATCAACACTCCCACTATAATTTGTACTCCCGCTCCCACTATCTACCTGGTCAAACCTTACAACAGTTAGGGTCAAAACCAAAATCCCCTCTCGATTCCTTCCATGAACAAGAGGTCCACTTTTAAATCAAGTGATCAAACATTCTTACAGTTAGGATCGCCTCAAACTCCCACTTGGTCAAACTTTCCTACAGTTAGGGCCAAAACTGCAATTCGCTCTCGATAAATGAGAAACCCCCCTTTAGTTCGGTAATGAAACTTTCGGATAGTTAGGATTATCCGAATCTTTTCGATTCTCAGAGTGGATATCTCACTCTTAGTTTCACCTTTCCGGATTCTTAAAGTGAAGATCTCACTTTGCGTTTCCTTTGGCAACGTGAGATAGAATATAAAATTCTTCATCTTTAGCTTTGGGAGATAAAATATAAAAATTTTCCTCTCCCGCATCGGGTTCATCTTTGCCCCAAGAGAAGACACGATCTTTCAACATTATAATTCCCAAAATCCATGCTTCACAAGCATAGGGAATTTTATCCTGAAGCCTAAGTAGGGATAAGCCAACGCCTAACACGTGTTACCGATTTAGCATTTTACTAATTGAAGAAGACACCAGAATCCGAGTCTGGGAATTTTTATCCTAAATCCTAAGTAAGGATGAGTTAGCGTCTAACACGCGTTGCCGGATAGTCTATTCTCGTAAGAAGGACGAAGTCTACGTATTCAATATCATAGCTCTAAGAGAGTTAACTCTCTTAGCACAACGTTACATGCAGAACGGACTTAAACAATCTGCATGCAAGCCCAATTCAAACGGCAATCGGTAAAGGCACGTCAAATCCGTTGATGGCAGAGGATTTATCAAAAATCCTGAGTCTGCATCTGATACATGCAGCCGGGTAGTCTATTCTCGTGAGAAAGATGAAGTCTACGTATTTAATATCTTAGCACTAAAAGAGTTAACTCTTTTAGCACAACGTTACATGCGGAATGGAGTTAAACAATTCGTATGCTAGCCCGACTTAAAAAGTAGTCAGTAAAGGCTCATCAAACCCGTTGATGGCTGAGGGTTTGTTAAAAATCCTATAAATGTGAGAGTCATTGACGCACTAATCCCAGTAGTTGGTCTCATGACTTAAGCATCCAATAACTTTAGAATAAGAACCATACATGCAGATGAATAGTTTTAACAGTTAGTCCTGCAGCCCCAACATTTGGGACTGCCACGCTCTAATATCTTAAGAGCTTAAACTGTATAGACTCCAGCAAACGTACTAGTATAAATTGTGTTAATGTCGGTCAACATGCTACAGTAAAGGTCGATGCCGGTCAACACATCATCAATCTCACCAAAATAAGGCAAAGGATGATTCCAGGGAGTTCAATCACATTCAAATATGAATTACCAACGAAGATAATCAGTTCAAAGTCATCTCAATGATAAGAGCTAAGTTCAAAAACTTACGCATCAACTTCAGTTCAAGATTTCGACAAAGGTCAGACGATAAACACAACGCCTGAAGAACTTTATCTATTCGACAAAACACTGAATAGACTGAAGGCTGAAGAAGTCAAGAATTGAAGCCAGCTACAGGTCCTTTGACATCAACTGAAGGTGGGGCCTATCACATCCAAAGTATTTCAGACTCCTCTATAAAGGAATGATGCTAAAACACTTTGGATGGGGTATCTGTAGGCGTCTAAAAATGCCTATAGGTTCCTGTATATAGCTCGAGACAGAGAGAAGACGATGAACGTCATTGTCTGAATCAAGGAAGATTATCCGACGCCAATAAGCGCATGAAGAAAATCTACGAACCGTTGATGACGTAACGATAAGCTACTAGAATAGCCATTGGCCACCAAATCGGTGAGCAAGTGGCCCGTGCGCTCACCGGCCACCTCCATTTAGCCCCCACACTCATCAGCCAGTTCCAAATGGCCCACGTACTCATCGACCACCAGACGGCGAACCAAATGGCCTACATGCCCGTTGGCCACCGTCAAGTGATCCGTGCATTCACGAAACGTATGAAGTGAATCAGGGAAGCGTACAAGTCAACGAAACGACAAAATACGCATAACGACGGAACAAGTAAAAACCCAAAAAACCGAGGAAGCCCCTGGCGACTGAGTCATATCAAAACGACTCGACCAGGCCGAGCCACTAGATAGTGGCTT
>NC_033798.1:50793183-50854759 GCF_001876935.1 Asparagus officinalis
GTTCGGCCAGTTTCGATCTGAAAATGCACTTTTTCGGTTTTGACGGGTTTTTTTTAGGATTTGTTCATTCCCGAGTGTCCCAACTGATTGGATATCATCTACAAACGTGGTTACACAGTTATTAACTGAAGATAAGGCCAAATCCATCGTTCTTATCTAAAAACCATAACTAAAGCCTATAAATACAGGCCTAGGGGCTCATTTCACAAGGGCGGAGATCAAGAGGGTTAGCAGATCTTGGTGAAGTTCCTCAATACAAAAAAAGAGAGTTCAAGAGATCTAAAACCCCTTTCCCTCCTATTCCTCCGGATTTAAGCTTAGTCTTAATCCCGAGAAGAGCCACAATCTCACTTGGTCGTGATTGTCTCTTCTGCGAATACTTCCTTCGTGAAGTATGAGCTTTGATTACCAATCTATCAACCGGATCTAATCTGTGGTGGTCCACGGATATCAACGTCCCCGGCACAGGTGAAGTTTCCACGCAAACAACAGGCGATAAACATTTGTTGTGTGTAGTTTGACAAGAGTTGTAATCTTTATTTTCGTTATGTAATGAGATCTTATTAAAAGATCAACTTTTTATTTAAGTTTATTATAACGATTGAAGTTGTAATAGATTCAAGGCAATGAAATCAACTTTTGGCCCAAACAAGCGTCATCCTTATAGGGATGATTTTCTTCTAACATACTTCGATGACCGCAATAACAGATCTTTTTGCTAAAGGAGAACCATGTCAATGATGTATCAACATGGCAATAAGGGCATGCTTTATAATCATGTACGAAATAACCTGATAGCATTCCATATGTAGGAAAATCGTTAATTGTCCACATTAAAGTTGCACGCATCGTGAATGTTTCCCCTTTGTCTTCATCATACATCTCTACACCATCAATGAATAAAGATCATAACTCATCGATGAGAGGTTGAGGTAGACGTCGATATTTTTTCCTGGTGAACTCGACCCATCAATAAGAAGAGGCATCATAAAGTATGATTGATCCATAGCTAACCACGATGAGAGATTATATATCACTATTATAACAGGCTAAGTACTATGCAGATTGCCATTAAAACTAAATAGGCAGAAACCATCGCTAGCCAGTCCGAGCCTAATATTACGGGGATCCTGACTAAATGTTGGGTGAAACTTATCAAAATTATTCCATGCTGACGAATCTCTTAGATGACTCATTTTACCATCTTTTCTTTGAATAGCACGGTCATGCCAGGTCATTACCATCGCTGTCTTCTTACACTTGTAGAGCCTCTACGGCCTCTGTGTCATAGGAAAGTGTCGTACCACCTTAACTGGTATGTCATTCTTGTTAGCATGTACTTTCTTCTTATATATAGAAACTCCACAATTAGGGCACTCTTTCAGTTTAGAATTTTCATTCCATAACAACACACAATTATTAGGATATGCATGAATCTTCTTACAATTCAAACCCAGATTAGACGTTATGCTTTTAGCTTCATACCAGCTCTGAGGCACATTATTTTCTGGAGGCATAGAATCTTTTAGGAATTTTAGAAGCATCGTAAAGGACTTGTTGCTTCATTTATTTAGGCATCTAATCTGAAAAAGTTGAATGAACCACGATAGTGTAGAATATTTTACATTCTCATAAATCAGTCTATTGGCATCTTTCATATACTTGTCATACTCATCTACACGTTCTTGTCCGGAAGGATGATCATCTTTAGCAAGATTAGTGTCACCAAAAGTAGCTTCTACCATTTTCTCCATCTCCTCTTCTGGAAATAAATTTTCTTCATTGTCTTCTTATTCATTATTGGTAATATTATAAGCTAGAATTTCTCGTGATATACCCAAATTGTATAATCTCTAATAAAATCATGCTTAACAATTTGAAGTTCTACATCTTCCTCCTTACGATGCAACCTATTCCCACAGTGATTGCATGGATAAAGGATCATCCCATTATGTTGGATCCTATCATGTTCACGCACAAATTTTGTGAAAGAAGCAACTCCTTCAATGAATTCAACATTTGTGTGTTTTTCACGATTTACATACATCCAATCCTTAACTCCAATATAGTCATGTGTCATACTAACCTAAATAAGTCAAAGTTAGTGATAAAACTCTTAGAATTATGCATGCTTGCAATAAACGATAAAATCGATAATCCACAAATAGCAAATTGAGGATACAATCATAATAAAAACATTATAAGTTAAAGTTTGGAACATTTTTCTCATCAAACTGCAGGCCAACTCTATATTTGTTGCACATTGCTATAGGGAGTCTAACAATGTTGCTCATCGTCTCTCCAAGAATGGCCACAATCTTAGTAAGCTACACTTCTATTACAATGTTGAAGACCTCCACCCCATCATGAGAAACCTCATCGCTCAAGGTCAGGATGCTATTGGCCATACATGTTAGCATGATCATTGATTGTGTTTGGCCGTCTCTACACCTACATGTGTAATTTTGTAAACTTTTTGAATATTTTTTTTTTTTTTTTTTTTGGGGGGGGGGGGGGAGCACTATCTCCATTACTATGTTTTTGTGCTTACTAACTTATGGACTATGTATCGAGTCAGCACTAGAGGTGTGTCCAAAAAAAGCCCCGGACGCCGGGCCCGGCCGGCCGCGGGCGCGGGCCCGAAACGCGGCAAAACGGGTCCGGGCCGGGCCCGGGTCGCCGTTGGCAGAGCCCGGCCCGGGCCGCCGCGGGCGCCCGGAACAGTAAAATTTTTTTTTTTTTTTTTTTTTATTTTCTTATATATAAAATATATGTATATGTATATATATTGTGTATATAATATATATATATATATAGTATAATATATATAATATAATACTCCTCTTGTATATAATTATAATATAAGTAATCTTCTCTATATACAGTATATATATGTACTTAAAATATGCTCTGATTAATATATGTATAGTATACTAAGTAATTAAGTAATACAATGTATACTCTCTCTTATATATGTATACTATACTATATATATATATATAGTATATATATATATATAATATTATATATACTGGATTATATATACTTCGCATCTCTCTCTCTTAGTATATAACGTATATATAAGTATATTCTCTTATATATTAATATTATATTATAATATATATATATATAATATATATATAATAATATATATAATAATAATATATGTATACAGTATATGTATAAGTTATACAGTGTAATCTCTCTTATATAAGTATATAATCAGGTATACTCTCTCTTATTTATTTATATATGTCTCTTATATAATTTTTTATATATATATATATAATATACCTATATTATAGTATATATATATATATAATCTTATATATATATACTATATATATACGTATATCATATACTAATAATATATATAATATATATACTATTATAGTAATAATCGTATAAGTATGACCTCTCTCTTATATATGTAGTATATATTGTGTTATATATAAGTTTATATGTGTGTGTGTTTTTATGTATAATACAATTTGTTTATGTAATTACTATAAGTATTTACAATTTGTTTATGTATAATATATGTATATGTGTGTCAGTGTGTGTGTATATATATACATATACATATATTGAATGACATGAATACTTTGGGCTACTTAGTATATAAGTATATATAAATATAAGTATATTCTCTCTTATATATGTTTATATCTCTTATATAATTATATATATGTATAAGTATGCTCTCTCTTATATATGTGTACAGTGTATACTCTCTCTTATATATATATTTATATTCTCTCTCTCTTAGTATATAAGTATACTTATATATACACATATATAAACATAAACTTATATGTACATATATAAGTATATTTATATAATAGTATAAATACATATAAGAGTATAAATATATATTTATATATCTATACATATATATAAACATAAACTTATATGTACATATAATATAATTATATTTATATAAGAGTATAAATATATATATACTATTATATAAATATAATTTTTATGTTTTATTGTTTTTTAAAATTTTTAAAAAAATAAAAAAACAAAAAAATCCGGGCCGGCCCGGTGTCGGGCCCGGGCCCGGGTCCGGGCTTGGGTTTTGCCCGGCCCGGGCCCGGTTTTCCGGGCCGGGCCGGGCCGGCCCGGATGGACAGCCCTAAGTCACACTCTCGAAGGGAGGCCTTTCATGTATCTATTATCTTCTATATGATATGATGCCCGATTAATGGCCCTTCCATCTCTCTGGGAGGATACTTATGTGGGAAGAAAAAAAGAAGAAAATAGTGTTGCTGGCATTAATTAGCGCCCATTTGATGCATAATAGTATAGACCACACTTCAGAACATTGTTAATTACAATAACCTCATTCCAGGTTGAGCATAGCATACGTTCGTTTTTTCACATATAGGCATTATGTGATCTAACACATTTGACTAATATGACTGGTGAGACATAAGAGTATGATGAATATCATACACGTGCATAAGATTTGGTATTCATATATTTAAGAAAGTAAAATTATTAGAATAAAGAATTGTCAAGTCTACATGAGTTTTCATGGGTAGAGGTTAGAGTTTCCATTAAAACCAGTAAACATGCTAAAGATGAAATAGAGTTTTCATAAGATGAAGATGAATAAGGCATGTAAAATTGTAGTATTAGGTGAAGAAAAAAGCGAATAACACCGGTTAGTTATAGGTTCTTGCTGTTCTAAGAGACTTGCGGTAACTACGAGCCACATGTTTCTTACAGGGCATCAAAATATATTGCAAATTTGTAATGTGAGGTTTGGAAACATCAATAGCTTGATTGATGTATGGTTTTAAGAACTCCCTAGCGTCCTTATCCTAATATCGGTCATGCCTCAGTACTCAATAGGCACAACAAAAATTAGGGTTGCTTGATGACGGGGGATTTAAAGACAAACAAAAAAAAAAATTTCAACCTATTAATTTGAAACGAGATAGGAGAGGCGGCAAAGTTCGATTTGGGGAGAAACAATTAGGGTTTTTTGAGGGAGATCCGGCAGCAAACTGCAAGATCAATGAGCCTCCACGATGGCGGTGACCTTTGACGACGGTGGAGACCTCCAGCAGCGGTGGCGACCTCCGGCGGCGACGGCGAGGTCCGAGTTTGGGGGATAAAGGGAAGGACATGTCAGGTTTGGGGTTTTTTTGATGTGTGTGTGAGAGAACGGGGCCTGTGGGGGTAGTATCTTCCTTCTTTTTTTGGGTTAAAATAAATGGGGTTAACTTTCTTGCACTATGATTAGGCGACGCGGCCTTGCCCCAACGGTTTGAACCGTTGGGGCTGGTGAAATCTGTCCCAACGGGTTCTGCCACGCACAGTTGGGGCAGAGCCTCTTTTTACTAGTGACGGTCCGTTGTTTAGCAAGCATACCCTTTGCAGTGCTTCTAGGCTATGATGGTGTGGAGGAAGGAGAAGTATAGAAAGAGAACTCGATTTATTTCTTATCGATTTCTCTTAACGGTTGAAGATATTTAAGCTTTCACTCAGTACAACTATGTAGGCGTTCAATTCCAGCGTGTTATGTATTCTCCATGTAAATCAAGCTCTTCACACATAAAGAGATAATGAATAATATATATATTTCTGCTCAAGAAGCTCATTACTCAAATCAATAAATTCTAACGTCCATTAGTAGAATTATGGGCATGAGAGTCCAGTACGCTCCAACAACATATTGTTTGCATCCAATAGACAGAAATAGACATAACCAATATAATAAAGGAGGAATCAGCTACCATAAGGTATTGGTTAGACAAACGTCAGTAAGGTCGAATTAGCACGAACATCACCCTGTCGTCTCCAAAGAACGCAACTATTTATAGATAGTTTGCAAGTTAAGTTTTTTTTTATCTTAATGCAATTTAATCTTCTCGCACTTTATATCTTTATTTACCGCTGTTTATGTGGCCACAAAGAAGACCCCGGCCCCTACCGGATGGGAACAATTTAAGCTGTTTACTTTTCATTGAGTTCCTTCTTCAATAGTAGTAGTAGTACGTAGACCACAGGATAATACTGACATTTAGAGGGCGATTAAGTACTGTAGACCCTGATGTTTCAATCTGTCGGA
This sequence comes from Asparagus officinalis, assembly GCF_001876935.1. Taxonomy (NCBI): domain Eukaryota; kingdom Viridiplantae; phylum Streptophyta; class Magnoliopsida; order Asparagales; family Asparagaceae; genus Asparagus; species Asparagus officinalis. The sequence goes on from NC_033798.1 coordinate 50,799,266, forward strand.
TTTTTCGTTGTTGTTTTATTTAGGAGACGTCGTCTTTTACTTGTTTTACAAATATTTGCTGCATCATCGGCCTTTCAATTCAAGGGGAGCAGGGAGCTACCTCTTTTTAGAGCGTACTGTTTTGGGCATGAGCTGTCACCATCTAGCGGCTCAGTGGCTGATTTCAGAGCAAACAGATACACATAAGGGGGAGCATAATTATATAAATAATCTTAATTACTACTTAGTTTTGTGCATACTCATCTCGTGAAGCAATATGACCAAATTTTTTTTCCCCTGTAAGTTTGCAATAAGATTAAGTGGTTGCAAGTTTGCAGTCAAATTACCCAAACTTTCTTTGATCGTTTTATTAATGTCACAAATACAACGAGAGTTTCAAATAGCTTTGTTCCCAAATATTAGCATCAAGCTCATCATGAAGAAACCGATATTTATATAATAAACAATATCAAGCTCTTCATTATTACCCATGATGAGCATATTGCCAACATTATAAATAAACAGTGCTAATGTCATCCAACATATTAGGTATAAAAATGCAAGTGTCACTTCAATCTATTTAGTAGCCATTTGAAACTATTTGACATTCTAATTTTTGGTAATCGAAAAAAAGGAAAATTTGGATAAGTGTATTCCCCGTTGAATTTTGACTGTCAAGCAGATCTAAAAGAACATGCAATATTTGTTGGGGATTTTGGTCCCCGACTATTATGATCTGGGCGATTTGGAAGCCTTATGGTATTCCCATTCGATCGAGTGCAACTCAGTACCGAGCAACGGACAAGTGCACTTCTGCATGTTATGCCCTAATCAGCTTGGCGGTCAGAGACTTGTAGGGACGACAACTCAGCCGACCTGTTGAGTCGACACCCCCTCATGTCGACTCGAAAGGCGGTACTTGTCGCCCCCCTTTGTCGAAGAAGACTCACCGAGTCCACTCGACCACTTGCTAGACGCCTCACGAAGCCGACTCGAAAGACGTTACTTCTTGGCAAAACTAATTGTCAACTTCTGCCTCGAGCCTATCCTCACTGCCAATGTGTTAATATCGTATTTAATGTATGTCAGGCGCATCATGCCCTAGCCCCGATAGACATCATGATTCATCGAACCACGTGGGCACTGTCATGCCGCCCATCACTTCTCGTTTAATGCCGAAGCAATTCATCCCCCGCTGGCCAACCGACACCTATAAAGCAGGTGCTTACGCAGCTGCTAGCCCACACTTCGCTACCGCCTCTTAGTGCTCGACTGAAGTGACCGATCTACCCTTATACCCTAGGTATAAATACAGGTACTATTCTCCCTTTGGAGGGGACTTTTTCTTAGGATATTTTCACAAATCTGATCCCCAAGCAGACATACTGCACACACAAGAACGCACACAATTCTTATTTCACCCCAATCAAGTTCATCATCTAACTTGATCGTCGGAGGTACAACGGGAGTGTTAGATATAGGTGCCCTGCAGGCAATTATTGTATATTATAACAGGACCTATATGTATATAACATCCTTCCTCAAAATGATAGTATGCTATTTTGGTCAGATTTATCTGATGTTCTAAAAATACAGATAGTCTTTAGAATAAATAATAGACTATCAGACATTTCGGATAGTGATCGTAATGAAGAGATCTGATTAGTCGGTAACGTATATTCTAAAATGTTCCTAGTTGATGAAGTGTTGAGATAGGACATCATCACTTTGGTTTAGACTAGTGTATGCTCTATTTCTTTGATGTGAGACATCAAGATACAGTATACAGGTGACTCATTAGTGAATGAGTTGACTGAACGACTCGCCGAGAACATCTAGTTGGTAATATACTTAACTGTCAAATAGAAGTTCTCAAGTGATGTAGTACATAGTAGTCTCTTGACCTGAGGCATGAGTGCAATATCTTATATGTCAGTAAAGATGTATTTAGACTTTTACCTAACCATAGTTCTTATTGAATTGTGCATAACAGTTCTTGTTGGGTACATCCCGAGACATAAGTAGATATTAAGATGCCAAGAAGGGATTCGTCTCTCCCAGGATAGGGGTTGATGTCATAAGATTGTTTGATATAACTATAGCTTGGAAATCCTTGGCCAAGGTGAATAAGATAATCTGAGTGTCTGTTTGATCTTATAGGTTATGAGTTTAATATCAATAAACACTAATCAAGCTATTAGGGTTTGACAGTTTGCCATACCCTAGGCTCAATAGTTTGACATGGTTTGACGAAGAGACCGGACTGTACGGTATTATCATTGAGTGGTCCTGATAAAATTGGATAAGTATCTTGCAGACCTTTATCACAACTTATACCCGGGTGGTCTTCATGTGTAGCTAGCACCTCTGTTGTACTTATGGATATGATCCACTACCGAGTTTTTTAAGTTAGGTCCTAGAGTCACACCAAGCGCGTACTTGAATCCTATGAAATACAATTTATGGAGTGATGCGTATGATTGATACGCGTATATGATTTTTTCCGGATACACATAAACGATTATGTATATCGGTAAAATCGAAATGCTATGTGCTTAGGAAATGAATTCCAATATTTTTCCCATAAAGTTAACTTTTTGGTCAACAGTTGACTTTTGGTTCAACAGTTGACTTTTGGTCAACTCTTGATTTATTTGGTCATATAGTGACTAATTAGTTAAAGATTGGAATAATACTATATACCGTATTTATGAAATACTGTATTAGTGATAATAATTTGGTATTCTCATTTATGAAATACACATACCATGTATAATGAGTCATGAGATGAGTCACTTAGTGGTATGGTTTGAGCACATGGTTTATTAGCACATGGTTTTGAAATGTAATGATTCATAAGATGATTCATTGCATGACTCACTTGATTAATCATTAATTTTTGATGATTCATTGCATGACTCATAGGATGAGTCATTCATATCATGAACACATTTCACTCTATAAATATGAGCTCTCTCTCTTCATGAAAGGCTAATGAAAATTAAATTTCCATAAGAGAAAGGAAGAGAACTATACCTCTTACTAAACTTTAGCAATCTTTGAGTAAGAGGAAGTAGTAGGATTTTAAGAACCCCGGGGTGGATATCTTGCCTTGTGTCTTAAGAAGACTCCCATTTTATCAAGCTCACTTGAAGACTTGGAGATCCACTACAAGGAGATTTTCTACTACAAGGAGCAAGAGCTAGGGGTTATTCGATCTTCCATCGAATCACGCTACGAAAGTATGACTTTCTAACTCTTGTATGCTCACTTAATAATAAGGATCATGTTAGATTTAATTAGACGATCCATATGAATATTTCATGCTCTCTACATGCTTAGTATTTTTGTACATACATGTCTTCCGCTGTGTATTATGCATGTAGACATAGCACGATTTACTTCATGGTATCAGATATGGTTCCATCTAATTGAATCATAAAATGTACATCTAACTCATGGAGGACCTTGTTCTTGCTTATAATTTCTAGTTTAGATGAAACTAGTTAATTAATTCAAGTTATTTTGTAAAATAATTAATTACAACTAGTGTAGTTGTATGTTAGAAGCTTGTTAGTCATATTTGAGTTTGGATAATCCTTATGCTATCTAGTTTCCAATATGTTGCATAACTAGATAGATGCATATTTCTTAATGTTGATTAAGTTATATGATTTATCATCTTGCATGTATGTTATGTTTATGGATGGTAGTGGACAACTATTCTCTTGTATGTTTTGTATTGATGTAATAAAGTTAGAAATATAATAATTATTTACGACCTCTTCCCTCCCCGAGCATGGGATACGCCTACGGGTTTAGGCACTTGCTCACTGATCATGAGCTACGCCTATGGGTATAGGCCCTTGTTCGGGTGTGGGGGGGTATGGTTGCTTAGTTTAGTTATTTTATTTATAGCTTTTGCTTTACATTTAATGCAATATTATTACCCATCCTATGAGATGGTTTTTCCATTATAAATGAGGCTTGCACGTCCTATGTTTATATGATTGTAATAATACAGAGTTTGTAAGGGAGCAAGCAACAAGGAGTTGCATATGGCTTGCTAAAATATAATTAGTGTAGTTGCATTTTATTTTCTTTAGTTGTCCACTACCATTCTATATAAGTTTTACATTACATATGTTGATATGTTGGTTGTGCCGCAAATTGTAGATGTCAATACAATTGGGTGCTATTTTTTTTTGCAAAGTTTATATCTCTATCTCACTAGAGAATAGTTTTTATTATAAAAACTTGTTTTTTAAACTTTGTGAGACATGCCAATAAGAGTTTATTGACCATAGAGTGATGAGATCGACATTAACATCACGTTAGTGTGAAAAATAAATAAATCTTAAAAAGTTAAAATAGATGTATTTAGAACCAACTTTTAGCTAGTGTCTAAGGAAAGTGATTATGAGGTATAACTAATGGGGTGATACCCAACTTAAGATTAGGGGTGATGCCCAATCTTTCGTGCTATAGTCTTAAAGAGAAGTGGTTACTTAATTAAGGTCCGATAAATATTCCCGGTGAATAGCTCGGAACCTTCCCACCAATCTTGCGCTTTCCTGGCTAGTTTAATTGTTGTAAGTATAAATATAGAGCATCTTTAAACTATATCAAGTTTGATTACGGTAAAAGATTTGAGAAATCGTCCGTAGCCATCCATCATTTTAGTTAAATACTATTAAGCTTATAAATACTATGTTTGTTGGCATACGTCAAGGCATAACTATTCTATGGCTAAATAGTATTCTTTTGTATATAAGATATAAGGATAACTTAAGTTGGTTATACAACTTTGTTAGCATACGTCAAGAGTTTGCATAAGTTAAATTTAAGCCAGTCAAGAAATGATGGGTACAAACTTGACTAGCATTTTATGATTTGTTGGCATACGTCAAGGTCATAATAGACTAGGGGTAAAATCATATCAATAATTACAAGAGTGTAAAAGACAAAAGTTGTCTACCAATTATTGAATGTGTTAATTTATTGACATACGCCAAGGTTGATGCATTCAATGATAATTGGATCTTGATCCCACTTAAAAACAATGAGTTGTTTTCCGGTCATCTCTTATAAGGTTTTGAGGGACTCGAAAAATAGTGGGAGGCATAACTTAGATAAAAATAAACCAAATCTATTTTATGTATTGAACATCTGCTAAAATACATTTTCTCTCTCTTTCAGGCCATTATGTCTGGTTTAAAACTCATATTAGAACAGAACAAGTTAACCGGTCCTAATTACAAAGACTGGTTGAGGAATGTTATAATTGCCCTAACTTATGACAAAGTAGCGTATGTCCTCACTGCGCCCGAACCTGTTCTAGGCCTAGAACCCACTATAGTGGAAACTGAAATCCGTAATACATGGGATAAAGATTGTTCACTTGCTCAATGCCTCACCATTGCCTCTATGGATTTGATCCGTCAGAGGCAACATGAGAATATGGATATCAGATCCATATTTCATAATACAGAAGAACTGTATGGCGAGCAACCGCAACAAATGAAGTACACGGCGTCTAGGAATCTGTTCCAGACGAAAATGACTATGAGATCTTCTGTTGGGGATCATGTCTTCAAAATGATCGCCTATGTCAATGAGCTTGAACTTTTGAACGTAGGCCTAGATGTAGATAGATATACAGATATCATTCTACAGTCCTTGATACCAGCATACTTCCGATTCATATCATAGTTTTTGATGATGGATCTGGAGCCCACTCTTCCTGCCTTGCTTAATTTGTTAAGACAAGAAGAAAGTTCTTTGAAAAAGGGACAAACACCAGCCTTGGCTATGGGCAATCTTCTTCCACTTTTGGCAAATTGGTTGCTAAGAAAAAAAGAATGAAGAAAACTACTAAACCAAGAAAAGGTGTTAAGAAGGCTGTCAAGAAGGATAAAGGAAAGGCAAAAATGTTGACAACATAATGCTTCTATTGTCATAAGTCAGGACATTGGAAAATGAACTGCCCAGAATACCTACCCTCACTCACCAAGAACGAGCAAGTTGTTGCTTCATCTACAGGTGTGTTTGTTACTCAAAATTGTTTTTCTATAAATCATACATCCTGGGTATTAGATACTGGATCAGGATCTCACATCTGTAATTTGTTACAGGGACTTAAACGTTATAGAAAACTTGGAGCTGGAGAGATAACCATGCAAGTTAGTAATGGTGCAATAATTGCAGCACTTACAGTAGGGGATTTTCATCTACCTTTACCAAATGGAAACGTTTTGATTTTAACTAGCTGCTATTTTTTACCAAGTATGATGTGTAATATAATATCCATATCTTTATTAGATAAAGATGGATATGTATTTAAGTTGGAGAACAATGTTGTGAATATCATATTTAATCAAAAGTTGATTGCTTATGGAACATTGTGCAATAGCATCTATATTCTTAATCAAAACACAATTCTGAACACTCATCACACTAATAAAAGAAAGCATTCAGTTATGAATGACGTTTTCTTATGGCATTGCAGACTTGATCACATTAATAAAGAAATACTTGGCGAGCTTTATAAGCATGGATAGTTAGATCTATTTGACTTTGAGTCTTATGAGACTTGCAAGTCTTGTCTTAAAGATAAAATGACCAAAACTCCATTTACAGGAACTGAAGTAAGAGTTACAGAACTCTTAGGACTGATACATAGTGATGTATATGGTTCTATATCTACAATGGTCAGAGGTGGCTACTCCTACTTTATTACTTTTACTGATGATTTTTCAATGTTTGAACATGTGTTTTTGATGAAACACAACTCTGAAGCACTTGAGAAATTTATCGAGTACAAAAATGAAGTAGAGAACCAAACGGGCAAAAAAGTTAAAATTCTTCGATCAGATCGAGGAGGTGAATACTTGAGCTCGGAATTCTTAGGTATTTTAAAAGAGAATGAGATTCTCTCTCAGGTTACTCCACCCTTTACACCACAGCTTAACAGCGTGTCAGAAAAAAGGAATCGTACCCTATTAGATATGGTATGTTCCATGATGAGTAATACTGAGTTACCTTTTTCATTCTGGGGGTATGCATTGGAAACAACAACACACTTACTGAATAGGGTTCCAACTAAAACAGTGCCTAAACCTCCATATGAGATATGGAGTGGGAAGAAACCACATCTTAATTACATTAAGATTAGGGGATGTCATGCTTATGTAAAGAAGCAAGATCCCAAAAAGTTAGAGGCACGCTCAGTATTATGCAAATTTGTAGGATATCCAAGGAATTCCATTGGATATCAATTCTACCACATCGATGAACAAAAGATAATTGTTTCTCGGCATGCCACCTTCTTAGAGAAGGAATTTCTTAAAAAAGAAATTAGTGGGAGCATGGTAGAACTGGAAAAAATTTCAGAGATACAAAATATTACTGATAAATTAGTGGAACCAGCAAATTCAGTTATACCAGAAGAACCTCAACCACTCAACAGATATCCAAGGCGATCTCATGCACTTAAGATGCAATATAATTTTTTAGTTGAAGGTGGCATGTTAGATCACGTCATAGATGATGAAGAACCTTTAAGTTATCAGCAAGCCTCTCAGAGTAGGGACTCTGTTGCTTGGCATGATCCAATGAAATCTGAAATAGACTATATATACACCAACAAAGTATGGATATTAGATAATGCTCCTAAAGGGGTGATACCCATAGGTTGTAAATGGTTGTTTAAGAAAAAGTTGGGTGTAGATGGAAAAGTAGAGACTTTTAAAGCTAGACTAGTAGCTAAAGGTTTTCGTCAAAGACCTGGTTTGGACTACGATGAAACTTTTTCTCCAGTGGCTATGCTCAAGTCTATTCGGATCCTACTTGCTATAGCTGCTCACTATGACTATGAGATCTGGCAAATGGACGTCAAAACTGTATTTCTAAATGGTGATTTAGAAGAGTGCATATATATGACGTAACCAGAGGGTTTTGTAGTCAGTGGGAGCAGGGAAAAGCATGTAGATTGCTTAAATCCATTTATGGACTGAAGCAAGCATCGCGGAGATGGAACATCTGTTTTGATGATGCTATCAAAGAGTTTGGTTTCATCAAAAATGCAGATGAACCATGTGTGTATAAAAGGATAATTGGGAGTATTATATTGTTTCTTATTTTATATGTAGACGATATACTCTTAATCGGTAATGACATACCGTCATTATAAGCGGTTAAAATTTAGCTATAAAAAAGATTCTCCATGAAAGATTTAGGTGAAGCATCCTGTGTACTAGGTATTCAGATCTATAGAGATAGATCTAAAAGAATGTTAGGATTATCGCAATATAGATACATTGGCAAAGTGCTAAAACAGTTTAGCATAGAAAATACCAAGAAAGGATTTGTACCTACATCTCCTGAAATCTCCCTCTCTAAAAAGATGTCTCCCCAGACTGATGAAGAGAGGAAACGCATGAGTCTAATTCCTTATGCCTCGGAAGTAGGATCGATCATGTATGTCATGTTATGTACTAGACCAGATATTGCTTATTCACTCAGTTTGGTAAGTAGATACCAATCTAATCATGGAGAAGAGCACTGGAAAGCAGTCAAGAATATACTTAAGTACCTTAAAAGGACTAAGGAGTTATTTTTGATAAACGGTAAAAGTGACCTCCGAATGGAGGCTTTTTCTGACTCAAGCTTTCAGAGCGATATCGATGACAGTAAGTCTGTATCAGGATATGTTTTCACCCTCAATTGAGGGGCTGTCAGCTGAAAAAGTTCCAAGCAGGATACAGTAGCAGACTCGACTATGGAAGCTGAATACATTGCAGCCAATGATGCAGCTAAAGAAGCTGTCGCTGGAAGTTGTTCCTACCATTAAAGATCCAGTACCTTTATACTGTGATAATAATGCTGCAATAGCTCTGACAAAGGAACCCCGATCTCACCATAAGTCCAGACACATTCTGAGGAAGTATCACTTGATTAGGGAGATAGTTGATCGCCGGGAGATTAAGATTGAAAGAGTAGACACAAAAGATAATATAGCAGATCCATTCACAAAGGCAATTACTCTTTCACAATTTGAGAAACTTGTTGAGCTATTGGGTATTATATACTACAATAATTAGTCTTAGTGCAAGTGGGAGTTTATTAGATATAGGTGTCCTACAGGCAATTATTGTATATTATAACAGGACCTATATATATATATATACCTTGTTCAAAATGATAGTATGCTATTTTGGTCAGATCTATCTGGTATTTTAATACAGATAAAGTCTTTAGAATGATACTAAACTATCAAACATTTCGGATATGTAGGACATCATCACTTTGGTTTAGACTAGTGTATGCTCTATTTCTCCTTTTGAAGGAGATGATCAATCTATTAGATCATTGATGTGAGACATCAAGATACAGTATACATGTGACTCATTAGTGAAAGAGTTGACTGAACGACTCGACGAGAACATATAGTTGGTAATATACTTAACTGTCAAATAGAAGTTCTCAAGTGATATAGTACATAGTAGTCTCTTGACCTGAGGCATGAGTGCAATATCTTATATGTCAGTAAAGATGTATTTAGACTTTTACCTAATCACAGTTCTTATTGAATTGTGCATAACAGTTCTTGTTGGGTACATTCCGAGACATAAGTAGATATTGAGATGCCAAGAAGAGATTCGTCTCTCCCAGTATAGGGGTTGATGTCATAAGATTGTTTGATATAACTATAGCCTGGAAATCCTTGGCCAAGATGAATAAGATAAACTGAGTGTCAGTTTGATCTTATAGGTTATGAGTTTAATATCAATAAATACTAATCAAGCTATTAGGGTTTGACAGTTTGTCATACCCTAGGCTCAATAGTTTGACATGGTTTGACGAAGAGACCAGACTGTATGGTATTATCATTGAGTGGTCCTAAAAAAATTAGCTAAGCATCTTGCAGACCTTTATCACAACTTATACCCGGGTGATCTTCATGTGTAGCTAGCACCTCTGTTGTACTTATGGATATGATCCACTACCGAGTTTTTAAAGTTGGGCCCTAGAGTCACACCAAGTACGTACTTGAATCCTATGAAACACAATTTATGGAGTGATGCGTATGATTGATACGCATATATGATTTTTTCCGGATACACATAAACGATTATGTATTTTGGTAAAATCGGAATGCTATGTGCTTAGAAAATAAATTCTAGTATTTTTCCCATAAAGTTAACTTTTTGGTCAACAGTTAACTTTTTGGTCAACAGTTGACTTTTGCCAACTCTTGATTTATTGGGTCATATAGTGACTAATTAGTTAAATGTTGGAATAATACTATATACCGTATTTATGAAATACTGTATTAGTAATATTGATTTGGTATTTTTATTTATGAAATACACATACCATGTATAATGAGTCATGAGATGAGTCATTTAGTGGTATGGTTTGAGCACATGGTTTATTAGCACATGGTTTTGAAATGTAATGATTCATAAGATGATTCATTGCATGACTCACTAGATTAATCATTGATATTTGATGATTCATTGCATGACTCATAGGATGAGTAATTCATGTCATGAACACATTTCACTCTATAAATATGAGCTCTCTCTCTCTTCATGAAAGGCTAATGAAAATTAAATTTCCATAAGAGAAAGAAAGAGAGCTATACCTCTTACTAAACTTTAGCAATCTTTGAGTAAGAGGAAGTAGTAGGATTTTAAGAATCCCGAGGTTGATATCTTGCCTCGCGTCTCAAGCAGCATCCAATAGCTTTCGGGTTTACTTGAAGAGTTGGAGATCCACTACGAGGAGGTTTCTGCATCAAAGAGAGCAAGCTAAAGGTTGTTCGATTCAATATCGAATCACGCTACAAAAGTATGACTTTCAAACCTTGTATGCTCACTTAATAATAAGGATCATGTAAGATTTAATTAGACGGTCTATATGAATATTTCATGCTCTCTACATGCTTAGTATTTTTTTGTACATACATGTCTTCCGTTGTGTATTATGCATGTAGACATATACGATTTCCTTTAGGGAGAACCAAACCCCATCCTCTTACGAGCTTCTACTTATGTAGATTTTTTAGATTTCTAGTTCGAGAACCAGACATAAAGTTGGGGAAGAAAGCGACTCATCATCCATCCCCAACAGACTCATCCAAATATGGATACATATTGACTGTGTGATCACTTAACATCGACAATTTGGAGCCCACCGTGGCTCATCTTTCTGTTTTGAGAAAACATGTCAGATTCTGAACATGAGTCCAATTAGTCTCACCCTATAGAATGACACCAGAGCTATATTACTCAAGCCCAACTTGAGGAAATAGCTCACAAGCTCTCTCAATCTTTCAAAGATTAATTTTCCATCTTTACTGACGAACTTCTCAATCGGCTTCCCCAGCCACAACGAATTTCCTCACCTCTCCCTCCACCTTCTGGAGACCAGCGGTCGGAGACTCATACTCCTACCAGAGCTCAGCGAGTAGTCTAGTCTCGGACTCCTTAGGCTACTGCCAAGCAGAGAGGGGATCATGTTGAACATGCATCCCCACTACCGCGTCAACCGTCTCGTATTGATGAGTCTCGCTGACATCACTACCGTCACCAAGAGGCCTCTGGCGAGAGCCAAGGCCTAAGCAACCTTGGGGATCACACTAGAGGAGTGGTCTCTAAGACTCTCCTCCATCATCATGCCTCTCCTGCCCCCTCTGTCACTATAGGGGCCTATGGATACGATCGGGTTATAGACCGATCGCTAATGCTATCAGGGGGTAATACCCCTCTCTCAAATGACATCATGAATGCCACATATGAGAAGTTTAAGATGTCTCATGTGGAGAAATACAAAGGCGAGGGAGACCCCTTTGAGCATGTTCAGAATTACTATGATGTGATGAGCATGCTCCAAGCTTTAAAAGCAGTTATTTGTCGATGCTTTCCCATTACTCTTTCACGGAGTGCTAAGCTCTGATGGAATGCTCTTGAGAAGCAGTCCATCATCATCTTCCAATAGCTATGTCAAAAATTCATCCACCACTTCCTGGCTGACACTAAGTAGAAGGTGCCCCCTCATGTATTGATCTAAATGAGGTAGGGGCTTGGCGAGAACCTCCAGGGAGTGCAGTCGCCATGTCCACACTCGTTTACAGCTTGTAGAGTAATGAGTTGACCGACTCGCTTGCCAAGAAGCTAGTCACCAACTATGAGCAGTTGATGGCCAAGGCTCACAGGTACATGGACATGGAGGATGCTCGTACCTACAAGACATCGACTAGGACCATAGAGACCAACGTAGCTACAACTTCAGTAGCACTAGCTATCCTAGCTACCTTGTCGACTTCAACGATGGCTCCAGCGGTGGCGCCAACACCAAAGTCAGCAAGAGGCCCCTTTACAAGACAGGAGTGACCAAGAGATCCTTCGAGAGTCGACTCTCATCCTAATCGGTCCAATAGGAGAGACTAACAGAGGGACCAGCTACCAAGGCTGGCCCTCACGATCCTCAATACTACCCTCTCCTCAGGTCTTTCCTTGGTTCAGAAGGAGGGTCACCTCAAGAAGCCCGCTCCTAAAATGATGTCGAAACCTAATAACCGCAATATGAATGATTTCTATCATTATCACAAGGATCATGGCCATGTCACCAACAATTGTTGTATCTTTAAGAGGGAAATCGAGGACCTAATCGAGAGAGGATACTTGAAGAACCTCATCTCTCAGCTAGACTGTAGGGAATCTACCCCAACAAAGGAGAACAGAAGATCCCACTCACGGTTGCCTCATCCTCGACCGCGACAAGACAGCCGACCCTCGGAGCCTAGCCATAAAGGGGTCATCAATATGATCAGTGGCGATCCCACTGCTGAAGGATAGTCCAACAACTCCTAGAAGAGATATGCTAAGAGGGAGTTGCGGGTCGACCAAGTCAACAAAAGGATGAAGGCGGAGGAGCCCATATTTTTTGGGGATGCTGACCTGCAAGGTATGGAGACGCCTCATGATGATCCCAACGTCATCACCATAGAAATTGATGGCTATCAGGTGAAGCAAATCATGGTCTATATAGGAGCTTAGTGGACATCCTGTATGTAGATGCCTTCAACCAAATGTGTATCGATAAATTTCACCTGCTCTCCTGTAGAGGACCCCTCATCAGATTCACCGACAACTCTCTTCTACCAAAAGGGATGATTACTCTCCCTTTAACAGTGGGAGAGTACCCTAGGCAAGCCACCGTCCAAGTCTAGCTGCTGGTGATGGATCTCAAGTCGCGCACAATATCATCTCAGGCCGAACTACCCTCCACCTCTTATGATCCATCCCTTCAACTTACCACAAGATGGTCAAGTTCCCGACTCCTAATAGAGTCAGAGTCACCAGGAGCAATCAACAAGAAGCTAGGTCCTACTACTTGCTCTTGACTAAGGGTAAGGGCACACAAGACGCTAATGCCCATTGAGAAAGCCTACCTACAGTTGGAGAAAACAATGGATCAGCAGAGGACTACACTGATGGAATAGCTTCAAGAGATACCCATTGACTGAGAATGATTGAAGATGGTCAAGATTGGGTCCAGTCTAGTCGAGCCTTTGCGAGGAGCCTTGACAGAGTTCCTACAGGCAAACGCTGATATGTTCGCGTGGGGACCCAAAGACATGCCGAGGGTTCCCCCCTAAGTGATCAGCCATGAACTGGCTGTCGATAGGCATACCAAGCCTGTTCAATAGAAGAAGAGACATCTCAGCCTAAAATGCTAGAAGGCCGCGACCGATGAAATCAAGTGACTTCTTAGAGATGGTTTCATCCGGGAAGTCCAATACCCGGAGTGGCTAGCCAATGTAGTGTTGGTGAAGAAAGTGCTGAATAAGTGGAGGATGTGCGCGGACTTCATTGAAGAAAGTGCTGAATAAGTGGAGGATGTGCGCGGACTTCATTGACCTTAATAAAGCCTATCCCAAGGACAGCTACCCTCTACCTCGCATCGATCAGTTAGTTAATGAGAGCATGGGACATGAGATCCTTAGCTCATGGACGCCTTCTCCGGCTACAACCAAGTCTTCATGGTGGAGCATGATCAGGAGAAGACCTCCTTCATCACTGATTTGGGCACTTACTGCTACAAGAGAATGCCATTTGGTTTGAAGAATGCTGGAGCTACATATCAGAGGATTGTCACCAGATTGGCCGCAATCTGGAAGCTTATGTGGACGACTTGCTGGTGAAGTCAAAGCAAGCATCGGCCCACATATCATATTTGGATGAGACCTTATTCACCCTCTGGCGCTACTGAATAAAGCTCAATCCTGCTAAGTGTGTCTTTAGAGTGCAATCGGGAAAACTCCTGGGGTTCATAATCACACAGAGAGGCATAGAGATCAAACCCGAGAAGATAGCCACCATAGAGGGACTACCCAAGCCGCGCACCTTGAAGGATATCCAAAGGCTGAACGAGAAGATAGAGGCTTTAGGCCGGTTCCTCTCCAAATCTACCGAGAGGAGCCTCCCATTCTTCAAGACTCTAAGGGGAAGCAAGAACTTGAAGGAGAGCATGACTTGGACGACTGAATGCAGTGCAATATTTCAGGACCTAAAAGCCTATTTGAGTACCAAGCCACTACTGAGCCAACCTATAGGAGGAGAGATATTGTACTTATACATGGCCGTCTCCTTCGAAGCAGTCAGCTCTGTCCTTGTTCAGGAAGAAGAGAACATTCAGAAGCCCATCTACTATGTGAGCCGGATCCTCAAAGCAGGCGAGCTCAACTGCCCCCTTATAGAGAAGGCTGCCTTTGCCCTCATCATCACTGCAAGGAGACTACGTCCTTACTTCCAGGCCCATGCTATTATTGTGCGGATGAGTCTACCTTTGAAGAAAACACTAGGCAGCCCCACAACATCTGGGAGGATGGTCACCTAGGTAGTCAAATTCAATGAAAATGATGTCCAGTTCGAGCCCATGATACTTCTTAATCGAATCTATTTGCCAAGTGATGAACCAGCTGTGCCCCTACCAACAATTCAGCCAACGGAACCAGTACCTCCTGTAGTCCGAGCTCCTGCCCTACAAAGTCGTTGCACCTTAGAGCATGATTCACCTGAGTTCACCTTATGGTAGTTGTTGAAGGTGAATGGGTCCTCTAGAGAGGCCAGTAGCGGAGTAGGAGTCATCCTACAAAGCCCAGACAGGATGACACATAAGCACTCCATCTCCTTTGGCTTCTCGGCCTCGAATAATGAAGCTGAGTATGAAGCTCTTCTTGTTGACCTTCGAGCGGCACAAGCGTTGAAGGTATAACGCCTTTATATTCTAGCTGACTCGTAGTTGGTCGTCCATCAAGTCAATGGTGTTGGCCTTCTTGTTTTGATGATGATTTTATAAATAATAACGACTAATATCGTTTTTAGTATTTTGTTTCTTGTTGTTTAGTATACACAGGAAAATGAGCTACATTGATGTTGAAGCCTATGCAAATCAAGTCAACCAATTCTTCTTGTTGACCTTCGAGCGGCACAAGCGTTGAAGGTATAACGCCTTTATATTCTAGCTGACTCGTAGTTGGTCGTCCATCAAGTCAATGGTGTTGGCCTTCTTGTTTTGATGATGATTTTATAAATAATAACGACTAATATCGTTTTTAGTATTTTGTTTCTTGTTGTTTAGTATACACAGGAAAATGAGCTACATTGATGTTGAAGCCTATGCAAATCAAGTCAACCAATCAAGTTTAAGATTCATATGATTCACTCTTGGTATACTTAGTATAAGTTTATATGTATTGTGTGTAATTCTTTAAGCTCAATATACACACACACATATATATATTTGTGATTTTCTCAAAACATAGGTATATTTATACAAATTCTATGTTAATATGTTTTGGACTATATATACATTATAAACATCTTTTATTATATCCATATAAATATTCCATAAGCTTTCAAAACTTGTTTTGAGTCAAAAATAAAAAATCACATGTTTTCTTAAACACGTATTTTAGTGTTTTTGCAGATTACAATGATTTTTACAAATGATAAATGGAAATTGAAAAACTCTTTTTCCAACATGTTTGTATTCATGATCATAAACTTTTCCTAAAGTTTTACATTTTTTGGAAATTATTTACTATTTTTAAATCCCTCTCAAAAGTCAGATTTTGGACATGAACAGTCTCTGTACATGTTCATAAGTCAACTTATCAGTACTGATAAGTCGACTTATGAACTACGCTGGAGTGTGTATTTTTTCTCGGCCAAGTCGACTTATCAGTCTTTGTAAGTCGACTTATAGCAAGTCGACTTGTGATCCCATATAAGTCGACTCATAACCTATTTTCAGTCTGTTATTTTCTTCTGCCAAGTCAACTTATGTGCACTGTTAAGTTGACTTATAACTAGCCGTTGGCACAGTAACGACTAGTTTCTAGCTTTGATTATTTTAATATTTTTAAGGGTTTTGGTTGGATTCTTGGGCTTGTTTCTTCAAGCCTATAAATACCCCTTTGCATTAACTATTTCCAACTACTCAAGAGAGTTTTAAACAAGTTTTAAAAAGGTTTTAAAAGTTTGATTTAGTTTGTTTTAAGTTTGGGGTTTGGTTTTCACAAAGAGGAGCTTACATCGTTTGTTGAGGAATTCATCATCAATCTTCCATCATCTACTCTTTGTGTTCATAGAGAAGTTTCCCTAACTCAATTATCTAGCATTTTATTCTTGAATTTTATATCTATTTTATTGTTAGTTCTTTTTGAGTTAGATTTTATTTATACTCATTCATCTCACACACATCCCTATTGAGCTTTTAGGATTACATACACCATATTACGGGTTGTGGTGAGTGATATGGTGAGAGTGAGCTTCATTGTGTTCTCATTCATTATTGGAGAACAATCTATTGTATTTGAGCTTTATTTGTGAGTATCACTTTGTAATACGCATTTATACCAAGAAGAGTGTGTGGTGAGGACGCAGTCGATACCAAGAGGAGTGGCGTTGGTAGTAAAGCTTAGAGAGAGGTAGTAAAGCCGAGCACTTAAGGGAGGTGATACGTGATGATCAACACTTGAGGTTGTAGTTTGTGTATGTACATTGTGAGAGATTTGTAGAGTTTTTGGTGATCTAGAAAACTGAGTGTGTAGAGAAGTTCCGACTTCCAAACCGGGTGTGTCGATAGTGGAGGTCTCCCCGGGAGTAGGGAACAAAGACGTAGGACGGAAGGTCCGAACTCTGTGATCATATTATTATGTTTGGATTGCTCTTTGTGTCCACTATTTGTTTATATTGTTTCTTGTTTATTTTCCCTTTTGCATATATATCCTTGCATATATCTTATTGAATATCATCATTGTTAGGATATATTTGTTAATTAATTTTGATCAGTATTAATATCTAATAAGATTAGTAATAACCCTATTCACACCCCCTCTAGGGTACTAACAAATGGACTATATGCAGCTAAAGATTTGAGGATGGCCTTGTATCTTAAAGTTGCTAAAGAGCATTTAGCTAGCTTCTTGGAGTTCATGATAGCCCAAGAACCCCGTGCTCTTAACGTTTGGGTAGATGCCCTCTCCAAGCTAGGTTCGACAAGCTCCAGGGCTAGCTTAGGGCCTGTTTACACCAACACCCTCAAGCGACCCAGTATCTCCAGGTCGACTGAGACCATCCTCTAGGCAGATACACCTGTGATGTCTTGTTGGTTAGAATTATCCTCTACCTGAATTAGGGCACTTTGCTTGAAGATCTAGCTGAAGCCAAGCATCTGCAGAGGAATTCTCTCCATTATCTCATGATTAACGATTAGCTTTATCAGATGTCTTACTCTAACAGGGATATAAGGCCCTACCTGCAATGCCTTCGGCCACCAAAGGCCAATTATGTACTCAGAGAAATTCACGAGGGATCATGTGGAAATCATCCTTGGGCGTGAACCCTTGTGCAAAAAGTCAACCGCTAAGGGTACTACTGGCCAACTATTTTAGCCGAGTCAAGGCGACTCGTCTCTCATTGCCAAAAGTGCCAGCTCTTTTCATCCATCCCTCGAGCAACGACGACCAAGCTAACTTCCATCATGAGCCTCATACCATTCTCTCAATGGGATTGGATCTGCTAGGTCCTCTCCCTTAAGCTTCAGGGTAGAGGAAGTTCCTCATCATGGCGATTGACTACTTCACCAAATGGATCGAAGCCAAACCACTGGTCAAGATTGGTGAGAGTAACGTCACGAGTTTTGTGTGGAAGTCCATTGTCTGCCTTTTTTGTGTGCCCCGGTCCTTTGAGACCGACAACGACACTCAATTCAACGGTGGAGGCTTTTGCAACTTTTGTAAGGAATACAAGATTCACCTCAAGTTCTTCTCAGTTGTCCACCCCAAATCCAACGGACACGCAGAGGTTGCTAACAAATGCATATTGCAAGCCCTGAAGAAGAAGGTGGACGCTATAGTAGGAAATTGGGTTGAAGATTTGCCTAGCATCCTCTAGTCGTACCGAACGATTCACAAAAACTCGACCAGGTAAACGTCATTCAAGCTAGCTTATGGCGCTGAAGCCGTCACTCCCGTCGAAGTAGGCATGCCTACCATCCGACCACATCACTTCGACAAAGACATGAACTGACAAGGACTTGGAGTCGGCCTCAACCTCCTAGATGAGACCTAAGAGAAAGCATGGTATTGACTTCGATCTTTCACCGAAGACAGTTGAAGATAGAGAGCTGATGTCGAAGACTTCATATGCGAGCATGGTTGGAAGCTTGATATACGCGATGGTATGTATGAGGCCGGATTTGTCATAGGCGGTGAACATAATTTTGAGATACATGCACGATCCAGGAGTGGGTCATTGGGATGCCTGAGATGGATTTTGAGGTACATTCATGGTACCCTTAATTTTGGTTTAGTTTTTGAGCAGGACACTAGAGGTGGGCAGTTGTGCATTGGTTATGTTGATTCGGATTAGCCGGGGATTTGGATAAGCATCAGTCTAAGACGGGATATGTGTTCACTTTTGACCCGTGTGTCGGTGTGTTAGAGATGCACCTTACAGTTTACGGTGGCTTTGTTGACAATGGAGGTAGAGTATATGGCAATTACAGAGGCTGTGAAGGAGGATATTTGGCTTTGAGGACTTTCGGAGGAACTTGGTATTTCGCAGCGGTCCGTCACCATTTATTGTGATAACCTGAGCGCTATCTATTTGGTGAGGAATCAGACTTTTCATGCGAGGACGAAGCACATTGGTGTTCGTTATTACTTCGTTTGGGATGTTCTTGAAGATGGCAACGTGGATATTATGAAGGTCCACACGAAGGATAATCCGACGGATATGCTGACAAAGGTGGTTCCGAGCATTGTCAAAACTTGTTGCAGATTCATGATTTTTGAGGTCATTGACGGCCATTTGGATGAACTACAGACGGCTTGATCCCTTGGGAGAGGGGGTACGTAGGCAGTCATTTTGATGCAGCTGGTTTGGGTTCTCGACTTGTTGTGGAATGAGTCCGTTATCGTGGATTTATTCAACTTCATACTGGATGCAACAAGTGAGACGTTTGTTTGGTATTGGTGTCGGTCTAGTTTTTGAAAAACTTCACCGAGGTGGAGAATTGTAGAAATGGTGAAAATATTGGTAAAGTTTAGGAAATTTGAAGCGAAAAAATATTTGGGTGCTTGCCGGTCGACCGCGAGCCTTGGCGCGGTTGATCGATATATATATATATATATATATATATATATATATATATATATATATATAATTTTGAAAGATAAGTAAGATTTCATTAAAACCGAAACACTAGTACATTAATTACAAGAATGGCTAGGCTACTCTGAAAATAAAAACCAAGGAAACTATAGAGAGGGGAGAGGACCATGGCCGTCACCCTCTACTATAGAGAACCTGGTAAAAAATTCCAGATTGACCCAAAGCCAAGAAATGCTACTACAGTACTATCAAAAAAATAAAAGAACTAAACTCTACAAAGAACAAATTATCACATTTTGTCAAAACCCCAATTCGATAGAATCTTAGGATTTCCAGCCTTCCAGGTGCACGTTCTTAGCAAAATATTTATGTCTTCATATATTCTCCTGAAAACCAAGATCTTGTGCAATTTTTGATTCTGAAAAATCCTTCTGTTCCTTTCCTGCCACACATGCCAGACAGTAGAATTCAGCGCTAATCTTGCCAAAATGTAAGATTTATCTTTCAACTTGAATTTACTTTGGATGTTTTGAGCTTCAGTGTTCAGGTCTTTGACATCTATGTCGCTCAACTGCAGTTTAAGCTTGCAAAGTTTCCAAATAAAACCCGAGAATTGGCAATGGAAATAAAGGTGATCTCTAGATTCCTTCTCTATATTGCAGAGTACACAGATTTCCGAAGTTGGGATTCCAAAATTAAATAGTCTGTCTCTGGTTGTCAATCTGTTATATAAAGCTTTGAGCAAACAATAAGACATTCTTGGATTTGAAGAAGGAAACCATACCACATTGTAGAGTTCAAATATATCCCCAGAGTTTCGTATGTGATTCCAAGCTGAATAAAAAGTAAATATTCCGTTACCATTAGGCAACCATTTCCAGCAATCCTTTTGACCTGTAATAGATATGTTAGCAATAGAAGGTAGCAGGGGAATTAAGCAAGGAATTCTAATGTTCCATTGGGAGTTATGAATAAGGCGAGATACTGTCCAATTGCTAGTTCCAGTTTGTTGAGGTGCTAGAGAATGTATTTGATCAACAACTCTTCCTTCATGAATCCAAGGATCAAACCATATAGAAGTTGATTCACCATTGCCTATGGATTTTCTAATGCATTCCAGAGCTATACTTTTTGTATGTGATAAATGCTTCCAAGTACCAGAGTCCAGAATATTAGCAGTAGCATTCCAAAAATTTTCTCCTTTAATATATCTGCCATGCATCCAGTTTGCCCAGAGTGAATCAGTAGAAGTAAGTAATCTCCATATCAACTTTAATGCCGCAGCTTGACATAAATCATCAATTTTTCTCAGTCCAAATCCACCTTCTTTTTTTGGTCGACAGATATCTTTCCAGTTAATAGCATGAAGCTTTCCAATCCACAAGAAATTTGCAAATATAGATTCCAGATTTTTAACAACTGATTGAGGGAAGTTAAATACAAAAAACCAGTAGGCAGAGGTACTATATAGGATTGATTTTATTAGCTCAACTTTCCCAGCAAATGATAAGGTTGTTGTCATCCATCCTTCAATTCTACTTCTGATTTTGTCAACTAAGGGGAGAAAATCTTTCGATTTTGGATAGTTAACAGATAAAGGTAATCCCAAGTATTTCATAGGCAATTTTCCTCTTGAAATTCCCACAATAGAGCTTAATTCACCTTTGTTAATGCATCCTTTACTGAAGAAAATTTTACTTTTGCTCCTATTTATTTTCAATCCAGTAATCAATTCCATAGATGATAGCAAATTGTTAATACCTTCAAAAGACTTTTTATTTGCTCTACAAAAAACCAACATGTCATCCGCAAATAAGATATGAGAGATTTGAAGATCCTGATGCTTATGGAAACTTTGAATATTTCTTGAAATAGTAGCAAGTTCCATGCCAATTGACCAGAATTCCATAACTAAAACAAAGATATATGGAGATAGAGGATCTCCCTGTCTTATACCTCTATTACTTTGGAAAAAACCAGTGGAGGAGCCATTCAGAAGGACAGAGAAAGAAGGAGTAGAGATGCATTCTTTGATCCATTCAATCCATTTAACTGGAAAACCCATCCGATGCATGATATAATAAACAAATTCTCTGTTGATACTATCAAATGCTTTGTGCAGATCAATCTTCTGACAAGCTCTTTTTCCATGTTTCTTATTGAAATATCTAAGCAGTTCATGAGCTAGTAAAGAACAATCACCAATATGTCTCCCTTTGAGAAAAGCATGTTGATTCTTAGAAATCAATTCACCCATCACCAATTTAAGCCTATTGCTCAGGATCTTAGTAATAATTTTGTAGATAACATTACAGCAAGAGATAGGTCTATACTCATGAATGGATGTGGCTTCTTTTGATTTTGGTACAAGTGTGATGAAAGTATGATTAATTTGTTTGAGCATCTTACCTGAAGAGAAGAAGGATTTTACTGCTACTATAACATCCCCTTTGATAATATCCCAGTTTTGTTGATAGAAATAAGGATTGAAGCCGTCAGGTCCTGGTGCTTTATCTGGAGGCATTTGGAAAAGAGCTGTTTTAATTTCCTTGTAATTTACTTCCTGAACTAACCATTGCTTTGCTGCATCTGTGAGAATTCTCTTCACTGTTAACTTAGGAAACACATTCCAATAGGATGTTTGGTTGAAAAGATCTTCATAGAAAACAGGAGCAGTGAGTTTAATATGTTCAACAGAAGAGAGTTGAGAACCATCTTTGCCAATCAAATATCTGATGTTATTTGTAGAATTTCTTTGTTTGATAGCATTATAAAAGCAACGATTGTTTCTATCCTCTTGCTGAAGCCATAGCTGTCTACTTTTTTGCCTCAATTCCTCCTCTTCCTTACCTAGCCAGCCATCAAGCTCATAACACAGAGTAGTTTCTGTATCTTGTAAACTCTCATTATTCATATCCTTATTTAACTCTTTTTGAATGAATTCCAGCTGCTTTGATAACTTCATAATATTTGCTGTTGTGGATACATTAGAAAACTTAGACCAGATTTTCAGAGCTGACTTTAGTTCTTTTAATTTAGACACCAATATAAACATAGGAGAACCTGTAAACTGTTTTCCCCAGACATTCTTTATAACATCAGCAAAACCTTGACATTGCATCCAGTAGTTGAAAAATCTGAAAGGCTTAGGACCAGAGTTTATGTTGGGTCGGAGATGGATAAGAACTGGAGTATGATCACTTGATGATGTAGTTCTATACTCCGTAAAAACTTGAGGAAACAGATCAATCAACTTAGAATTTCCAAGAGCTCTGTCTAGTTTACCATAGATTTTGTGTATTCCTTGTTGTTTATTGTGCCAAGTCCAAGTTGAACCATTGCTTTTGACATCAGAAAGGCCACAGAGATTGATACAATCATTAAACTCCTGAAGTTTCTTGATTGTCAGGTGAGAACCACCAATTTTTTCGGATGAGAATCTACAGACATTAAAGTCTCCCACTAATAACCATGGCATAGTGTGGTATTGTTCATGAATAATTCTAATATCAGACCATAAATCAGTTCTGGTTGTTTCAGTATTCTCACCATAGATGACACTCAAGATTAAGTTGAAACCTCCCTTATTATGAAGGTTAATTGTGATTTGTTGCAAAGTGACAGATAGTACATCTCCTCTCCATATATCAGCATCCCATGCCACCCAAATTCTTCCTCTATTAGAAGCAATATAATTGTTGCAATATGACCAAAGAGGAGGGATACATTTGGTGATCCTGTGAGATTTTGATGACTTAACTTTGGTCTCTAACAAGCCAACCACACTTGGTTTGAAAGAGTGAATATGTCTTTGAATATCTCTTCTCCTACTAGCCTTGTTCATGCCTCTGACATTCCAACACAACATAGTCATGAGATATTATTTGAAGTGGCCCTGGTAACTCTTTTTGGGCCTAAAGAAGTGTCTTTATTGATTTTGAATTGGGATTTCTTTTTCATCAGCAGCTGACTTTTCTCATTTAGCCATTCTGGATTATCAATGGCAATAGGGAAATCTATATCTGATTTATTAACTTGTTCACCATCAGTTTGCATAGTATCAATAAATACTGTATTTTGCTTTGCTTGATCAGAATGAATACTTACAGTGACTGGAACAGAAGAATCTGGAGGAACCCCAACAACTAATTCAGAGATTCCTGGATTAGCAACATTCATCTTCTTAGTCAGAGACTTCTCATTCCTTGAATCTGAATTATCTTTGTAATTCCCTTGCATAACTAGCTCCTTTGTAATGTGACTATTATTTGTAACTTGTAATGCAATCTCTTTATTCCCCAAATCATGATTCAAGAAAATTTCAGATTCTGTTATAATAACATTATTAGTAGCATCTTCCTGATTAACTGCAGTAGTAGTAGCATCATCATGTATTAACTTCTCTGACATATCAGACATATCAACATCAGCAATTGTAGAAACAGACTCATGAATCTGAATGTTATTAATTACACCTCCAGTAAAAACAGTTTTAATTGACTGAGTATCATTAATATCAGACCCTGCATGCTCTTTGTCATATAAATAGGCTAGTACATCAGTTGATCCCGAGTCTATGTTATCAGCTCCATTATTAGTTGTTTTAGGAATCCATTTATCAACTAGAGTAACCGGACATTGATACTCTACATGTCCAAAATTTTGGCATTTGCTGCATTTTGGGGGAATCCATTCATACTCTATATATATATATATATATATATATATATATATATATATATATTGAAACACGATTTTAGGGTTTTGTTAATCAGAGATTGAGATTGTACTGAGCATATTGAGAGGGAGAACTTATGAGCAAGTTGAGAGATTTGGTTTAGGGTTTATTTGAGTGATTTTGTGAGATTGTAACCCTTTGTACGCTCCTTGATTTAGTGGAATCTCCCCATCCTCTCCCCGTGGACGTAGGCAAATTGTCGTACCACGTATATCTCTGTGTTTGGTTTGATTTGTCATATTTTGGATTGGATTGTGCTCGTGTTTGGTTTGATTATCTTCTCATGTGACTCATAGACTCGTTTGGTTGTCGATCACGCTTCCGCAAAGGCGCGCAACACGAATTACTGGAGCTATGAACTAAATTAGCACTCAAGCTTGATTAATCAAAAAGTCAACCCATTGAGATAAACCCGATGAAAAAACTAAGATGAAGCCCTGTTAGAATCCCTAAAATTTTCTATATCAAATCTTAACACAATAACCCAATAATGGGTTTATCGTCAATCACGATAATAACAAAATCCCAAGCTGAAAACAAGAGCTCAAGTTTCATGGAAATTTAAACTTTTCACAAATAAACTAGTACTATGTTTAATGGTGTCGAATTTTAGAGATAATTCAAAAAATTCAACAGCTAAGAAATAGATCAATCACAAAGATAATTAACAACTGAGAAATTTTTTTAGAGTTAATTCAATAAAAATTCGAGATTATACATTGGTGTGAAATCGCAGACCCCATAGATCAAAATACCTTAATGGATACAAAAGTAGAGCAAATCCAAACTTGATCAGCAACTGATGATAACACCCATAATGATCAATCAACAAATCCATCAACTGTAGGTGAAGAAGACGAAGATAGATCCTATCGAATATAAATTAGGGCAAGATCGAGAGCCGGGTCAAATTAGGGAAAATATAACTGCTAGATATTTTTCTAAAACTTTTTTATAAAATAGGTAAACCAAATAGCATCTTAGGCTTAAGTTTCATCTATCCAGTTTGTAGTTGGGGGCAATCAATGTTGACAGGAAAGTAGGTATTTTGTCCATGAAATTTGCAATTATTATGTTGATCCGTGAAACAGCACTAGCTTCATGACCCTTACGAAACCACTTATATTTTATACATCTTCGTCGTCTTTGTGATTCATTTTTATGCCCATTAGCTAATTACTCGGCCCAAAGCACATAGTCAAAGTGCTATATTAAGATAACATGTGATTATATTGTTTGGGTCAAAACTTGATGTTTTCATTGCCTTTGAATCTATTACAACTTTGATCATTATGATACACATAAATAAACGAGAAAAGTAGATCTTTTTGTAAGATCGATTTATACAATGAAAATGTAAAATAGTACAACTCTTTTCAAACAGCGCAACAGACGTTTATCACTCGCTGCTTGCGTGGGAACTTCGCCTGTGCCGGGGACGTTAATATCCATGGACCGTCACGGATCAGATCCGGTTGACAGATTAAGTTAATCGAAGCTCTTACTTCACGAAGGAAGTAATCGTTGCAACGGTAATCCCGACCAAGCGAGATTATGGCTCTTCTTGAGATTAAGACTAAGCTTAAATCTGGAGGAATAAGGGACGGGTCTCAGATCTCTTGAACTCCACTCTTTATGCACAGGAATTCGCCATGATCTACTAACCCTCGCTATAAATTCATGGCTCCACTCTCCAATTCGGCAGCGCTTCGCCCTCTTGATGTTCGCCCTGTGAAATGAGTCCCTAGGCCTATATTTATAGGCTTCGGTTGGGGGTATTTGGATAAGAATGAGTGATTTGGTCTTATCTTCAGTCAATAATAACCTAACCACGTTTGTAGATGATATCAAGTCAGTTAGGAACCCCTGAAATAGATAAATCCCGAGAAAACTGCAAAAAACCGTCAAAAACGCGTTTTTGCAGTTCTGGGCGCGAGACAGACCGTGGTGACCCACGCGCCGGTCACCATGGCCCAGCCGCGGGTCACCAGGCGGTGTCCCGCATGAGCGCAGGTTCCGAGTTTTTTTTTCACGTTTTCGATATTTCCCGACTGTCCCGGACATGTATTTTCTGTTGTTTTGCGTATTTGGTCGTCTTGTTGACTTGCAAGCATCGTTAACTTGCTTCATGCCCTCGTTAGCTTCTTTACGGTACTTGGAACTGTTGACAAGCGTGGGGTGCACTTTGGATCTGACCGACAAGCGTGGCGGACACTTTGGATCTGACCGACAAGCACGTCAGGCACTTTGGATCTGACCGACAAGCGTGTCGAGCACTTTGGATCTGACCGACACGCGCGAGCTAACTGACGAGTGCGTCTGGTCACTTGTGGTTGACTGACGTGCACGAGCTGACTGACACGCGCGGGCTGACCGACAGGTATGACGGCCAATTGGAGGTGGCCGGTGAGCGCACGAGACACAGTTGGTTCGTCATTCCGGTTCATGCACTCTTCAGCATCAGATAATCCTCTTATATTCGAATAATGACGTTCGTCATCTTCTCTCCGTCTCGAGTTGTGTGTGGACACCTATAGGTATTTTTAGATGCTTATAGATACCCCCTCCAAAGTATTTTAGACTTATTCTTTTATAGAAGAGTCTGGAATGCTTCGAATAAGATAGACCCTTTTCTCAATCTCGTAGAGGGACCTGTGAACTGCTTCAATTCTTAACTTCTTCAGCCGTTAGTCTATTCAGTGTTTTGTTGAATAGATGAAATTCTTCCGGCGCTACGTTTATCATCTGACCGTTCTCGAAATCTTGAACTGAAGTTGATGTGTAAATTTAGCTTGCATCATTGAGCTGACTTTGAACTAATCATCTTCATCAGAAATTCATATCTGAATGTGATTGAACTCCCCGGAATCATCATTTGCCTTATTTTGGTAAAATTGCTGATGTGTTGATCGACATCGATCTTTGTGTTGACCGGTGTTAACCTTTGCTGTAACGCGTTGTCCGGCATTGTCCTTTGATTTAACACATTGGCCGTCGTTAACATAGTTTATACTCGTACGTTTGCTGGAGTCTACATAGTTTAAGCTCTTAAGGTGTTGGAGCGTGACAGTCCCAAATGTAGGGGCTGCAAGACCAACTGTTAAAGCTGATTCATCTGCAGTAATGAATCTCATCCTGGGGTTATTAGATGCTCAAGTCACGAGACCAACTAATAAAACTGATGCGTCAATGACTATCATATTTATAGAATTTTTGGTAAATTCTCAGCCATCAGCGGGTTTGATTAGCCTTTACCGACTACCGTTTGAGTCGGGCTAGCAAACAGATTGTTTAAATCAGTTCTGCACATAATGTTATGCTAAAATAGTTAACTCTTTTAGTGCTACAATATTAAATACATAGACTTCGTCTTTCTCACGAGAATAGACTATCCGGCAACACGTGTTAGGCGCTGACTTATCCCTTCTTAGGATTCGGGATAAAAATCTCCAGACTTGGATTTTGGTGTCTTCTTCAATCGGTGAAAGACTAAACCAGCAACGTGTGCTAGGCGTTGACTTATCT
Organism: Asparagus officinalis; assembly: GCF_001876935.1. Classification (NCBI taxonomy): domain Eukaryota; kingdom Viridiplantae; phylum Streptophyta; class Magnoliopsida; order Asparagales; family Asparagaceae; genus Asparagus; species Asparagus officinalis. The sequence continues at coordinate 50,827,199 of NC_033798.1, forward strand.
CTATTTAGGAGTCGAGATAAAGTTTCCCGTACGTGTGAAGCACGGATTATGGCGTTATTAATAACAACCTGCCATAATATTGAATATGTGGGCTATTGTCCTTTTTACCATCAAAGACTAACCGACAACTCGTGTTAGGTGCTGACTTATCCCTACTTAGGTTTCAGGATAAAAGTCTCCGGACTTGGATTCTGGTGTCTTTTTCAATCGGTGAAAGACTAAACTGGCAACGCGAGTTAGGCGCTGACTTATCCCTACTTAGGATTTGGGATAAAATTCCCCAGATTTAGATTCTGGTATCTTTTTTCACTCGACGAAAGACTAAACCCGATGCTGGAGAGGAAGAATTTTATATTCTATCTCCAGGTCTTCTTTTATGATAAAGACAAACCCGATGCGGGAGAGGAAGAATTTTATATTCTATCTCCAGGTCTTCTTTTGTGGTAAAGACAAACCCGATACGGGAGAGGAAGAATTATATATTCTATCTCCCAAAACTAAAGATGAAGAATTTTATTTTCTATCTCTAGTTGTAAAGGAAACTCAAAGTGGGATCTTCAATTCAAGAATCCGGGAAGGTGAAACTAAGAGTGAGATCTCCACTCTGAGAATCGAAAAGATTTGGGTAATCCTAACTATCGGAAGGTTTGATTACCAAACTAAAGATTAATTTCTCATTTATCGATAGTGAATTATGGTTTTGACCCTAAATGTAGGAAGGTTTGATCACTCGATTTGAAAGTGGACCTTCTTGTTCATAGAAGGAATCGAGAAGGGAGTTTGGTTTTGGCCCTAACTATAGGAAGGTTTGACCGAGTGGGAGGTTTGAGAAGATCCTAACTGTAGAAAGATTTGATCGCTTGATTGGTGGTCCTCTTGTTCATTGGAGGAATCGAGAGATGATTTTGGTTGTAGTCCTAACTGTAGGAAGGTTTGATCAGGTGGAAGGTTTGAGACGACCCTAACTGTAGGAAGGTTTGATCGCTCGATTTAAAAGTGGACCTCTCGTTCATGGAAGGAATCGAGAGGAGATTTTGGTTATGGTCCTAACTATAGGAAGGTTTGACCAAGTGAATAGTGAGAGTGTAAATTACAGCGGGAGTATTGATTCGTACAAATCACTCAAAGGGGGTTCCTAGTGTTAAGTAACAAATACTTAACACGGAGGGGTTTGACAATTGTCAATAATAAGGAGATTAAAATTCCAAATACTATGTCCAGACTCTAACAATGAGAGTGTTAAGTGCACAGACGTAGCGGGAGTTTGAGTGGGTGTTTCTTATTCATCACCTTCTTGAAGTGACCGGGTTATCCCTAAGAATACACTATGTATAATTCTTTCGGGAACGTCCCGTTACATGAATTATTCACTCCCATCTTTTTGCAAAATTACGTCTGATATTGAACTCAGTTGCGTGATCGAGTTATCCTTAAGAATATTATGTATAAAATTCTCCAGGAACTTCCCGTCAAAGGTAGAAAACAGTTTAGACTCATATACCTATTGGAGTATGCATGGAGGAGTTTAACCTCATGCATCTGTTAGAGGACCGAGAAGTAGTTTATACCCGTATATTCTTCGGAGTGTTAGAAGGAACAGTATATACTCTTATACTTGTTGGAGTCTTCATTCAGCTTACTTTAGCATTATAACGCCGGCTTCAACCAAGATTTGAATGCTATTCTTGAGAGCTAAGCAAGCCTTCGTAGGATGAAGGATCCTTCTGTGATACACACAGTACTTTAGATTCATAGTGTTGTCCGCTTCCTCCTGATCTGCGATAGTGGTAGCTTGATCTTGTTATTTTCAAGGAGGGACTTGAAAATGGCTGGAACATCTTCGTCCTTGAAGGAGTACTCTTTTTGGAGTATTGGACCCAAAGTATTTTGATGTCTCCGGGGTTGTTTTTGTGACGTCTAATTAACATCAACAATTCCTACAGGTGCATTCCCCTTACCACGGGAGACGAAGCTTGAGTTCGGAAGATTAGCCATCGGTTGGCTTCTCTCGGCTTTCTTCCTTCTGGGGAAGCAGTCGGCCTGCTCTCCGCACACTTTCAACTCTTTCCAGGTGTTGGCCGGTGCTACTTTCATAACTACCAACATATCCAAAGAGAGGTTGTTGTGACAGGTTTAGAGGATGAAGTCCTCTGTGATCGGATCTTGGTAGTTCATCGCTTTATTCCGGAAGCGCTTGACGAAGTCGTCGACCGTCTCATCATATTCCTATTTCTCATCGAAGAGTGTCCTGATTGACACCTCGGCATCATCATTAAAGAAGTGGGCGAGGAACAGGTTCACTAGGTCATCCTAGCTGTTGATGCTTCTAGGTTTAAGACAGCAGTACTAATCGAAGGCGGGCCCGTGAAGGGTGCTAATAAATGACCGAACCATCAGGAATTCATTCTCAGAAATCACACCCAAGTGAGATTTGAAGTAAATTAGATGCTGAGTAGGCGAAATCTTCCCGTCAAACGGTGTGAAGTTGATCAGGTTTAACTTTGTCGGGTACAGGATCGAATCCCACTCCCTTGGGTAAGGACACGAAATACAGATCTTCTTCACCTTTCGCATAGACATCAGAGTGTTGAATTTTCCCTCGAGGTCCTTTATTTTCTCATCCTCGCTTGCATCGTGCTTTGGACGATTTCTGAGAGGAATAACGGGACCACCCTAGTGTTATCATTATTGGTGGGACTACCCCTGGCGTCATTATTCTCAGTGGGTCCACCCCCAGTGTTCTGGTCAACGAGAGGGTTATCAGCATCGAGATGTTCGTCTACGTCTGAATCGCTATCTGTTTGGTTAGCAATGTTGCGACGACTGGATTCACCTATCTGATTCAACAAGGCTCGGATCTGTTGGTCATGCTCCTCCCTCATTCGCAGCATAACCATTTCTATTTCGAACTTGAAGTTCTCTTTTTGCTTAGCCAAGGCATCCTCGATGATTTTGGCCATTTGGTCAGTGTTGATCATAAACGCCTCCCGGGATTATCCTGGGCTAGACACCGTATTATCAGAAGCGACTACAGAATTAGCATATGATGTTTCATCATCCAAGGATATTCCGCTATTCATCCTTTGATAGTTCCTATGTCTAGTAGTTCCTACGCGTAACTGAGTTATATGTTGGGATACGTCCAAAAAATAACGGGGACTGAAACTTCGTGTTGACTTTCCTTTATCGACCATATTGATAGTGACCTCTGAGAGTTTGTCGTCTTGCGAAGCTGATCTTTTTCGATAAAAACTCCTTGTCTTGGACTAGGACATTCTGGTAGAGATCCTTTTAAATACCGAGACCCTCCGTGGAGCGGTCTTAGGGTAGCTACACGCTGATAATACTACCCTGATGAGTTTGGCACACAGACAATGAAAGTCCATCTCCCGGGTATCTCTCTTTCAAGATCAGTTCGTACCCCCAGCCTGATAGTATAACTCATCGGCATAATTACCGAATCAACCTATTGTGTGTTGGCATGACTTTCCAGGTATAACGTCGTCACCATCAGACGAAAATGTTTCCTTCTGAGGGCTCAACGTCTTGTTAGCACTCTCAAGAGTCGCACGTTTTGAGCTACGCATTTGTGAGCGTAGAATCTCAACGGGCTCTTGGATAATGACTCGCAGTCCGAGGTGCCCAGTTATAGAAGCTTTCCCATCATAGGAAGGCTCTAACTTGTTGCAAGGACGAGTGCGACCCCAAGTTCGATGAGTTGCTCGGGGTTCATTCATCGTGCCCAAGCGTTCTTTGACTGGAGCTTTGTCTCGATTCTCGTGTAAAGGAACAAGGTGGTACACCCTTGCTTTCCTACTTCTGAACAAGTCTACACTGCCACGAGGCTTCACTGGAAGTATTGGATCAATCAGAGCAGGGGCAAAACTCAACGGAATCAGAAAAATAGGTGCAGGGTGTCTCCTATCTCGACCTTAGTGCGGGTCAGACACTGGTGATCCGTGACTGGGAGGGTCAGACTTGAGTGACCCATGGCTTGGAGGGTCAGACCTGAGTGACCCATGGCTTGGAGGGTTGGATTTGAGTGACCCGCGGTTGTGAGGGTCAAACATGAGTGACCCGCTGCTTGGAGGGTCAGACCTGAGTGACCCGCAGCTTGGAGGGTCAGACTTGAGTGACCTGCGGCTTGGATGGTCAGACATGAGTAACCCGCGGCTAGGAGGGTCAGACCTGAGTGACCCATGGCTTGGAGGGTTAGACTTGAGTGACCCGCGGTTTGGAGGGTCAGACTTGAGTGACCCACGGCTTGGAGGGTCAGACATGAGTGACCCATGGCTAGGATGGTCAGACTTGAGTGACCCGTGCCTTGGAGGGTCAAACCTGAGTGACCCGCAATTTTTGATCTTTTCGGCCGCTGTCTTGGACTTTGGCCTCCAGGTTTGATACAGTCTTGGTTGTTTCTTGGCTATGTCCTTCTTCTGCATCTTTTGTGCCTTTTGCACAAGAATTCACGCGTGTGCAAGCATTGCGCGGCGATTCTGGATTTGCTCCTCAAGAGTTGAACAGATCCTTTTGACTTGGATCCATTCGCTTGTTAATGATTTGGAGGAGGGGGTGTTTGCTCGCTGTTGGGGCGCTTGACGCTTCCTGAACTATAGATCCGACTTGTAACAGATCCCGTTGATTGGCTCCAAAGCTTTGGCGAGATGGAGCGCGAGGCGTTGACGTTGCCTTTGACGTGACCTCTTCGATAAGATTGGCGCGCCTTTAGTACTCAACTCCTTGATTGAGGAGGAATCCAGATCTGCAGATCCGGCCTTGTTGAAGGCCGGAGAGGCGTTACAAGGTGCCGCTACCGTAGCAACGGGGGCGTTGATCTTCCTGTGCTTGCGAGTGGAGGAGGATCTGGAGGAGGAGAACGACAGATACTCCTCGAACTTCTGTTGGTCGATCACGTACTCAACATCTTCTTTAATCGGGATCCGGATCCGAGGTTGCGGCACATCAGCCTTCGCAGAAAGGCTGTTGGCTCCCACTGTGGTCGCCAACGTGTTTGGGTCAAAAGTTAATGTTTTCATTACCTTCGAATCTATTACAACTTTGGTCATTATGATACACTCAAATAAACGAGAAAAGTAGATCTTTTTATAAGATCGACTTATACAATAAAAATATAAAATAGTACAACTCTTGTCAAACAGCGTAACAGACGCTTATCACCCGCTGCTTGCATAGGAACTTTGCCTGTACCGGGGATGTTAATATCCGTGGACCATCGCGAATCAGATCCGGTTGACAGATTAAGTTAATTGAAGCGCTTACTTCACGAAGGAAGTAATCGCTGCAGCGGTAATCCCGACCAAGCGAGATTACGACTATTCTCGAGATTAAGACTAAGCTTAAATCTGGAGGAAAAGGGGACATGTCTCAGATCTCTCGAACTCCACTCCTTATGCACAGGAATTCGCCAAGATCTACTAACCCTCACTGTAAATTCGTGGATCCACTCTCCAATTCGGCGGTGCTTCGCCATCTTGATGCCCGCCCTGTGAAATGAGTCCCTAGGCCTATATTTATAGGCTTCGGTTGGGGGTATTTGGATAAGAATAAGCGATTTGGCCTTATCTTCAGTCAATAACGACCTAACCACATTTGTGGATGATATCAAGTCAGTTGGGAACCCCTGGAATAGATAAATCCTGAGAAAAATGTAAAAAACCATCAAAAATGTGTTTTGGCAGATCTGGACGCAAGACAGACCGTGGTGACCCGCGCGGCCCGGGTCACCAGGCCGCGGGTCACCCTCAGGTGACCCGCGCGGTCGCGGGTCACCAGGCGGTGTCCCGCATGAGCGCGGGCTCCGAGCTTTTTTTAACGTTTTTGATGTTTCCCGAATGTCCCGGACTTGTATTTTCTACCATTTTGCATATTTGGTCGTCTTGTTGACTTGCACGCATCGTTAACTTGCTTCATGCGCTCGTTAGCTTCTTTACGGTACTTGAATCTGACCGACAAGCGCGTCGGGCACTTTGGATCTGACCGACAAGCACGTCAAGTACTTTGGATCTGACCGACAAGCATGTCGGGTACTTTGAATCTGACCAACGCGCGCGAGCTGACTGACGAGTGCGTCTGGTCACTTGTGACTGACTGACGTGCGCGAGCTAACTGACGCGCGTGGGCTGATCGACAGGTGTGACGGCCTTGGAGTTGGCCGGTGAGCGCACGAGACACAGTTGGTTCGCCATTCTGGTTCATGCATTTGTCAGCATCAGATAATCCTCTTAGACTCGGATAATGACGTTCGTCATCCTCCGTCTCGAGCTGTGGGTGGACATCTATAGGCATTTTTAGACGCCTACATATATTGAAAAAATTTTATGTCAACTTAAGTGGACCATCCACCAAACTTTCAATCCATTAATGCTACCTAGGGATCCTGTAAGACTATGAAGAACGACTTTAATATATATATATATATATATATATTAATATTATATATATATATATATTATATATTAGTATATATATATATCATATAATATATTATATATATATATATATTACTATATATATATATATATATATATATATATATATTATAATATATATATATATATATATATATATATATATATATATATATATATATATTATATATATATATATATATATATATATATAATATATATATAATATATATAGAGGAATATGGTATATGCTTGTAACCCAAGCACAAAAAAGTTATGCTTGTAGTGATGTGGTCACATGCTCCCTCAACTCATTCAAAAATGTGGACCACATTCACATGGGGTAATGAGTGGATGAGGATTGAGCACAAATCAACTACCAAGCACGCAAATTTGTGCTTGCTACCAAGCATTACCATATTTTTCATATATAGTATGTATATATATATATATGATATATATATAATGTATATATATAAATATATATATATATATATATATATATATATATATATATATATATATATGAGAGAAATGAGTATGCTTGGTACCAAACACAAATTTAGTGCTTGGTAGTGAGGTGTCATATTCACATCCACTCATTCTAATTCTCAACCACTCCCCAACTTATGTGAATGTGGGCCTCGATTTCAATGAATGGAGGAGAATATGTCACATCACTATAAAACATAAAAACTTGTGCTTAGAACCAAGCATACCTATTTTTCTATATATATATATATATGAGTGGATAAAAAGTTTCATGAAAATATACCTCTTGTCTACTTAGGGGCTGTTTGGTTGGGGTTTTTTTTTGGAAAACTGCAGTTATGGCACAAAAAGCAACTTTTAGGGCTTTTTTGGATTCCAAAAACCGCGTTTGTTTCCCACTTTTTTTAGGAAAAGGATTGCCAAAATACTGACAAACTGTAGCTTTTTTTGGACACTCCATTTCCACTATTTTTGAGTAGAATTGGGCTGGAAATCTGACACAACACTTCCAGCTCAGCGTTTCCTTTTCTCTTCACTCGAAGAACTTGGACCCGTTATTGATACCCTCACCGCCTCATCTTAATGTGCCTCTTCTCTTCTACCTTTCCCTCCTCCGTTTCGCGCCGATTCAAGAGAAAAATTAGGTAGCCGAGGCATCAATCGGTGGCAAATCGATCTAGAATGGTTGATTAGCTCCCTGCTGGGACACCTCGAACGCACGTAGCCCTTGATTTCTAAAGGAATTTTCTGATGTTGGGGTTTTACAAGTCTGCGATTTTCTGATGATGTGGCTTTTCATAGTGCATGTCGCCTTCGTTGATGGAGGTGATCTTCTCTGATCCACTTGTAACCGAAACTCCTCCCTGATCTGAACTTCAGATCTGCCGCCTCGATCTCTGGTTTAGGGGTTCAAGTTCCTTCTCTGATCATTAGGGTCTACTCCACACCGACGATAAGGTATAGCCTTCAGTTCCCTAATTTATTAATTTTATATGATTTTAATAAATTTTCACTATTTACTTAATATAGGTAGGCAATTATAGAAGAGTCTGAGTTCCAATATTATGATGAAAAACTGAGTATATTTACGGCATAGTTTACTCCCCAGAATTTTTTGAAATGTCAATTTTGTTTTCTATACTTACATAATTTAGATGTTTATCTTTGCTTGCTTATGTCCTTCGTGTATATGAAGGCTAGCTCAAAATATTGGCACAGTTTAATTTTATTTAGAATATGAGATCGTGGTTGATTTAAGAAGAAATTATGTGTAGTTATATAATTTTACTATACTGAATATCCACTAAAAGTATTAGAATTAAAAATTCGATCCCATTATTTGTCTATGCATAAGAATGTATTTTGCACCCATTGTAGATGGAAGATATTGTTGACAAAGCGTTAATGAGGATATCGAGTAATGCTACTATGTCTGCCATCGCCACTGTGTTGACATGTGTAATGAGAATGCGTTGTAGAAGAAAATCTGTCACCTATCACCATGGGGAGGGGAAAAAACAGAAAATAGAGTCTAGGGATGCCCACATATGCCGTGTATTTTCTGGCTATAGTCACAGCTGTAGAGACTATATTAGAATGCGGCCTCATGCATTTGAAAATCTTGTCAGTATAATGAGAGGGTCCGGCCTACTACGGGATTCACGTGATGTAAAAGTTGAAGAACAGTTGCTCATGTTTCTTAATGTATTAGGACATAAAACAAAAAATAGAATTGTAAGATCACATTTCATAAGATCGGGAGAAACAATTTCTAGATATTTTAACAAATGCCTAGAAGCAGTTGGTTGTATACGGGGGCGGTTCTTGAAGCAAGCACCAATGGAATTAGCGCCAGAGATTGCAAGCAATCATTTATACTATCCTTATTTCAAGGTAATACACTCATGAACATACAGTGATCTACAGAAGTAAAATTGTTATCCTATTGTTTAATAGTCAATTTGTAAAATTATATAGGATTGCATTGGCATGATAGACGGGACCCACATTGACGCTATGCTTCCTGCTAGCCTTGTGGCCCGCTTTAGAGGCCGTAAAGGTGTGACTCAAAATGTTCTAGCCGCCTGCACCCCAAATAAGTTATTTTCATATGTTCTCGCCGGTTGGGAGGGGTCTGCAAATGATTATAGAGTACTACAAGATGCACTTTCAAGACCTCAACCTCATGGCCTGAGAGTCTACGATGGTAATTACTCGTTAATGACAAAAATGGATATTCAATTGTAATTTACAAAGAATTTAATTATTTACGATAATGTGTTGTTTAAAATTGTAGGCAAATATTATTTGTGCGATGCGGGGTACACCACCATGCCTGGCTTCATCTCCCCTTATCGTGGTGTACGTTACCATTTAAATGAGCACAGGGGTAGGCCAATAAATAACAGAAGAGAGTTATTCAATCTAAGACATTCCTCGCTACGGTCTAAAATTGAATCAACCTTTGGATTGTTGAAGAATCGTTTCAAAATCCTCACTGCAAAGCCACATTATCCTTTTCCAACCCAAGTTGACATAGTATTGGCTTGTGCTATACTTCATAACTACATTGCTATAGTCGACCTGGGCGATGACTTATTAAATGAGGACATTACCATTGATGATGACGATGTAGAAATAGCTACTGAGGGGGAAGATGCCAATCTTGTTGACTTTTCTCAAAATGTAACACAAAGAGAAGAAAGAGATTCAAGGAATGAATGGAAAGAGAAGAGGGATGACATTGCAAGTGCTATGTGGCTAGACTATTGTAATAAATATCGTGGTGGGGACACAACCGAAATTGGCTTGTAATTGACATTTTTATATTTCCAGAATTGTTGTATTTCTTAAGTTTGTCGTCGGGACTGGTTGTATTTATTAAGTTTGTTAATGGTGGCTTGATTTTATCTTTACATTATGTGCCTTTGGTCTAACATGATCTTTGTTCTTCATATTTTCACCATGTGATTTTATTATAACAGGTCCTTCATCCTTTTAAGTATGGCCGAGTTTGATGATAGAAATGATGATTGTGATGCCACTCCCTCCCCTAAAACCCCTCCAGCTCCTCCTTCAAACTTGAACATGAACTTCATGTCATTCCCTCGTGCACCATTCTCTGCTCCCCCCCACCCCCTCCATTTCCATCTTTCTGTCCTTACGACGGTAATTTTGCATATATGACTCAACAACCTACGTCTTACATGAACATGCTTACTAGCCACCATACATTCCATGCAACCCCTAGCCCACATAACAGTAATTGTCAATCTGGAGAGAGTCGTTCGACTAAGAGGGTTAATGAAGTTGATGCTGAGGCAATATCGCCATCCCGGAAAAAGAAGAAAGTAGCTGCTAAAAGAAGATTGGCGTCAACAATTACAGACAAGCCTCCCAACACTAGGGGTGTGCCTAACATGTATTGGAATGCCAGACATGATGATGTTCTAATCCCTGTTCTTGCTCAATTGGCAAGAGATGGCCTTAAGGTTGATAAAAATTTTAAAATGCATGCATACAAAGTGGCCGCAGATGAAGTTAACAAGAAATGTGGAACTGGATTCACAAAGGAGAATGTGATGAACCATATGAAGAGCTTGAAGAGAAAGTTTTTTGATATGCGAACTGTGGTGAACATGAGCGGGGCTGGATTTGATCCGACATCAAAAATAGTGACCATGGATCCAGATTCATTTGATATGTGGACAAAGGTATCGATTGGTACTGGCTATATTTATCTTTCATTATTTGCGTACAATTTTATGTAGTGAGCAATTTTTTCTTAAATTTAGTTATTACATAGGACAATAAGTGCAATAGCTCAAAGTTTAAGGAGTACTTGAACACGCCTCTAACGCACTACGAAGATTTTTGTATGATTGTTGGTGATGACCAAGCAAGGGGAAATTATGCCAAAGATGTGAGTAAGAAACTTGGTAATAGTCGGCCTAATCCACTTTTTGAGGATCCGATCAATCTTTGTGAAAATGATGATATTGAGGCCTCAAAGTCACAATTTGAGGCTGAGACACCAAGTGTTGAAAGGCTTGACCCTCACTCTCAAAATGTGAAGTCGGCTAGCGGGGTAACTTCTACATCCAATGCCAAACCTCATTCAAAAAGGAAGGGTGGCAAGGGAAAAGAGGATGATTCACTAATGCGTGAACTCATCGAGTCCATGTTCCACTCAATCCAAAACCAACATATTTTACATTGGACTGATCGCATGGCCAAGGCTTTATCCGCACATGCAGCTGATTTCTCTGAGACAATACTGGATAAGGTGCTGGATTTTCTATATGACAATGAATCAGAATCTAGGCGGTTCATTATCAAGTCGAAAAATGCGCAGAAACTAATCTTTGAGAAGATTATACGCGAAAATGGATTTGCCACCAATGATTTGCCGTAGTGGACACTATATTGGGTAATGGATTAGTTTCCTACCTACTTTTGCACTATTATAGCCGTATTTATAATCAAGTGAACATGTTATAATCTTGTAATATTGTGAGACAACACATTTACTTTATGTTCATGAAGCAGCAGCGACCTATCATGTTTCTTACTCCTGTCTTGGCTCATGTTATTTTTGTTGAGTTGTATTACCAAGTCTAAGCTGTTATTTTTGGTTGAGTTATATTTTTCAATAAGTTACTAAGCTTATAACATAAAAAGACAATGAGAAGCTGTTATTTTTGGTTGAGTTATATTTTTCAATAAGTTACTAAGCTTATAACATAAAAAGACAATGAGGAACTGAATTTATAAGTTACTAAGCTTATAACATAAAAAGACAATGAGGAACTGAATTTATATATTGTATTACCAGGTCTGAAGTAACTGCTACCTCATCTGTGTACAGGTTATAATGATTCGCATAAGTTACTCAGGGTTTTTTCAATAGGCAATGAGGATTGCTCATGTTATTTGTTAATGCAGCCTATACTGAGTAATTGTATTGGTCTGGATAAGGCTTACCATGATGAGATTACAATCTAGATTGCTAATGTGATTTTTAGGTGAGGCAACTATTATGCGTAGGCAATCCTCAATGCAATTACAATATGTAGGCGAGGCATCGTATACTGATAATATAGCTATAATCTGAGCCTTGTATGCCATTGCTATCTTAGATTTATTTGACTTTTTAAGTTGTGCCTCAATTTTCAGCTTTGCTAGGTTTTTTTTCTTGCTTCAGTTGCTGGTTGTGCATCTGAGCTTTGTATGCCATTGCTTCACTTATATTATTCAGCTTTTTGTGCTGAGTTTTGCATGAGTTGTTTTTCCTTGCTTTAGTTTCTAGTTCTGCTTCACTTTGATATGCTTCAGTTCCCAGCTGTGCACTACATTGCTTAGCTAAAAATTTCAGCTGAGTTGTTGCAGTTGCTCCTGTCTTCAGCTTTGCTGACTTTTTCCTTTGCACTCAGTTTTTAGCTTTGCATCACTATTTATCTGGGTTTAGAGTATTTTTATGTACAAGTTATAACTATGTATATAAGTTAGTTTGGATTTTGTTTTTATTTGTTCTAGTATTACCTAGCTGAGTTTTGCTGAGTTGTTTTTCCCTACTTCAGTTCTCAGAGTTGCTGTTTGTGTTGAGTTGTTATTTCAATAGGCAATGAGGATTGCTCATGTTATTTGTTGATGAAGCCTATACTGAGTAATTGTATTGGTCAGGATAAGGCTTACCATGATGAGATTGCAATCTAGATTGCTAATGTGAGTTTTAGGTGAGGCAACTGTTATGCGTAGGCAATCCTCAATGCAATTACAATATGTAGGCGATGCATCATATACTGATAATATAGCTATAATATGAGCCTTGTATGCCACTGCTATCTTCGATTTATTTGACTTTTTAAGCTGTGCCTCAATTTTCAGCTTTGCTAGGTTTTTTTCTTGCTTCAGTTTCCAGATGTGCATCTGAGCTTTGTATGTCATTGCTTCACTTATATTATTCACCTTTTTGTGCTGAGTTTTGCATGAGTTGTTTTTCCTTGCTTCAGTTTCCAGCTCTGCTTCACTCTGATATGCTTCAGTTCCCAGCTAAAAATTTCAGCTGAGTTGTTGTAGTTGCTCCTGTCTTCAGCTTTGCTGAGTTTTTCCTTTGCACTTAGTTTTCAGCTTTGCATCACTATTTATCTGGGTTTAGAGTATTTTTATGTACAAGTTATAACTATGTACATAAGTTAGTTTGGATTTTGTTTTTATTTGTTCCAGTATTACCTAGCTGAGTTTTGCTGAGTTGTTTTTCCCTGCTTCAGTTCTCAGAGTTTCTGTTTGTGCTGAGTTGTTATTTCAATAGGCAATGAGGAACTCTGAGAACTGATGAGATTGCAATCTGTGCTGAGTTGTTCATACCGCAGTAATTCCCTGCTTTAGTTCTCAGAGTTTTTGTTTGTGCTGAGTTGATGCAGCCTATTGATATATTTGTTGAGTCTGTTTCCAGCTACTATTTCCAGCTCTGCTTCACTTTGATTTGCTTCAGTTCCCAGCTGTGCATCACTTTGCTTAGCTAAAAATCCCAGCTGAGTTGTTGCAGTTGCTCCTGTCTTCAGGTTTGCTGAGTTTTTCTTTTGCACTCAGTTTTCAGCTTTGCATCACTATTTATCTGGGTTTAGAGTTTTTTTATGTACATGTTATAACTATGTACATAAGTTAGTTTGGATGTAGTTTTTATTTTTGTTCCAGTATTCATCTGTGATTTGCTGAGGCATATACTCCATGGATTGCCTCCATAAATTTCATTTCAGTATTCATCTGTGATTTGCTGAGGCATATACTCCATGGATTGCCTCCATAAATTTCATTTCATACCACATTACACTTTGCAACTACATGGCATGGATTGCCTCCATAAATTTCATTTCATACCACATTACACTTTGCAACTACATGGCATATTTTCAAAGCTAAAGATGAGTACACAGATTATAACTAAGAACAATACAATCATTTTTCAAATGATTAGTTGATGCTCTGCAGTTTTCAATTCCCTCTTCAGCTTTTTGATTTTCATTGCCCTTTTATCTTCATTAATGTCCTCACTTTGTGATTGCTGATTTCTATTTCTGCTGCACTCGCCCGCTTTGTCGGCCCACTAAAAGAAGTTGCATTCCTTATTTGGGAACTTAGCGCAACCCCAATAATGTCTCCCTCTATTTTTTCCATTTGCGCATAGCTTCATGGGTGTTGGAAGTTTGCATTTGCACCTAACTTCATATGCATAGCTTCATGGGTGTTGGAAGTTTGCATTTGCACCTAACTTCATATGGGGCACCCTCTACTTTGCTGTTCCATTGCCGCTCCATCAATCTGCAGTGGCTTTGTTGCTACGAATCTGGAAAAAATTGGAAGAATGAAAAATTCTTACCTGGTTGAGATGTTGCAGTCCCCAAGTGAACCTATTTGTTGACTTTTTAAGCTGTTGGTGGCTCATTATATAGGCCCCCAAGTGAACTTTATTGTTGAGCTGTTGCAGCCCCTACTAGCCGTTTACTCTTGTGTTTGTTGAAATCGGTCACTGAGTAATTGTAACTAGCCGTTGTAGTGGCTTTGAGTGATGAAATGTTAATAACTCTGCGGTAACTTCACCACAGGTATGTGTAAACACTCTTTTTTGGCATCTTTCCTATTCTTCGGCTTTGAAACAAACACAACAGGGAAAGCTTTTTTTGATGGTGTTTTCCTTTTCTTTGGTGGTGAACCAATCATGGGTTTTGGATATACTTTCTTAATATTCACTTTATAACTCCATAACAAACACAAGTTATGGATTCCTGGATGATCCAAAAAAAATTTAGGAAATGGTTATTTTCCTTGGAAAACATATCCCCTTAAGTTCACGTAAGTTCACCTTAAGTTCACCTAAGTTCACCTCTCATTATATATATATATTTTTGTCATAATATCAGATTTAATCTTCACATAGAAAACAACAAATGTAAAAAACCTTTGTGCACTGACCACTAAGCCATGGGCATAGAAAAACAAATCATTGAGCCAATGACTAAATGCCAACTTACTCACTGAAAAAATGAAAGTATACGGATAGCAACAAATTCCTATGTTGTGCGATAATGGAGTTTATAAAGAGAGAAACAAACAAACTTGAGTGTAAGTGTACTTATGGAACTCACTGAGAAGTGGAAATAATATCTTGTTTGTTATGAATCCAAGGTGTAGCCCATGTGTATGACTTGGTACTATATTTTCTAAAGTTTTGACCTTTTTCAATCTATTGATTGCGATCGTAGACGCTAGAGAACAATCTATCATGGTATAGTTCCTAATAGTAATCTCAAGTCATCAATTACGTCCTTGATCTCTGTGGATTAGTACACTTGCATTGCTCACTTTATTTAAAGAGCAAAAAAAGTAAAAAATAAAAGTTTGAATGTCAACTCAATCTTGTCTGCGAAGGCCATTAATGTTTGTTAACAATTAATGATAATAAAATATAATTACTAAAAGAAAATTAATTCTAATAAACTTTGAAATTTTTTAGGAAGCAACAAATTGGACAAATCTTTGCCCGCTAGCAACTAAAACACAGGCATCGTCATACCAAAGGGAACACCAATCATTGAACAGACCTAAATGCATGTATATGACTGAATGCCAACTCAATCCCTGAAATTATTAAGATGGGTAACAACAAAACTTTGAGTTTAAGTGTGATTATGGAACTCATGAAGAGAGGAGAGAAGGCAAGAAAAGTTTTGGGTGTAGGCGTGCTTGAGAAACTCACCAAATTAAGGTTGGAAACAATATCTTATTTGTTCCTAATTGTAGGTGTAAGCCCATGTGTATGCCTAGACAATATTCTGAAGTTTATGTCAATTAATTGATATTTTCTTGCCTTTCTTCTAGGTGCTTTTAGTACTAACCTAGCCCACATAACCACAGCATAGGACGGCATATATATATATATATATATATAATATATAATATTACTAATATATATAAATATATGAGGATTGAGCTGAAACTTATTTAGCGCGGCAATATATATATATTATAATATATATATATATATATATATATATAATATATATAATATACAAAGAAAATGACTTAAATTTGTCTCGGAAACAAAAATAAAAAAAAAACTTAGTGGAATCAAATGACCTTCGATAGTTGGTAATTAATTTATAACAACATTGTAAATCTCGCACACAATTTGTGCATCAAGGGTACGTTAAGGTAATCGTCTGATTTTGTAGGAAGTTGACATCTATTTCACCATATATTTGTCATTTTGTAGGAGAAGTTTACAACAACTCTCCATTAAGCATGGTGCAAATCAAGTTTAGTATCAGTTGCTTAATAATAAATTGGAGTGTCACTCACATGCTTGTGATCTGTCTGTCGTTAGCGCATGAATTGATGCATGTATGCTATCTTGTCAATTTTGACAGGCCATTTCGGCAACTAGATGATAGTTTCAAGGGATTTAGTAGGGGTGAATTTGAAATAACTAACCTGCTAAATTTGGGGTTTAAATAGCCCACTTGAACTTTGCCTATCTCACATAACCCCTAGAACTTGGGTATCTTGCAAAAGCCTCCTTAACTTTAACATTTTCCCACTGGACACTTCAATCTATAATTTGTATGTAAATAAAACGTCCTTCAGACAAAATAAAACTCCAAAATTTTTCATTTATAGGTAATGTACCTCCCTCCTAAAAATTTGGGTTTTTCTTTTAAAATTTTTTATTTATTTGTGAATTAAACACATACTCAGCTGATCCCGCCGTCGCCACATTCTTGTTCATAAATTTTTGTACCCTCCTGAGGAATTCCACCGCATCAGCTGCAAGGAAACCAAACGTATCGAACGCGAACGGGATGAAACTGTGTTGGTTGTCCTTGCAAGCTTGATCATGTTTGCCCACATTCGCCTCTGCCGCCTTATCCGCTGCATGCCCAACAGTGAACACTCCATTACAAAATCCCACCAATGGAGACACCCCCGTGAGATCAACACAAGCGTGCTTCCCCCCGTTCCAACTGTAGACAAGAACGTCTGCCGGCCTTAACGTAGATCTAGCCTCTCCAGGAGGGGTGAGGAAGTTGACTGGCGCTTCCTTCTTTGATGGGATCCCTGCTCTTCGGATGATATCATACAAGACATCTCTGACTAAGTCGTGCCTGTACTTGAACCCTGGCTGCTTCTGACAGTGGATGACATGCTCTCCAAAAGCATCCATCTGCGCCCTACGACAAACTGGGCACATAGTCCCCTCCACGAACAAAGCATCCATCTGCGCCCTACGACAAACTGGGCACATAGTCCCCTCCACGAACAACGGAACCAACAACCTATACCTGAGAATGGCCTGGTACTCCCCCGGTGTCATACGTTGCCCTAATCCCTCAATAGGCGTGGCCAATAAGAAATCCTGGGCGTGCTTTGCCCGCAGGCACCCAACAATAGCCACCTGCTTCTCTGATAGATCAAACTCCGTCGCTAGATCTCTACAAATACCACCAAAAAAGGTGTCTGCCAAGTAATGCATTGGTTTTGGGGG
Source organism: Asparagus officinalis (assembly GCF_001876935.1). NCBI lineage: Eukaryota > Viridiplantae > Streptophyta > Magnoliopsida > Asparagales > Asparagaceae > Asparagus > Asparagus officinalis. The sequence goes on from NC_033798.1 coordinate 50,844,659, forward strand.
GACAGACCCTTTAGTGGTGATTTGAAGAAGGTCAACCTCCGGTAGCTTAGCCTGAAGAAAGGCCCGGGCAGAAATAAAGTGCTCGCCTAAAGAGACCTCGCCACAACCTCTCAAAATGAGGTCTTGGAGCTCGATGGAGTGAATCCGTGAGGCCACAAAAGCAAACTGTATGGCATCGGCCGCTGCGTATACCCCCAGCCCGCCAACCTTGATAGGTAAAGTGCCTAGCCTCCATTGGAGATCCCCGAAGCCTGGGCCTTCGGATGTGACTATGCTCTCGACAGACCTCCGAAGAGCCATATCAAACTGAGTCGCCGCCTTAGCAAACAGCTGTGGCGGACAAGTCCTCAAGGCAAAATACAGCTTGGACAAGCCCGCACAAGCTCTCAAAAGGACGATCTCGCACTGAGGATCCCTAAGTTGGTCCAATGCTTCCATTAACTGAGTCGCCTTAGCCACCCTTTTGGCTGCTAACCCACCAACAAACTCATCCTCCATGCTAACCGCTCCACCTAAAAGCCTCACCCCATCGCGAGGCCGACTGATATCCAAGGGAAAAAGCCCCTCCAGCAAACTCCTAGGATCCTGGGAGGGCCAGAATAATTCAGTTTTGGTGACATTGAGGTCCAACCCGAGCCTTGGGCCTTCAGTCTCGATCACCTTATATGCCTTAGCAATCTCCAAAGTATCCCCGACCAATGACCCATCGTCCAAGTACCAAGCTTGAAGAGCTAGCTTGCACTCTTCTTGCACTCGTAGAATCAACGGGTGAACCGTGAGGGCGAACAACAGAGGCCCTAATGGATCCCCCTGTTGAATCCCCCGAGCAGACCAGATAAAATCCGCCCCCAAGTACAGTCTAGCGGGCGGCACATAGAGAAATTCCACCCAAGGAGAGATCGCTGAATACTTAAGGCGCACTTCCCGTAACATGCTACTCCTGTCCACCAAATTAAATGCATTGCGGAAGTTGACCAAAAGCATGGAGAGCGAGTCATCCGCATGATGGACACCAACGTACCTATTAACCGCATGCAAAACTGCTTCCGCCCCTCCTGAGACTCCTACCCCAAACTGAAAATCGGCCAAATAACTCGCCATGTCCTTCTCCACCTTCTTCATGAGAGCGAGTCATCCGCATGATGGACACCAACGTACCTATTAACCGCATGCAAAACTGCTTCCGCCCCTCCTGAGACTCCTACCCCAAACTGAAAATCGCCCAAATAACTCGCCATGTCCTTCCCCACCTTCTTCATGGCCACTTTAGAGACGAGGCGCCTCCAAATGGCACCTACCGCAATCGGCCTTATGCCCCCATCACCCTTCAACAACGGAGTGAGAGGAGCACTAGCAATAAACTCCGCCAATGATGCCGGACAACGCCCTTGCAACCACAAATTAACCACTGGAGTGAGAGACGCGAGAAGGTCTTTAGCAATAGTGGACTCCGGACCACATAGAGCATCTAACAAATGTTGGGCTCGAAGGCCATCACGGCCGCAAGAGGTCCCCTTAGGGAAGGACCGCAAGCAATGGAGAACCTCCCCGCAATCCACAGAGAGCGGCTCTTGGTCATACCCCAAAGCAGGCAACACCGGTGGAGGCGCCGAAGGGTGCTTGTCCTCAAGGGACTGACGTGTCTGCGCAGTGTCAGGTGCAACTCCCGAGGACGTGAGGACCTTCACGGCCGCTGAATAATGCCCGTCCGATATCTTCCTCAAACACTGTTTGACATTGATAATCGTTGGGCAAGCACCAGGGTCGTCTTTCCGGATAGAGGGGGGAGAAGGGATCTCTCTAAACATGGTGTCAAGGAGTTTATGGGGGCCTCCAACCTCACCCCAGATGGACAATGCATCCAAGATATGCCATTGCTGAATAGCCTTTCTGTTTCCTGACCTCGAACTCTTGCGATCATGGGTTTTAATAACCCTTAAAGTACAACATGGCAAGATCAAAAGCCGTACCCAAGCGTCACAAGATTGCGGGTTAGAAGACACCCCGGAGAGCGAGGCTTTGAGGGCAGCCACCCATCCGCGAACACCAAGCAGCCCCACCATCTACCGCCCAACACCTCTGCACCATAACGACTAACTGAGCCGCGAGCTTCCGGCACACACTCCCCTCTTAAACACCTATTCCGGCAAAACCCCAGCTAGAAACACTCTTTCACAAACCCCACACTCGCCCTACCCCACCTTGCTGTTCGAGCCTTGCAAACGACTTTAACCGAACTGCGACGACTTCACACACCATAGCGCACCACGCCACCAGGATCCCAATATCCCGCATTCGACACAGCAGTCCCCAGACCTCCGGAGGACAATCTAGGCGCAGAGAGGGGCACTAGAGCCGAGGATATCCACAATGGCTGCACCCCTACATTTCCTCGCCATCCTCCTGAACGGTGGTCGACAGACACTCTCCTGTCATGCTTAACAATGTTTGACTAAGAGCATGAATAACGTCAAGCATGCTACTACACATCCACTTGCCCATAGCTCGTAGTGTGGCCTCAATGAGTTGAAAATGTAATGATCACGACGTTAACAAGCCCTGCATCTCTCGACCTTTAGCGACTCCAATTGAGATGTTGTTGCGTATAAGTGAACAACCAAATAACGCAGGGTGAGCCCTCTACCCTCAGAAGCCCCTTGCCGCTACATCCGTCAAGTCCCTTGAGAGTGGCCATCAAGACAAACACCTCTGGCGGCGCCAAGGAGGGGGCGCACGGGCAGGACGCGGACGTGAGGGGAGAAACGCACTGAATCTTTGCGGCGGAGGCATGGCAAATTGGTCGGCGACGGCACCGGAGCCACACTCCGCTAGATGGCACCAGGAAAAAAAACACCCCCAACTCCTTTACCAACCGCCATCTGGGCCCCTTCACACACAACAGTACTATCCCCACACACAGTCAATTCACACCATCTCTCTTCACCTAACCATCAGCACTCATGCACAAAACCCAACAAAGCACATACCCACGCGAGCACATTATACCACTACCACCCCCTATACACACATCCCTCACACTTCGCTGTACACATATCCGACAACACCAGACCTATCCACTAGAAAAAATCCCATCCACAGCGCCCAACGCACACACTCACCGTCACCACACGCCCCACGCCCCGCATCCCTCACGCACCCATCTCGCTGTCTACGATGCTGGATGCCGCTGCGACCCGCCTGCTTGAGGGTAGACGCCGCTGACCTGCAGGGGAGAATACTCGCTGGGGACGCCGCCGCCGCCTGCCCGAGCGCCGGAGAATGCCCGCCTGCGACGCTGCTGCCCTGCAGCGGTTGTTGTCGGACGGACGCCGCTGCTGAGGGCCAGGATGTCGGGATCTCGCCGATCTCGCTGCTGGATGCCTGGATGCCGCTAGACGCCGCTGCCTGAGGGTTGGACGCCGCTGCCTGGATGCCGCTGCCTGAGGGGAGGAGAATGCCTGGACGACGCCGCTGCCCTTTGTTGAAAGGGAGAGGTTCCGAGAAGGAGCTCGCCGGTAATTGATCTCAAACAGCGGAGTTATCGGCGGAGCTGCGGCGTGCCCTAGACCGAGATATTTTTTGATTTGAGTTTCGTATGAAACAAAAAAAGTTATATTTTGTTTTATATTTTGGTTTTTTTTTTGTTTTTTGGGTGGGGCGGGGTGTTTAATCTATCAACAACCCGTGCCATATGGATCTTGTGATGAACAAATAGCAAGCAAGAACTCACAACAAAATAAAAACTTACAGGAAAGAACAAATAAAGCAGAGATCACAAGATTTAACGAGATTCGGCAATTGTGTCTACGTCCTTGGGAGCCACACCAGAAATTTCCTTGATTATTAATGAAGATTACAATGCTTGTAAACGGCTATCTCTCTCTCTGATATCTCTCTCTCAAAGTGTTCAAAATACTCTTACAAGGACGCACAAAACAATAGCCAAACACCCCTTAAATATATATATACAAACCCTAACTCAAACAGATTCCCAAACGAACCAGAAAAAGCGTTTGACCCGCTATCGGTTGACCGATGCACTTGCATTGGTCGACTGATAAGAGCTTCTCAGCCTGCTTCGTGCACAATATTGTTCAACTGATGGCACCCAATCAGTCGATCTACCAGAACGATTTTCCAAGCTCGTTTCTGTCAGTCGAATCGGTCGACTGGTGCTTCTCTATCACTCGACTAATCAGACTCTTCCTGTATATGCATTGTTTGTTCCCAGGGTTCAGTTTACACCTCCAAAACCAAGGGGGTGGGGTGTGGGGTTGGGTTGTGAGACACCCCAAAGTGCAAGGGATTATGTGAAAAAAACAAATGCAAGGAGGTTTTGTAAAACTAATTAACCCTTTTTAATAATTCGTCCAAAGAGACACGCTGCACTTTAAGTAGGTTCTCTGTTTGGTCATCTTTATCAAAAAGAGAACCTAATAAAAGTTTCTATTCCACCACTTTAGGGTGCATGAGGTCTGGTCCATGTTTGTCTCTTCTTATTATCCTTCTATGCTGAACACTTTACATCTACGGGCATACTTTCTTTTAGCTGAATGGAAGTAGTCTATACGTGTATTCCAAGTGATAAAAGGGAGACGTGTTCCTGTCGGCAATCATTTAATTTGGTCCCTAAGAGAAACCTAATTAAGAGGCTCCACTTGATCCTTCGAGTGGGGGCTAGCTAAAGCTTGGCCAACATGTTATTCCCACTAAAGCGCCAAAGAGATTATAGTGACATGCATGGTGACTCTTTAAGCAAAGCTAAGGCAAACTAAGTCGTCTATGTGGATCCCTGTGTTGTTGGCCACCATGTAACTATATACTAATGAGAGGAAAGACTCATGTCTATGATTTGAATATCCTTCCATGATCATATAAAAGGAGACATACATTAGGTGGGAAAACATTGTTAATACTAATATGATTATATATATGTAGCATGTCTAATTAAGTACTTTCTTTTGTATGGTGGAGGACCATGAGTTTCGCTAATGTTTCAGTCCTTTAATTCTTACAAAGAGAAGGGGAAAAAAAATCCCTGTTTAAGGAATAATACTATTAGTGGACTACATGACCACGTCGATGATGATATTCTATTGACCGATTGAAATGCTTAAATAACAATATAATGTTGAGGTTTCACGTCCGTATTATAGACCAAAAGTAAAAGTTGAAAACAAAATGGTACTAATAGTATTAACTAAATGATAAAATACCGCCATTCAAAATATATAAACTATATATAATACTCCGCTTTAGAGTGCATGATATATCCCTTATGCATATCCCGCGATGGGCATCCAAAAATGGAGATAGTGGTGCTAAATTAAGAAGGAAAAAAAAGTATCTAAAAGGTTTTTATGAGAGACTGCTATTTTCATCGCAGTCGTGGGTTTGTGAACGAGGGATTGTGATTCATTTTAAACTTAGAACTCATCACATATACACACTTATTCCTAATTTACATTTAAAGATAAATCATAACTATCTAGTAAACAAATCAACTAGTGTTAAAAAAAAAGTTATCACTCCAATTCTTTTTGGTAGTAGAAATCTGAATTCTTTACTTAATAGTTAAATAGCAAATTTATTAGTTTCTATTCTAAATGTCAGTCCAAGTATTTTATTAAGGATTGATTGTTCAGGGTAATGAAAATTCCTAATAGAAAACAAACGAAGCAAATAATTTTTGAATGACAAAAACTTTATGTTCCAAAAAAAAGCTTATGTTTTCTGATGCGGGCATCCAGGAGCATACACGGGACTTTCGTCGTGTCTATCAACGTAGGAGACGTCGCGCGCCAGCTGTGCACCAGATTTCTATCATCTGGTTCTGATTGATGACAGATTTAGTAGCTGAGATTGATTGATTAGGATCTCTATTTTGTTGCATTTTGAATTTTGAATTTGACTTTTGAATTTCAAATTATGGTTTAGATTTGGCAATTATTTAGTTTTAATTTCTGATTATTTGAGAGAGATTCTGTGAGATTTCCAAATTTGTAATCTTTCTCTTTAAAAGAAATTGCTGTAATCAGAAGAAGGCAATGAAGAATAAAAACGAAAATTATCTTGCTTGATTGTGGTGTGAAACCCTAGCAGTAATCTCGTTTTCTTCCCTACAGCAATTAAAAGAAAAAGAACATAAAAAGAGATTCGTTACTGTTCATCTTCCTCCTTAAACTCCAATCACCCAAAACCCACTTCCTTGCAGCAGCCGCCCTTCTTCCGATTGACGATCTCGTTGAGAGGAGTTTTTGGATCTGGGTGACTTAAATCAGAGATCCTTATTTATTCAGAGCCGATCCTATTCATTTGAGTCAAGTGTGGACCAGACCACTTGATCCAATCTGAAATTGTTGGGGTTAGTGAGTTAGATTCGCCCCCACTTGATCCCTGACTCTGCAATCGATGGTGTATGGCAGATCCTAATGCTGAAGACGCTGATCTTGTGCTTGATCCAGAGACGGGTATAGTTGATTTATAGCTTTCCCTGTGGTTCGACTATCAGACGTTCGAGACTATGCCCGAATACGTCGAACGCGTGACTCATCAGATTGTTAGTAGTGTGGAAGCCCAGTTAGGTATCAGTTCATTTCATAGGCGATTCAATCCAGATGCACCACTTCATCCCAATTACGTGGCTCTCGGGGGAGAACTTCCTCCCCTCATCTTTGGCGTGTACGAGCCACCTCCAGAGGAGCCTCCTGTCGAACCAGTCCAACCCGACGAAGGTTTAGTTTTCTTTCGCCCAAATATTTTTCGAACTGCTGTTGCATGCATGTTGTTATCAATATTATTATCGATTGTGCTTGTGCTGTATTCAGTTTGATTAGTGAGCGAGTGAATCTGCTGCTAAGTATTTCTGCTTCTCTAAATATTACAATTTGAACTGTATTAAGAGAACGAATCATTACACTAGTTATCTGAATAATTTTACAAATGCTCAAACTCAGTACATTGTAACTTTTGCTCGAAAGCCATCGTTCGCTTCATTTTACTCTTGAACTTCCTGCTTAGACCGATCGCAAATTTGGTGAAGCATTGTTGTCGTCGATCTTGCACCTACACATACATTGTTTCACATCATTTTGCTTTCCATTTTTTTTAGCAATGATCTCAGACTCAAAAAAATTCATTTTTACCAATAAAAATTTATTGCAAAGAGACAATTTTATTTATATATAACAACAGATCAAAAACCTAAAATTGAGCGTTGGCAATAATTTTAAAAATATATTTCATTTAGAAGGTGAAGAGCTTACTGGAAAAACAACAGAAAACAGGTTTGGACTTCCAGCGATCGACCACGATTGGCGCGACGGCCGACCGCAAACAAGCACGCAAGCTAAAAAAGTCCCTGGACTTTTTGCGGTCGACCGCGATTGGCGCGACGGTCGATCAGCCAAACCCTGTAATGTTTTTTTAGTTTCTGTCGTTCTCTCTAGTCGACCGCACGTGTCTCTGTTGTCGACCACGAGTCGGGCTGGGCCTGAATTTAGTTTCCTGTTCGCATTGGGTTTGTCTTTTGATATATATTGAAACACTCGTTTCTAGGGTTGTGTGAGGAGAGTTCTAACAGAGATTTGTGAGTATTCTGAGCACTTTGAGAGGAGGAACTTGTGAGCAAGTTGAGAGATTTGATTTAGAGTTTGTGTGAATGATTTTGTGAGATTGTAACTCATTGTACTCTCATTGATTGAGTGGAATCTCCTCATCCTCTCCCCGTGGGCGTAAGCAAATTGTCAAACCATGTATATCTCTGTGTTTGGTTTGATCTGTCATATATGGATTGAATTGTGCTCGTGTGTGGTTTGTTCTCTTCTCCCGTGATCATAGATTCGTTCGGTATGCAAGCACGCTTCCGCATAGGCGCGCAACAATTGGTATGAGAGATTAGATTTGAGATCTAGGGTTTTAGCATTAGGTGGAGGAAGATTCGTCGTAGAAGCTTGGTTCTTGAAATTCTAGGCTTCGGTGAAGATAGTGTTTGGGGTTGTAGTTGAAGATTTCGCTTTCTTTGTGTGGTTAGGAGATCTATTTGGAATCCATTCTAGGATTCAGTTGGGTAACTTCTAAATTCTATAAAGTTTAAATCTTTTTTTGTAATTTAGAGTTTGTGATTATTGGTGAAGAAGTTAGTAAAAGTAGCAAGATGGCGGGTACAGTTCAAGTTGGTTTTCAGAACACTAAAATTAGTGTAGTGAAGTATGACGACAAGATCAATTTTGGTTTGTGGATGAGCGATGTTCAAGATATGCTTAATGCTCATAATTTAGAGAAGACCATCATGGTCCATGAGAAGCCACCAAAATATGAAGAGGCGATATGGGAAAAGTTAAATAGAAACACTTGTGGAGTGATTAGGTCATGTTTGGAACAAGAGCTGAAATATGATGTGATTGGGGTGACGTCTACAATAAAGATGTGGGAAATTCTCAATAATAAGTATCTTACGAAGAGTGTTAAGAACAGATTACACTTGCTACGTAGGTTATTCAGATTTCAGATGTCTAGGGGCACCTCACTAGCAGTTCTTATGAACAACTACACTAAGTTATTGTCGGACTTAGCCAATGTTGATGAGAAGATATCGGATGAGTACAAGGCTATTATTCTTTTGGGCTCCTTACCAGATGAGGAGTATGATACCTTTGTGCTTACTTTATTGAACGAGAGATCTTCTATCACTTACAGTGAAGTAACTAACATTTTGACGAATTATGATTTAAGGAGGAAGGATAAGGAGATTTCCAGCACAGTATTTCAGGAGAGGCCTTATCGACGAGAGGTAGAAGCTCATATCCGAGAGGTGACAATAGAGACAGGTCAAAGTCAAGAGGCCATCACCAGCTAGGAAAGAACCAATGTGCATTCTGCAAGGAGTAGGGATATTAGAAGAGAGACTGTCCAAAGATCAAGGAGACGGAGAATAGCAAGAAGAAGGGCCCGAAGGCCAATCAGGTGAATATTACGAAAGGCGATGATTCCGATGATTCGAGGTTTTCTCTATTGATTATTCCGGAGGTGAACCACTTGGATGCATCAGATTGGATGCTTGATTCTGACGCTACTTATCATGTGATTCCTAGACGAGATTGGTTTTTATCATTTGAGAGACTCGATTGGGGTGTTGTTATAATGGAAAATGATTAATCCTGTGACATTTGTGGGATAGGTACCGTGAGGTTCTAATGCACAATAGAGTAGTCCGTGAATTAAAAGAGTTAAGATTTGTTCCTCAGTTGAAGAAGAATCTTATCTCAGTTGGAGCTTTGGAGGCAAAGGAATTCAAGGTGACCTTTGAGGATGTTGTAGCAAAGGTTACTAAGGGATCTTTGATGGTGATGGATGGAATCCACAGTCGGAACTTATATAATCTGAAGGGGAGCATCAAGATTGGCCAGGTTGCTTTAGTTATTTCAAAGGCGAATATTAGCAGACTTTAGCACTACAGGACGAGGGGCATCTTGGATTATGTACACATAGATATTTGGGGTCCTACCAAGACTACATCACTTGGTGGTCGATATTGGTTCATCACGTTCGTTGATGACTATTCTAGGCATTGTTGGGTGTATACCATGGCAAAGAAGAGTGGAGTCCTAGATATATTTGTGGAGTAGAGGAAGAGGTTAGAACTGCAAACTGGGAGAAAGATCAAAACGTTACGATCCGACAACGATGGTGAGTACACATCAGACCCCTTTCAGCAGTTATGTCGAGACGAGGGCATAGAGAGACACTTCACGGTTAGTCACACACCGCAGTAGAATGGGATGACAGAGAGGTTAAATCGGTCTTTGCTGGAGAAGGTTTGATGTTTGTTAGGGTATAGTGGTTTGGAGAAGATCTTTTGGGCTGAGGCACTTTTATATGCGAGCTACCTTATTAACAGGCTGTATTCATCTACGATTGAGAGGAAGACCACTATAGAGATGTGGTTGGGAGAGCCAGCACACGACTATGACCAGCTTAAGGTATTTGGGTGCCCTGCATACTATCATGTGAAGACTGATAAGTTGGAACCTCGAGCTAGGAAGGCCATATTTATAGGATTCAAGCATGGTGTCAAGGGATACAAGCTATGGGATCCAGTTG